>NW_017100293.1:656208-683850 GCF_001263275.1 Habropoda laboriosa | reverse complement strand
ACGAGGAGTGACGGTGGGTAGTACGTAGCTATCTGAGATATTTCAAGATTTCCCCCTTTTATTCGTCGAAAAGCCTACTCTTTCGCAGAAGTGGATTATCTTTAGCTGTGCTTAAACTCTCGACATTATTCTCCTCGGTAGAAAATTACCAGGCAGATCCATCCGTAATACTTTTCTAAAGCTTCCTTCGTTGATCCTGATCAAAAACCGGTCCAGATGTGCGCTCGTTACGCTACTCCTCTCGAACTCGATCGGTGAACGAATGGCAAGTTAACCCTTTCCCGGTGTCTCGGGGATTTTCTTGGTAATAAATGAACGGACGGTGCGATACTGACTCTTTCGTAGCTGTTACAGAGAGATATCGAGTTGGAGCAAAAATTCGTTGGGTTTTTTAAGCGAAATTCGAAGATAATGGTGGATTTATTCAGCCGCGTATGCCACTTTGTTCTACTATCTTTCGCCATGCTTGAGGCAGTTTCGTGATTCCATTGGCATCGTTCTGGACGATGAGCTGGTCCAGGTGAGAATACGACGTAATAAAGATTATGGGAGTGGAAGATACGCACAATATGTGGTAGGATACAAGTGTTACGATATGAATATTAGCGTTAGAACGAGAGACCAAAGGTAACGATTATTTTAAAAATGTTTTCAAAAGAAATCCTTGAGAAAAGATTAATTTTTATTTAACCCTTATGTCAATAACCACAATTGTCGTCTGCTTTATCGTCCAATTTTAGTAGTTTCCTGATAAGAAAATTCGAAACTCGAGGCAAACACGACGATCTGGCCGGATATTTCAATCTTTTACCTGGAAGATCAAGTATTTTAAGTGAGAATTATGCAAAAGGGTACCCGGCTATTGACATACGGTGACTCTTACTAATATTCGGACACTTTTTAGAACAGTTTAACTTTTTTAAAATTGGACTTAACGACTTGAGTTTTTTTTTTTTTTTTTAAGAAGTTAGAACTCTCAATTTCTTCTTCCTCCGGCGTCGTTCCGTCTTTTTCCTACTCTTTCCTTTTTTTCCAAAACGGCGATTCACCACGCTCATCTGTTACGCGCTGGTGCAGCGCGAGGTTCGAGGTGGTTTTCTTGGCGGTGCCGCGGCTCGAACAAATTGTACCTGACAGCAGGACACGACCGGTGAGTAATGGGTTTTTCGCAAGGGTGGCTTCACCCTGTGTTGTTACACGTCGAAAGTCGATCGAAAAACGGGAGCGTCGTCGAGGGAAGCGTTTGCTCTTTGGGAACACTCGATCGTAGCTGCACTCGAAGCCGATCTCCAAGCCGGGTAAAAAGTCCTCTCTCGCCGAGGAAAAACGTTAAGCAGTCCGCCGCTCGACGTTGTTCAGCTTACGTGAATGTATATCAGGCGGGAAGTAACGTAGTCGAGCGGTCTTTTCGAAAGAAACGCGGCTGCATTATGAAGCTGGTGACGGCGGAAGGAAAGCTATGCATAAATTTCACTTTGCCTCTACATCGCCGATTTTTCCGAATTTCCCCCCATCGGACACTCGGAGACTTTGATATATCTTCAAACTCGGCCCCTCGCAGATTTTATTCGAAACGAACGAGAGGAACGTAAAAATTTCATCTCCATTCTCCCTTTAAGTGTCCCCCTCGACCATTTAGAAAATTATATCGATCATTGCCCTCGTTTCTACCGCTCGAATCACTCCATTTCCTTCGCGAATTTATTCGCGTTTAGAGCGAAACAGTCGAACCTTACCTTCGCTCGTAATTTATTCCATGCGAAGGAACTGTAACATAATCGACGCATTTTGTATCGATGATTTCGATGTTAATTCGCTGTGGTAGAATTTTAACGACGAAACGAACGATTCTTCGGGCATAGCGATACGGTTTTGAGGGGAGTAGAAGAATTTGTGGAATTAGTTTAATAATATGTTGTGAGTGATGGCGTGAATGTAGTGTGTTTGTCGAATCGTCTCGAGATTTGGAAAACGAGCGGATCATAGAGAGAAACAGGGAGTAAAACAGTAGAACCGCGTTGTTATTGATATCAGCGAGTACGTGAGAATTTATTGCGAGATATGATAAGAGACCGTTCTTTTTACGTGTGTTTATAGTTATTATAAATTATTGTTATAAAATATATTGCTATTGAACTTATTATCACGTGTTATACAACCACAGAATTACGAATATCTAAGGAGAAAATTGAGTAAAAGAAATATTGCGAAGGTGATAACTTTTTTATCCTTTACATACGAACACATATTGTCTGTTTATTTTGACTATCAGTGCCAATTGAAACGAAACCTAATTTGAGAATACTCAAGCAAATGATATTTCAGGTTTATTAAATATTAAAGAATTAAATGAAATTTTGCCAAGTTACTTACCATATCGATATAATTATGATACGGAAAATTTGAAAAAGTTAAAAATTTAACCCTTTGCGGACGGAGTCGGCCGGAGAGCGAGCGTCGCTGTGGACGAGAGGTATTGGGGTACGCAGCTGAGAAAATTTTTAATCAAAGTCCAAGAAAACATATGAAATGGTTTCTTCGGTGTGTTGGGGTGTGCTGGTGGTGGTGTGAAAGTGGGGAATTTGTTCTTATATTTGTTACATTGCTTGTCTGAAATTGGTGAACAGATTTGGGTGGCTATTTGCCGACACTCGTCCGCAAAGGGTTAAAAATAAAACCAATTTTTAATAGAAAAACCAAACCGTTTGTAAGGCGCTGTGCGACGCGCCTAGACCGCAGGGGGCCTTAGACAAGGATAAGCGCAGGCTGCACCCTCACCCCAAGGATCCTAACGGCCGAAGAACCGTATCAAAACGGGAAAAAGGGCAGCGGCCCACACAATATCAACACATAGTCATCGACGAGCGAACCGACGTTATTTTAAAATCAGTTATTTTAAGCCCCTGTAGTTCCTTAGTCTTAGATAATAATTGTTCGGTCCCGAGCACGCGACGCAGGACCGGCAGGACGAGTGCGTAGCCGAGCCGCATGGCATCAGCGGAACCGTGTTACAATGTCGCGATAAGGCCTTCGACAAAGGGATCCCGCGAGGGACCGAAGCGGGACCGCGGTTGCCGAGGCGGGAGGGCTCGAGTGTTTCTTCGCTTGAGGGGACTCGCGTTGGGTCCTGTGTCGCATGGGCCGCCAAAAGCGACGATCGCTCGACGTCTTCCGTATCGCGTCGCACTTATCACCACCACCCTCGACACGCATTCTACTGTGAACACGCCTAGAAACACATTCTATTGAGAACACGCCTAAGAAATGCAATAATTGTTTTAGTTCGAAAACGTGTTGATTTCTTTCCTCTAAATAAGACTCGCCCTGCCGCGAGTCAGCGTTTCCAAGCATCGAAGAGCTACGGCGTTTTGGGACGCTACAATAGTAATGGAAATCATAGCGGTCGAAATATTTTTCCAATGGCATTGCATTCGGTATGAGCGAATTTTTCGTGTTTTTGTAACACCGTATATCAGCGAATTCGCAATTACCCCACGTTCGTGTTTTCCCTCCTCGTTGCGTTTCTGCAATTTTTCCCGTAAGTCGTCGGAAGCGCATACCGGAAGTCCACATACATACATACTCGGAAAGCCGGAATTTAGCGTCGGGCTGTCGGACGCGAATTTATACGCCTCCGCGTGGCATTTGCATTTTAAAATTGTCCCGGCCTGGCCGTGGTAATGAGCGATCTGAATTGCAAATCCGATATAATAACGCGCTTTCGTAAATATACTTTCAATTACCCGCGGAGGTGACGTTCCGCTTAATTGATCCCTTCGTTTAACCGGCAAATCGTTCGTTTGACATTTGCGAGATTTTCCATCGAGTGCGTCATCAACAACCGTTGAAAAAACAGGCAAACACGAGGTTGCATATCGTTGCATACGAACTGCTCAACTTGTTAAAATCTAACTCTATAAACGTTATGAAATTACTCTACTCTCTTTCTACTCTGATCTCGCGCGCCACAATTTTCATCAACGCTATTCTAACAAGGGAAGTTCCACGAAGCCGAAAATTCGCAAAAATTTGAAACTCTGTGTGCAGTTCGAGTGACGCTAATAACGAAACCATTTTTTTCCCGCCAATGAAACTGTGTTAGGGGTGAAAACGCCAACTCGAAGAAATTGTGAGCTTTCATATGCGAGGATTAACCCTTCGACAATTTATCCCGTGTGAGGTAAACTTCACTCGAGAGAGAGTCTTAGGAAGAAAGTTAAAAAGAGACGAGATATTATTGTCATAGAATTATTAAAAAAATACGCGTGAAATATAAATTGTTTTTACGGTAATTCATAATTTTATTCGACTGTCGAAGGGTTGCAGTCGTAATTGTGTCACATTTTCGAAAATTTGGACCTAAGTGCTGAAATACAACCTACATATGCGAATCTGTTGAAAAGACTAGTGAAGTAAGTTGTAATTGGGACAGGATTTCTGGTAACATTGAATACCATACAGTACCAAATTTCATACTGTGCAATTTATTTGATCATTTCTAATAACAATCTCTGTTTCTCGGAATAAGGAAATTCCGACTTTAACCCCCTCGTATTATCCTGGATATTTACGAAATTGTACAAGATTTGGAAAAAAGTTAAATTCAAAGTTGTGTGGTTTCTGACCTTCTATACTTCGATGACAAAGAATTTTCGATAAAACGTTTCTTTTCCAAATTCACCCCAACCGCACTTTTTCCCCGAATTTCCCTCTGCGTCTCGAAAAAATTCTACATCACCCGTACGATATTACGAGCGCAGAGACAAGAAGTCGATTTAATTCTCCATCTATCATTCCACGAAGAATCACTGTGCTCCTCTTCCCCGGGATAAAGAGACAAGAGTTCCTAAGCTTAACGACCCGCAACAAGCCACCAGAACCCCACTGTCGTCACTCTGACTTTTTTCCCCCCGGAAAAATGCAAAATTATCCCGCTTCCAGGAGACCGACGCTCCTCTGCTTCCTATTTTCCAAGCTTTAATGCGTCCAGCAATTAAGACCAGGGATAAGATCATCGCGTCGAAAATCACGCAGCGGCGTAGTTAACGAAAAGAAGGTCGCACTCGTGGTGACCTCGTGGACGAAACAATTTCCCCGCAAAAAAAAAAGAAAAAAAAAGAAAGAAAAGGAAAAGCGAACTGGGAGAATGTGGACTGTTTTCCTCTTCATTTGCCCGCGGCATCCACGCAGGGAGGAGGGGAAAGAATAATTTAATCCCGTGGGAACTGTAGTTTATTTCGCTGTTTTTTTGCCGCGAACTTTTCGAAATAAATAAACAAAGAGGAGACAGAAGGATGGGAGATGAAAAATAGTTCGGCTGGTGGATCCGGGGCGTAAATGTAAATTACCGCGTAAGGCGAACAACGACGTCGACAATTTTTAATATTAACGAGACCATTAATAACAAGGGACGGGACACAGAAACGAGCTGCTGCGCTCTTCCCTTTTTTTTCTCCTCGGCGTTTCTGGAAGTGCATCCCTGCGGCGTGAAAAATTCATCGTCGCGGGTTGAAAATCGTGTCTCGATCGATCGTTGGAGAGTGGCTGATCTCGAGACGAGAGAGAAAGAATCTTCGGTTATAAAGCGCGGAGGGGCGAAACAAAATTCAGGACGGGGCGAGGAGCGGTCGAAAAAGGCAATTCTCCGGTCGTAGGGTGCGCGCACGTAGAGTATCTCCGTGGCGAAATTGTCGGGGTGAAATTGAAATCATGCAAATGCCCTGGGAGATAAATTAAAAACGTACACACGAGAGTGTCGGGCTGGCGTCTACTCGTAAATTGGAAAAAGCACGGGGTGATCTTAAAGAGTCCGTGAAGTCTATTCTCGAGTGAAATTGCCGTGTCCGATTGTTGGACGTCGCTGACGAATGGATTTGCCAATGCTCCCTTCTTGTCTGTAGACTCTTCGCGTTAAGTGTTTGTCGGATAGTTTATAAATTTAACGCTTTCTCAGGCCAAATTATCGTACCGACGTGTGTTCTCTAGTTTACGAGTTCAAGGCAGTTGTAAAACGGACCTGAAGGATCCCGCGGCCCATGGGATTAGCCGAGACGGTTAGAGACGCGTACCCTCGGTAAACTCATAAAAGAACGGCGTTTTTACCATCTATTGTTCCGACTTCCTAATTATTAAGGTAGTACTTTCCTTCTCTCATGTCCGATCTCCTTTTTCTCCGGAATTTCCCAAACCCCAGACACCTCATCCTTCTACGGCGCGCTCGCCCGCAAGTGGGTACCCCTGGGACGGCTCGCCTGGCCGCGGATGGCACAAAAACCGTTCATGACGATTCTCTGACACGTGTACTCTTCAACGACAGCTTCGATATTGCCAGGAATTCGCGATATTTCGCGAAACAAATGCGAAATAAAGCAAAAAACGTATAATACCGTCCAAAATCATGATATCCACGAAAGTCACTATAGTGGCGTACCGTTCCAATTGATGCCATCCGCGGAAGCCGCTATAGTGGCGTACCGTATCTAAAAGGTTAAGAAACCCTACGACCAATAATCGATTTTCTATATTCTCCCATTTTTTCACCTCCCAAATTTAACTCCGCCTTCAGTACCTTAGATCCTCTTCCGAATTTCGAGTCAGTCTTGTTACGAACGCCAACCAACAAACAGCCAGCTATTCAATCAGTCCGAGCACTGAATGGCCATCCAAGTTCTTTTTATATATCATAACGTTCGAGATAAGGTACTCCGTGACCGCTTCAAACCGACGCGAGTACACGACGTTTTAACCTTTTCTTTTAGTATATTAAGCTTTTGGCTGGGGAAGACGAGTTAGGGTAATTTCGGGAGAGATGGACCAGGCAAGTATTTCCTACATTATCCGCCATATGTGGAACAGAAAACACTGAGAGCCACGCTCGATCGCTTTCCGTAAAACTGTTGACGTTTTCCGTAAAAGATCTTTATCGAATGATGAACAAAAGTACACGCGTGGCAACCGTGAAGGGCCGAGACGCACTCTCTGACCGCGTGCCTTCTTTATGCCACGCGACGCGCCAAAAAACAATTGTCACCATGAGGAATCACACTCCTCAACAAAAACAAATGTAAAACAAAAGAATACTGACGCGTTCGACATATGGCGAAGAATGTAGGAAATACTTGCCTGGTCCGTCTCTCCCGGAATTACCCTAACTCGTCGTTTAACTCCTTCATCGATACTTAGAACACAATAGTTTATTTCTTGGAGGATCGTTATTTTTAATTGCACATTTTGCCTGCGTTAAATGTAAAATACAGTATATTCACATTTGCAAGAAGAAAAATGGAATAATTAGTTACAATTTCTGTTCATTTTTAATTATAAACTAGAGAGACTCAGTTAACAGGTTAATATCTCCAATGTGATTATGTATTTGATAGAACATTGACAGGTCTATGTATGAATGTGTGTATGTATAAAAGGCTAGTATATTAAATAAAATAATAAAATGAAACGCGATAGTAATTAGTACCTAAGGGGCCAGATTTAAAGACTTCACGAAGACGAATCGTGGGCCGGACTAAAAAGAGTCGCAAGCTATTGCCCGTGTATTTGGGGCAATGACAACTGACAAAATTTGGTAAATGAATATAACAATACTTTGACGCAACTTGCAACGCTAAATCAACTCTTCTGCAACTCCAGCTTATGTCCTTCTTAACGCAGGCAGAAGCCAAAATTTCACCTATCTCAAAAAAAATTCACAAAGTTTGTTTTTCGGTTACCAAAAATTTTGTAGATGCCCGAAAATTTGAGCAGCCGTTTGACACCCGAACCAGTTAAAAAACAAACAATTCCAAACTCGGAGTATAAACGTTAAAGAAACGGGAGAAGATCGAAAATGAAACTTTAAATAAGTTTGGTGAAACGCGAGTCACCTCTTCCTTCTTCTTCCAATTCGTTTCAACTCTCTGTGCACCAGTCTGCCAGGTTCTCCGTACTCTTCTCTGTCTGTTTTTCTCGGCTTGCCGGGCCGTGGCTCTCGTCGCGTACGCGCGTAGACATGGCAACCGTAAATCAACTCTCGAAATTGTTTTCGAGTGGTGCGCACCCTCTCCGGTTCGGCAAACTCGATGTCTAGAAATTCAAGTAACGACTACGTGGACGAACGCCACGATCACGCGTCCTTCCCTTCCCTCCAGTCGCGGAAAAATAATCGAGAGTCTCGCAGAGCGTGTTTTGACGTCGGTTAACCTTTTCGCTGCGACAAACACGCGTGGCAAATTCAGATGCTCCACAACGGCTGCAAAATTTTGGTTTTTGGTATCGCTTTGAAATTTGTATTATTGAATTAACGCGGAAGAGTGCAGAGGATAAAATTGAGGCTTGAAATAACACGGAAGTGCGCCAAAAAGCTCCAATAGCGCAATGCGAAGAAATTTTCAAAGCGCCTATAGGCGCGAATAGCAGTGAAAGGGTTAAAGAGGAAGAGATTTGCCAAGAAATTTGAATCACACGTGGAATTGATTTTTTCCGCTCTTTCACACGATTTGTAGCGTCGACTTTTTCGTGTCGCGACAAATTTCTTCCCTTGGAAAGCCGCGCGGTGAGGGAAGAGAAGCGAGGTAGGAGTTTTTAAGGAAGAAAAGAGATCCTGGACGCCAGTGGGTCCGGTATGCTGCTTTCCTGTGGTCTGGCTTGGAGAGAATCCCTGGCGAGGGTACTAAGGGCGAAAGTGATCCTGTTACGATCCTGGAAACAACTTTCGGTGATCTTAGTACGACACTCGTTGCTAGCTCAAGGGTTTCTGGCTTTTTGCTTTTATTTTTAATTGCATTTCTTTTTCTTTTTTTGTAATTTTATTTCTACACAAACACAGTAAAGATATTTTTCGTATCGAGGCCTCCATACCCAAATAGGAAACCTACAAGGGAAAATAGAGAAGGTGTGATTGGCGTATAATTAGCGTAAGCGAATAAACATAAGCAACTAACATAGGTATAAGCGCCCATTAACCACATGAAACCCCTCCCCCATAGATCATAAGTCAAACACAACCCACAAGCGACAGGTTTCTATTGTAAATTTCTCCTAGTCACAACAGCTCAGTTCTCACTATTTACACAACAAGCACTGAAAAGCGAAAAGAAAACACAGGACATGCGCCAAATGTCTCCGGACAGGCAACGCAACCTAAAACTTAAGAACAACATTATATCTTGTAATAAAAACTAAATTGTTAAAAAAAGTTGGCGTAGTGCGCAAAGCCTCGGCTTGCCAATCCAAATTAGGTCCCTCAAAATTTTTTCCTCGGTTCCTACAATATTTTTCGTATCGTGGCTCTAATAATTCGATCAGCCGCAAGTATTGTACGTATCGGCTATTTTAGGAAAATTAGTACGCTACACGGTTAATTATCGTTTGCAGGTACTGGACGACGACCGGAAGCGGTCAGGTGGTAACAGACGTTCCGCGAGACAACAAGGCAGCGATAATGGACAGCATAGCCTCCTCTTACGCGCTACAAAGGCCAAGACTTCCGCCAACGCCATCGCCGAAGGTTCAGAAATTCGACAGCAAGACAGGCTGGCCCTACTATCAAAAGTACAAACAGACAGCGGAAGCGCAGAAGGCACAGATCTTCGAGGATATACAGAGGAAGATGGCGAACGCGACAAGTGGAAATAGTCTTGGTCATTCGTGGAATTCCACGGATATCACGACTCAACGTCAGCACAGGCTCAGAATGAAACATCACAGATTAACGTCGAAAGGGAAACGATTGAGAACGCGTGAGTAAATAAGAAAAAGAACGATCTTCTCTTGAATACACGTTTGATGACACGTTTGCTATGTGGCGAGCGGTTGATCGTGATTTCATTCATGAGTGTTAACGCGAAAACGCGAGGTTAATAGCGATATTTTCCGCGCAGACGGTCAAAGTACGTTCTCTTTTTGCCCGTGTGACTAGCCTCATTCAGAATCGCAGCCTTTGTCCACGCTTCGGTTATCCTTTTATCTTGCGTTTCGTTTATTCACCCCCTTGTGCCGGCTAAACGCGGCACGACCATGTTTATGAATTCACTCTCCCTTTCTTCGTAATTAGTCATTTCATTGTCTCTCGTTTTCCAATCACGCTCGCTTGCTTCTAAAATCCATTTTCAATTTGAAGGGATGTTATTTAACTCTTTGTACGGTCTGCCGGTCTTCTCTAACCTATCGCCTTCCTATTTTTTTCCATAACTTTTGCTGTTTTCAAATTTATCTTCCTTTAACGTTATATTGAAAGTTTATCGTCTAGGTTCACGTGGTGTTTTTATTAAAGACTCACATTTGGGTCTTTTTTGACCCATCGCCTTCCTATTTTCTTCAATAACTTTGGGTCTTTTTTGACCCATCGCCTTCCTATTTTCTTCAATAACTTTGGGCCTTTTTTGAGCGTATAGTCGAGCAAAAGAACGCACTAAACAGGGTTAAGTGGTGAATTAAGTTTTGCTAGAAATACGGCCTACAAAGAGAACCCTTCGTCTTCGACATTCGCACTTCGCTCTTATCTTTCACACTGCCTTACAAATTTATACACGCATTCACACACCCTTGCAACACGTCAATTTTCGATCACAGCATGCATTCTCATTCAGAAAAGCCGTAACACGACCCAAACACTCTTTACCCGCCCCTCTCTCGGTCCAACTGTCACACAGCCGAAAAAAAAAACGCTCTTATCTCACACGTTAAAAGTTTCTCCGTGTTCCAGGTCCACCGAGAGACTGCAAAGTTGGCGAATGGGGTCCTTGGAGCGCGTGCAGTCGCAGCTGCGGGGTAGGTGAGACCCAGAGGACGCGGAAGATCACGATAAAACCGCGTCGCGGTGGATTGTCGTGTCCGCCGTTGAAAGAAACGAAATGGTGCGGCAGCATAAACCCTTGCTCAGACGGGAAATCCATCGTGGACAGCTTACAATGGTAGTCGTTGACTCTATCGAAGGCTATCCCGGAAAACGAGAGCCAATTGACTCGAGAACACGATTCACCCTGAACAATCTAAAACGGAGGAGACAGAGAGGACCGATGGTCCTTGCGGAGGAAGGAGATATCTCTAGGCGAACGCGGTTTGGATCGTCATTAGTGGTCCCGTTAGATCGCGTCAATAACGTTATCGGTAGTCGTAGCACCAAAGATTTCGCACGAGAGCGGGGAGAAGACGTGTCGTGTTGCATCTTTGAACATCGTCGATTGGCGATCGTTTAGAGAAGATAACTCGAGTAAACCAAGTCTACGATGCGAAACAGCGTATAATCGTAGAGTGGGAGAACCTTGGCCTACAAAATCGAGTATCCCTTTTCTTCACCCTTTTTTTCACCACAGGTAAACTCGTTCGTGTTCGATAATCCTCGATCGAATGGAAATATTTTCTGGTAAAAAAGTGTTTGGAAACTCTCCGATGAAAGTGGATAAAAAAAAGGGAGGATGGAATGGTATGAGAACGCAACACGAACGAGTTAAGAGGGATCGTTCGAGCGTAGTATGGCGCTTAATTTCGACGACTTTCTAGGACGCGGCTGGGAGGCTTTTTCAATACACCCGATATACATACATATACGGAAAATCGATCGATCGCCAATCGACTCCGCGTGTTTCCTGCGCGATATTTCCTACACACATTTCTGGTTACGAACAAATTCCTGTACAATAGTAAAGAAAGAGACAAAAAAAAAAAACAAGAAACTTTTCACGACTTATTTCACTCTCAGCTTAACTTCGACCGCGCGAAACTTGTCCCCGTTTCGCAAAGTTCGACACGCGAGAGAGCACGAGGGTGGGGAAGTTTCGTTAGCTTTGTGGAACGGACGCGTTTATCATTCGGCAGATTTTCAACGGCGATAAAGGTTGTCGCGAGAATTCCAGCCGGTTTAAGGATTATCCCAGGACTCGTCGGATAAAGCGAGAATCCGCCTGAAACTCGGCTACCACCGTTCCACGTTTTCCCACACCCTCCCGCCCTTCCCTCGTGCCCGGATATCCTGTTCGATCGTGGTTGAGAATAAAAGGAAACGTAGGAAGGCGAGAGAGTTTTCCAAAGGTTCGAAAAATTGCCGGGCAATTCCTCGAGGCTGAGGCGTTGAACGCAATTAGCCACATTGGTCTCGCACGAGCGAACATCGTCTCGTGGTATATGTACACATAGGAGTTTCTCTCTATGTGTTCTTTTCTATACGTGTATCGTGTGTACGGATGTGTGTGCGTGTGTATTTGTATGTGAGACGAATGAAGAAGCGGGTGGATGAGAAAGTTTCTCGGTAGAAATTCAACGGGTGGCTCGCGTGTCGATCGACGGACTTAAGGGGACTTAGTCGCCGGTTCTCGGATATCCTTCCGGCGGAAACTAGCTTTGCATTTCTTCAAGACTCGTGCTTGGGACAGGTATCCGGAAGTTGAAGGCGTGTTTATTGATTCCGCGACGTCCGTGAGTTTAGGGATTATCGGTGATTTAACGGTTTCTCTTATCGGAATCTCGAGCTTTATTTTGCCGAAATTCAACGCGTAACGGTGTCGCCCTCGACAGAGCGCGAGACCGGGGAACGTCGTTCGAAATACCGGAAATTACTCATCGGTGTAGTCTAAAAATCCGTTTAAAAAGGGAACGTAGATCTTGTTAAGCGAAATCGATACAGCGTGACCCCGAATTTACGGACGACGACGGTGTATTTTCGCTGCAACCGCGGTTCTATTAACCCCTCTTTAACCGAGAGTGCACTCGGCACTCTCGAGTGGGAGTTCGCGTTTTCATTCGAGAGAATTTATCAACCCTGATCTCGACGAACGTGTGTGTGTGTGTTTTTCCCTTCGAAAACGACGTACACCACAGAGAGAGAAAAAAGAAATACCGAATGCCTTATCCACGATTGGTCCTTGAAAATTGTTGCAACATCGAGGGATGAAAGTGTACTCTTTCGAGAAAAGAAAAGAACCTATATCGTCGCAGGAATATCGATTCTACGATGTGCTCGTTTGTTCACCTCATGCGAGATCTACGAGAAGAAAAAGAAACCCCCCCCCCCGGATCGAAAGATCGTTCTTTTCCTCCCGACGCGCCAAGTGCTACGATAAGTGTTTTCTCGCGGCGTGATAGGGAAATTTTTACAAAAGCAACCAGAAGAAAAGAGAAAAAAGAGAATAAAGAGAAATGAAAAGATATCATCAGGTACGTCTTAGGTGAGTGTATTATATCTTTAGGCGTAAATTTAACGATAATAATTAACAACTAACGTTTAATTGTAACTCGTTAATTGAATAGGCTCGTATTATAACGCCCGCGACGGCGTTCTCTGCGCAACGGCTTGTCCTCCTCGCGTTTTCGTATCTGTAACCGTCGCCTCCCGTAACAAGGCAATTACGGTGTTGCTCGCCCTACGGGGCGCTCTGTCGTGCACGTGATCAAGTATCGTACTCGCGAGCAATTGCGAAAAGAGATGAAAAGGGAAAAGTCACGCGACAGCGTGTTCGGTTCGAAACTCGAAAGAAGAATCGCCGTCTACGATAGAGGTAATCGTCAATTTGGAATGTGTTTCTCTTCTCTTTCGTTGAATAATCTGTTAGAGTACAAAACGATTGAAAATTTTTCGGCCTGCGATAAACAGGCGGTTGAACGAGATTTAACCCGCGAAACAGGAAAGTTACCCGTTGGATCGTGAAATTCAGGTACACAGTGAACGCGCGCACAGCCGACAGAGGAAGATAGGGCGAGGGAGGGAACGAAAAGAGAGTAGGGCCTTTCATTTCTATCCAGGGAAGAAGGAGGAAGCCGTGGCAGTTTTAGCAGCATTAAGGATGAACGTTTTATAAACTAAACGCTCGAGGGGACGCTTTCTTGAACGAAAGTTTCAACGAGACACGGGCGGGGGAGAGAGAAGGAGAGCGAGCCTGTACCTTTGCCTAAGAAATAAAAGCGCGAGATAACAAGGATAGTAGGAGAGAACGTTACCAAAGAAAACGCCTCGTGTAAATGTATATCTTATCCTTTTCCTGTATTTCACCCTCTGTTTCCACTTTCCTACCCCACGTTTCGTCACCGAC
This sequence comes from Habropoda laboriosa, assembly GCF_001263275.1. Lineage (NCBI taxonomy): Eukaryota > Metazoa > Arthropoda > Insecta > Hymenoptera > Apidae > Habropoda > Habropoda laboriosa. Next base: position 669,835 of record NW_017100293.1, on the reverse strand, counting down.
CAAACTTTCTTTCTTCCTCTTTTTCTTCTCTCCCCTCCGAAGCTATATAGAATAGATCCCCGAATTCTCGTGAAATCTCCTCCGTTTTATCTTATACTCTGCGTGTGATTTTTCATGGATCCGTCGTACGCACACGCCTCTTCTAACGCTCTTTCTCTCTTCTCCGTGATCCGTGAACGGCTCACACAGACACACACACAGACACACGCGTAACGAAGTACACAACGGAGGACAATTGACAAATCAGGATGATGTTTAGAATGGACGAGGTTGGATGATTATCGAGGAAGGAGGATGATTTCTGTACAAGTCACTGTGCATTCTAGCCACTAAGGACCTAGCCGATAGGACTAGCCGTTAAGCAAGAAACATGTAGCAATGTATTAACACATAAGTTTATATTACATAATAAAATCTGTCGATAAAGATCCGTTCGAACGATATTTTTCACTTGTGACGTATGATGAATGGTATTCGTATAATAATAAAGTAGCTGTTATTTCAGGAAGTGCTCGTCTACACCTGCTTTTCGTATCCCGTCTTCCATTCTACCTCTGTAGCCAATTTAATCGATGTAGAAATAACGTAGAAGCAAGGAAAAACCATTTGCTAACTCTAAACCCAGAGATATTCGTGGTATCACGAGGAAGGAACGATTTATCAGTTATATGAAATGTTGCAAAATGTGACATTTACCATTTTACTTTCGCGATTTCTACATTTTTTCAGAATTTTTTACACTTGTCCTCCTACATACACTACCGGCCAAAAGTTTGGAATCACCGAGCATTGCAGTTTACACGAAAATTTCGGGAAAAAAGTCGAGCGACTTTGAGATAAATTGATAAATGTAGAATTGAGATAAACTTCAAATCTGCAAAAAATTAGCAGCAGATTTAATATTGATGAAAAGTGGGAGGTGATTCCAAACTTTTGGCAGGTAGTGTATATACCAGAGCTGCGTAACTTCTTGCTCACGAGCAAATTTCCCCTCCCGAGGTACCTCCACCACAACTCCAGCGATAGTTTTTTGGTACGACCACGCAGAATGTGTAACATAAACAAAAGGCAGTCGACTCCGGCGAGATCATCTCAGTCACATAGTTGGGTACCACGGGAGGAGAAATTTGCTCGTGAGCAAGAAGTTTGGTCAAATATTAGAGAAATTATAATGTTCTAAAGAGTGTCCGAATGTTAATAACAGTGTAAAGATTAAACGAAACTTTGTTCTTCTCCAAAATATAGTACTACACATTTTTACATTGAAACAGTCGAAGATATCTGTGAAATTATGGTAAATCGTGAAGAAGAAACGATGTAACGTGAAATTTACGTATCTACCATCTACGAAGAACGTTTATCATTTCCTTTTACTTTCGTTAACGACTGAACGAAACTTCGTTCTCCAAAATCCTGAAAAATTTCACATTGAAACAGTCGCAAATATCTGCGAGATTATGGTAAATCACGAAACTACGTATACACCTTGCGTCCTTCTTCAAAATACAACAGATTTTCACCTTAAAACAACCGCACGAACCAAGGCACAGCACACTCGACTCTGCAAAAAGATACGCTAGCAGAACACAGTCCACCCTGTACATTTGTATAAATATTATTCTCGTTTAATTCTTGCACCGTTGGTATCGCAGTCAACCACCCCGGCAAAACAATCCCCCCCGTTTATCCCCGCAGAAACGAACCAACAGAACTACCACCGGCCATTGTTTCCCGAAAAATCAGCAAGCGAGACCTGGCCCTGCTATATACCGTTCTCTTCTGTTAACGATCCGATCCCTCTTCGCCAGCCAGCCGACGATATTAATAATCGTCCCAGCGGAGCAATTCCCTGGTGGAGGGCGGAGAGAGACCTGGCAGCGTTGGTTGTTATCACGCAACATTACCCGAAAATAAAGGACGCGGCGGTTCTCCAAGAGCAAAGAGAGAGGTAGCTGGCAAATACAATACATAGAAGGCGTACCACTGGATCTGCGAACCCCCTTAGTCAGAGATAAGAGTGTGGTGGAGCCCCAACAGCAGCAGCCCTTTGCCTCGACCCTCGACTTTCGAGGACGAGCAGAGGAGAGTGCAATGATGCTGCACGAACGTACGCCGATCCTGTCTTTGTCCGCTCGCGTACAGTTAATCGCATTAATGTCGCTCGTTTCTTTCGGACCACTTCCCCCTCTCTCTCTCTCGAGCTTTTTGCCCCGTCGGTTTCTTCAACGCGGGTTATTCGTTGCCTCCAGGAACAGGAAATTAATCGCGACTGCTAAGGGGAGAGTCGTCGACGAGGACTTTCACGAGGCACTGCATTTCTCTTCCAAGAGCGTTCATTAAGGCGATAGCTTTCCCGTATCTTCTAGAGGGGGTTGAAAATTGAAATTTTATGAATCATTTGATAGCTTTGCTATCGAAGAGAAATTCGTGGAACATACGCGGGTTTTTATTCTGAAATAGATAAATGGTCGGATGAAAATTGAGCGTAGTCGGTTTACACTGGTGACAATTCATCGAAACGTCGCCGGTCCATTGTTCCCGGGTATCAGTGAGGAAAGTTTCGAACTCGACAGTGCAAATGTTTAAACGAGAGAAATCAAAGAACGAGAGAGGGAGGGAAGAGTGTCTTCCAACTTGTTAGACCGGTCCTCGATGCGTAAACGTTTCCAGACAGGCCAGCCTTCGTCCACTCTCTCTCTCTCTTCGTCGTTGAAAGAGACACGCCGCGGATTAATTATATTAACGTTTTAATTAATCAAGCAAGGAACTTCTGCGTTTCAAAGAGAGAAAGAAAGATAGTTCTGAAACGAGGAGAAGACTCACTCTCTTTAGCGTGTTTATTTTACTTTCGTCGATCTTTCGCGGAGAGATGAACGCAGCTTTATTAGACGAACTTAAAGAAAATAGACTCGGACGAAGAGTTCCGAGGCTGCAGCCTTATAAGAAGCGCGATTCCAGTCGGATTTCGCCGTTCGAAGGTTAATGAAACAGAAACATTCTGTAATGATAATGATAAAGAAACATTTTCCTTGGACCGGGGAATATAATTAATGAAAACTTCGATCGATCCTCTTCGAGATAAGGTCGTTGATATCGTCCTTTATTCCTCGAGAAATTGTCGCGATGAATTTCTGTATACTTTCAAACCGACACGTCCAATTCCTCCTTCCCTCTGTTTAATAATCACGAGCAGGTTTTCAATGTGTGTCACGCCCTTCTTCGAAATTTCACCCTCGCTCGAATATTTCCGACGATTCGGTGAACTTCTGTCGCGTGCTTTCAAACGCTCTGCAGCAATTAAAACGATCGTGTCGGGCCGCAGGACACGTCGCGTTGGTCGTGTCCGCGTATTTCTGCCGGGCGACGTTGATAATGGGAGAAAATGTGTAAGGCGAGGGACCTGGTGTCGGCTACGGTGTGTAATTGAGATATAGTCGGAGGGAGGGACACATGGCGGTACCGAACTCTGACAAGGTAAAGGGACGGTTCATAAAATTAATAACCCATAAATCCGGTGTTCTATCGCCGGGAAAATTACCCGAACATATATTACCCACCACTGGCTACGTGTCGATCTCTCTCTCCCTTCGCCGTCGTCGATATTTCCAGAGAGGAGTTCGCGGTTGAAACAGCGGATGGAAAACGAATTCCTCTTTTTCTCTCTCCTAAACACAAAAAAAAGGAAGAGTAACAAAAAGTTCGATGCGTATTGTGTTTTAGTTAAAACGAACGTACGATTTTCACGTGGAACATTGCTGGTATAAATAGAGCGACCCATTTCCAACGGGAAACAAAGTTAACAACAGAGAGAAAGGGAGAGGGGAAGAGTAGGAATTGTAAATGGCGGGGATATATCGGTTCGTTCTACTTGGAACGCGGACGGGAAGGAACGTGAGAATCAATGTTTAGTCAGCAAACAAGACTGTACACTGTACAACGTTCCTCTCAGCCCCCGTGCATCTGTTACGATCACATTGTTCTAAACAATGCCCAGAGGTCTCGCTGCTCTCAATCAGACGGTGTGTAACTATCCGACAGGGTTACTTCCTGCCCTCCCGACTATCTCCTCCCGCTTCATCGTCCATCCGGTTCCCCTCGGAACGATGCTTCTCGAGGCAGAGAAACCACTACCATCACCAGCAGGCAGCGTGTTTATCCGGGGAACGAAAATCTGATCTTTCTGAAATGGAACGTACAGGTGCTACGTCAAGTAGTATAGCTCCGTAATTGGTCAGACACTAAAAGCCGAGGAAACGTGGCGTACATGCTGGATCTCGCGAGTGGCTCGAACTTTCGTGATATTTTAAGCAACGGATTAGCATAAACTAATTAAACGAACGTTCTACGCGGATATTTAAACAAACGAGATTTGTGTAAATAAAGGTTCTTCGTAGAATGTTTGAATATGTGCGGATGTGTGTTTTATTGTGGAATTGAGGTTTGTATTTGGATGTGGGAGTAGAGATGGAAGTTTGAAGTTAGTGAAACTTAAATGATAAGAGTGTTTGTGAGGAAAGACGAGGGTGTCGGTGTTTTTATGGAAAAATTATGAGAGTAACTCGTCCTTTTCTTAAAGAATGAGAGTGTGACTGCAAAGGGAGTGATAATTAACAAAAAATTAAGGAAAAGCCGAAGGTATCACTTTGCACAGAAAAAGATTATTTAAAAAACAAATGTAGATATCAATATTTGTATCAAAAAAGGAGAGTAACTCATCCTTCTCCTAAAGTATACGATCATAACCGTAAAGGAAGTGTTAATCAATTCAACAACACTCACAAAATCAGCATAAACCTTGAATGTTTAAAGTCCCCTTCGCTCAAAATAACATTAAACAGACACTCGCCCTTACTCGTGCAATAAAAATGATCTCGATCGAGCATAATCGAAGCCACGGACAATTATTCACAGTACATTATTCAAAGTTCTCGATCGAGACTCTCAGGGTAGCTAGCAGTAAATTCTTCGAGCATGTGCACCACAACCAATCACTTAGTGGATCTTTTGGATCCCGGTCACGAACCAGCCGAGTGTACGAGGCTCTCGATGCTCGACCACTATCAGCCAGAACCACACCGTAACACGTGGGAAAAAATGTATATGGGACGATGGATTAATAAAGTTACACCCTGGAAGCGAAGGATCTTCCCCCTTGGAACGTTTTAAGGTATCACCGAGGAAGTTCTCGTGACCCAGAGCACGAGCAAACAGCTCGAGCAACTCTCGTTGATGCTTCTCGATGCATTTACACGGTTAGATTTCTTCCCCTCTCTCTCTCTCTGAACTAGCGTTGTTCCATTGCTCGTGAGTCAGCTAAGTCAACAACTAACAATAAGTCAAATACCCCGGTATCCGTTCACTTGTGCCCCGATTTTACATTACGCTGGTTTGTTCGCGGGTCGCTTTAGATACTAGACAAACCAGGTCAAAGATCGACATTAGAACGGCGGAGAATGCGAAATTTAACGGAAGTGAGACTTTTACTTGTGAGATAATATTTCATTTCGATTTTGGAAGCTTTCCGAAGGGAAAAATAGAAAAGTGGTCCACGAATTTTGCCAACGTCGACGGGCCACTTGACTTTAACAAAGTTTAGAAAAGCGGAGATTCCACAGGATTCCCACGCATCCGTCCACCGAACACTTTCTCCCTAAGATAACGCGCTAAGGGCGAAATGGAGGGAGGTTGCGACGCACCGGAGTAAACTGATTGGTGTTTTTAGAAAAGGAAAAATCACCAATCAGGGTGCTTTTAGGAAAATGGGAGTCTTCGTCGAGGGAAACCGCGGAGACTCCAGCAGAAACACTTCGCACCTCGTAAAAAAAACTTCGCAGTAGACTCTATACCTCGAATTAGTTTTAGAACATAGAACTCAAAATAAAAACTTAGGGTTTCAATCAAGAAACTGGTCCTTCGTAGCCTTAGACCATTAGTCGGCACACACGTGCAAAAACCGGCAACGATCGAAAGATCAACCGCAAGCCCTAACAGTTACACCTTAGTACCTTAGACGGCACCAAGAGCAGTATTCGTAAGTACGCGGAATCAATAACACGACGAATTGCTGGAAAGGGCTTTAAAGAGACGGTCAGCGGCTTATCTCTATCGTCGCGTTACTATTTCCAAGGTGACTCGGTATCGGTAAACGGCTGGTTATCCAACGAAACTTAGCAAAAAGAGGAAAGAAATATTACGAGAGGGGAAGGTTTCTTATCTATGCAATTTAGGCGACGTCTCGGGGAAAAGGTTGGACCAACAACGCCATCCAAGAATGTCTGTCGTCAAATATTTACCCTCACCTCCTCCCTCGTGTACGACATCGATTGAGAATACAATTCCTTTTTGATAATCTTGCTGGGAAAATCCACGTTCTGTCATTTCTCTCGATAAACTTTACAATCGACCTGATGGTCCACTATATTTATTCCGATGAATATAGCCAAGCTGCACGCATACTCTGCGAATACTCGTTTTTCCATTGCATGCATGTATGTGTAGGTTCGCATAGGAAATTCATAAGATGCTCGACACGATCGTAAACAGTTCGAAAGCGTTCTTCGAGCATGCAGTATATGTAGCATTGTATATTGAATATCCGGTGGATAGAGGCAGCAGGAGGTAGAGTGTCGCAGGGGAAGGAACGGAGCTTCCACGAGGGATTAATCTCGTGGTCGGTGTGAAAGTAATATCGGACCGTGTACGCGTGCGAAAGTACACTCGATTTAACTTTGAATTAATAGATTCGTTAGGGTAATCGAGCCTACGACAGTGGTCTAACTTTCGCAGTGAACTGAAACTGAGGTTGGAGACCCGTGTGCACTTGGGTTGCGTTGATGAATTATTTGGTGAATCTTTGTCAAATTATTATGTTTATGTGTTAAGGATTTCTATGCGGACTTTTGTGTGTTAAGGAAGGTAAAGCTTCTTCGAAGGATTGTGGTTTGCGTTATTAGGAATTAAGCCAGTCGCGAGTTAAATAGTTGAACACTGAAACACGTGGCGATTAGGGCGCATAAAATACGCTAAACAACAGTAACAAAAGGACGCATAAGAAGATAAAGGAGAATGTCGTAGTCGTGACTCCAGTATCTAGTTTAGTGTTCCTTTAGTGTTCCTTTAAAAACAAAAGAATACCGCAGACTACGTTTCAAAAATCGCAAGGAAAAGGACTGAAGATTATGCCTACTGGTGACACAAGTATCGCTCAACTTTAGTTTTCCTTCAAAAAACCAAAGATTACCTCAAACTGTGTTCAGAAAATCATAAGGAAAAGGGTGAAGATTGCACTTACTGGTTACACAAGAATAACCCAATAGTTTTCCTTTGACAAACCACAGATTACCGCAGATTTTGTTCGGAAAATCGCAAGATAAAAGAGTGAAGATCGCGTTTACCTGTGACACAAGTATCACCCGCTAATTTTCCTTCAAAAACCCACAAATTCTCGCAGACCGTGTTCAGAAAATGACGTTTCACCAGGCACGAGAAAGAAGGCTGAGGTTCACGTTGCTCGTCTCGCGAGGTGATCAATACGTCGGGGGGTGCAGGATCGAGGGGAATTTGTTGGAATCGGTAGGCACCGCGGATGAGTAGGTAAGCGACAAAGGCTGGCTTTGTCCTGTCCCGCGAGCGCGCATCGCGTCGCCCGGAAGAGGAAATCGAAAGTGTGATAGGCCCTCTGGGATGCAGTCTGGCTTGTGTGCAGTCTGTCTAGCGCACGGCAGCGCATTAATGCGGCCCGATCAGCGAAAACCTGCATATCAGACGAACTCTTCGTCTCTTTCACTCTGTCATCGTCCTCCTCCTTCTTCCTTTCTTTCTTTCCTCTCTCTTTTATTTTTTCATCCCACGGCTAGACTACCAGGGGGGTTTATCGGCGCGTCAGCGTCTTCCTTCAGCGCCTGGTGAAACCTCGATGGTGCTAGACTCGCGATTATTATTCCTCGTAAATTGAATTTTATTAACCGAGAACGAATGAATTTCTTAAGCTACAATAGATCTTTCCTACGTACTTACACGTTGGCATCGGTGTAATTTTTTTTAAGGGTCGTCGGAGGCAAGTGACACGTCGCTGTTTTGCTTTCGTAGAACTTACGACAGGTATTTGTTGCCTGCGTGTGGCCAGAGAGAATATTTACGACCAACGGTTGCTAGCATCGAGGCAACTCCGGAGATTCGTTTAACGTACTTTATCTACAATAGTACTCGTACAGAGTGACGTTGTGACTTGTTAGGTAGTAAAACTTGAACTGATCGTCCCCCTTTTTTTTCTTTAAACAGACAGGCTTCTGTGGGTTCTTTCCCTGAAGATGGCAAGAGGTACCTAGAGACAGCTGGTCTCTCCACACTCTGAAATATATATGGCACTTTAGTAAACGTAATGGTTAATTAGCAGGGAGCTACATTAAGGGGGGGTAGTCGGTGCAAGAAAAATTTGCAAAAACCTGCAACCCTAACTTGAACTGATCGTCCCCTGTTTGGGCCCAGTATTTAATTAGGTCCCTACTGGAAGGGATGGATGATGTGGAATGCCCTCGCCTTTGAGGAACTCTCGAGAAAGGAAGAGTATGGAATGAGTGACAGAGTGTTGGGTAAGATTTGGAATAGTGGAAATAGCGTTGATAGAGCTGATAACGTGGAAAGAAAGATTGCGTGGAGACCTAAACATTTACTTTTGTTTTATTTACTATTGTTAATAAATTATTATTATTTTAATACACTTTCCGAGCTTCAATCACAAATCCACATATGCTATCGTCAGTATATCGTGTTTAGAGGCTATTTCTAACGTACAAGACGCGAAGCGATAGAAAACTTTCCCTCTCGCTTATCTAGTCCCGGAGACAAAGCGACGGAGGGAATTTTTATTCGTCCACTCTGCAAGTATAGACAACGTCGAGACGCTCCTCTACCTTCGTCTCCATAACCCTTCAGCCGCCTCTTAATCAACGCGATCCAACGAGAAAAAGGGGAGAGCCGTTGGTCGAGGGAGAAAAAAAGAGGAAACGAGAATGAAAGTGAACAACGACCAATGACAGGGCCGGGAGAGAGAGAGGGGGGAAAGCAAAGCCCGGAAATGAAATCGAAATTATTTTTCCCTTTTTTTCCTTTCCATCCCTTCTCGCGCGAATCGAGAAAAGGGGGCGCGTGTGGATCGAACTGGCTGGAAAATGCTGTACAACCGACGAAACACCGGGACAACGAAAGTCGAGGTAGAGGAGAGAGAAAAAAAAGGAAGGAAACGAGAAGAGGAGAGGAAAAAGGAGGAATAAGGGTAATACGAGTCGACGGTGAAACTGGAGTTTTTCCTTTTGCAGCCGGGAAAAGTGAGAGCCACGTCACGTTACGTAACCGCGGAGGAAGGGATTTACTCTCTCTCTGCATCACTCGGCGGTGTTTTCATCGGTGCTCGCCTAACCCCGCGAATAACACGCCAGCCAACGAGCCAATAGCGCGTGCACGCGCGTTTACGGACGAGCTGCAGGCTATAACGCCCTATAAAGATGCAAATAGCCGATTGCCTCTCGAAATGAGAAGTATCGAGTCTATCGCAGACCTCCGTCTCTAAGCTTGCGGTGCCTGGGTCCGATGGGACTGGGGAAGAACCGATCGACACTTCGTGCTGTCTACGAATGTTAGGAAAAATTTGTGGGAAAATGAATTTCTCTCTGTATTCTTGAAATACAGTCGAGGACAGAAATTCGTGGAAAATAAAATTTCTCTTTAAAAATATAAATCGTGAGAATTGGCCTGTAACATACTTATCTTCGCACCGCTGGAACGCGTTACTCGAAGGAACTTTTAGATAACGACACAGCCCCTGCTCGCTAATTGCCACGGTAATTAACGCTTGCCCTCGTAGAACAGCGTCTTGAAGAGGAAGGAAATCCTCGAAGGGACGAAGGAGCTGGATCTCGATTAACTGAATTCCATTCCCCCGGAGTGATTACGAATGGGCCATTCTTCGATACCGCGTATCCGGGTCACGTAAACAAACTTTCATTCTGGTAATTGCACCGGATATAGTTTCCAGCTTCGGTCCTACACTTGCGGTTGTTCCAACGTTATCCGGCACGTTGTTAACGCGATATCGACGACTCCGGAGAGTAACGAAGAAGAATGGCAGCGGATACGTCTCTGTACGGCGATTTAATGAACACACGACTGTGTAAACTATTGTACAGAGTCACGCTGTGTAAAAGCGGCGAGACACTTTGAAATCGACGAGTTGAACGTACGATCTTGAAGGAAAAAGTAGATGAAAACTCGGGGAGAAGAAGTTCTCCTCGCGGAAGAGGGGCTCGTTTCGCGCACCTGCGCGTGGAAACGAGAGAAACTATGAGTCGAGGAGAACGCGATACGGGGAAACTTGAAGGAAATATTTATGCCTTTATGTCGGTCGATTCTTTGAGAAGAATCTCGGCATATTTATCGATAGGCACGGAAAGTTGGCGAGGGAAATTAGGCAATCTTGCGTTTCAAGGCAACTATGTAGGATAGCGGCTCTGTGATGCAGACGCCAGTTTGCTATTTTTGAGTGCATCTTCCTCTAAAAACACCTTTCATAGGGTTGAAATCACCGAGGCTAAGAAGGTGTTTTATGGACTCAGAAACGTAGAGTTTTTAACTCTTGAAACTCTACATTTCTGTCTGGACACTGTCTTTCAACCCTTTGCAACCGAGTGGCGACTGAGGGGCGACATTAAACAATCGTCGCTTGGTAAATAATTGATCAAGTCAGAGATCAGATCTATGGGATCTCTATAAATTTGATTGCCATAGTGAAATAGAGAATACGTTGAATATTTAAATAAAATAGTATAGTTTATTTCTGTGTTAATTTTAGAAAATTTCAAAGATCCGATTTGCAAACTTTCCTACAGAAAAATGACCTCCGAGTGAAATTGAGGCACAGAAGGTGTTTTATGGACGCAGAAACTCTGCGTTTCTGCAGATTGCACCAAGGACACATTAGCACGAGTCCCGTTAGGACCTCTTATCCTTTGGGCCTGACTCTCCCGTCACCCTGCCAACCTGAAACTTCCAAACTGAGCAGTATGCTATTATCACGACCAGGGAAGACTGTCCAAGGAGTAGAAAGTTGGCCGTTCGACAACTTCGTCAACACCCACACTCTAGAATAATTTATAAAATAAGAAACATCGCCGATAGTTAGACATCAAGCATACAGAATCTCAAGTGTGATTTTGCGACAAGAACAGTACCCCTTGCATGATACGAACCTTAGGCCAACTAACTGTCTAATCGCCTTTAAACCTTTCGACATTCTGTATCACGGATCAAATATGGCCCAAACGCAAGAAAAATGTAATTTGACACGGAAAGAATATTTCACCGTGGCACATGATTCTGTATCTTATACTCCGGCAATACAGAGAAGCGGTAACTACGAATTTTTCCAGCGACCAGAGAATTAACAGCTAAAACATTTGCGTGTCATCAAAGAGCCAACGATACCGACTAAAAATTCACGTTAAACCTGTGAAATACGGACAGTCGAAGAATCGAAGACTACATCTAAATTTTCTCTTCACTACAGTTACGTTAAACAAGCAATGTGTTGCGCGGTTAATTAAGATTTCCTGTCGAAGTTGAGCGGAACCAAGTAGGAAAGAATGTGGCTCACGAAAGAGGCACAGGACATCCACGCTGATTTTCCTGCGGAATCCTAACGCGAACGCGCTTTAAATATTCCCAACGCGGACACTTTCATTTCCGAGCGTTTCCGAGCTGGAGAAATATCACGGTAGGAAATTGTCCAGGAGAGCAACGGCTAAGAATAAGCCAAACCGTGACCGAGTTTCGTCGTATCTCTCACCTCTCCGCCAGTGTGGACTTTCATCTGGTTGGCTAACATACGAAGGTGGTGCTTGAGGGGAATTGAATTCTTTGAGAAATTGAATCATAAGAGACAAGCTCGATATGGAAAATGTTCGTCGATTGGTAAATAGAGATCGAGGTCTGTGGGATAAGACAGCGAAAGAATTTTTGTCGAGTTGCAAATATCGAGAAAATTGTGCAAATTTGTAGAGGATCGTGTATAATTTCTTTAAAAGATACCATTTTCTTGACGATAGAAGTTTTAACGTTCTTTAACTGTGCGAGACGAGTTAACTCGTCGTTGATTAGCCAATGAACACGATAATTTATTTATCCAGGGATTATAATTCAGACTCATTTTTAATAGATTTAATTTCTGTTTCAAAGGGGAACACAGTTGCGAGGTTAAGGACCTAAAAGAAGTTTATCGAACTGTTATACCCTAAAATACTTTCTTAGTCTTATCTGTGTCCACAACTAGTGACCAATTTTCACCATTCCTCGCACTGGACTCTTCACCTTCCATCTCTCCTACACAGTTACAGCCCAAAATTCATCTTCCTGAAACCCTTAAACAGCCTTATTTTGCCATCCTTGAGTCACTCTCTTCATTGTCGTCCGCACGTCATGTTCCGCCAGTTTTAGCCCTTTGCGGTCCGAATAGTCCAATTAGCTCGCGCTCATTTGGCTACTTTATTTCAATATTTCAATATTACTATAAAATACTAAGTTTCACTGTAATATTAATGCATAAAAAAATGATTTATCATCATTTACAATTTATCATTCTGTAAAGGGAAAAATTCCTATGTCTATACATCGTTCAAAATAAGAATATCCTCGCTCTCGGACTGATTCTCGTCTGTTCTGCGCATAGACAGAGAGCGTAGCAGAGGGCAAGACGGAGAAACACGTAGGCGGTTAAGTGGGGGTTTGGACGTTCTAGCCTTAGGCACGTCCCATGCGCGAAGCGAGGTTACTCTTATTTTGAACGATGCGTACTCTGATTCGACATAGTTTCTTTTCTGCACAACGTCGATCTGTTAGCGTCGAGACCTCTATAGAGGAGATGCACGTGACTTTAACCCACTTCTCAGGGTTCTTTGATCTACCGATACCCCGGACCATATGTCTGTCATCGGACTTGGGCCCGGTGGTAGTTGATACTTGAGACGCGGCGACTTCTAAGGGTCGCGGATCTTCTGTTCACGAATCAGCGATAGAGAGTTCGATGACCCGAAGTCATGATGCTGCATGGCACGTGTAAAGCGATAAGGGTGTTCTCGAAGGATCTGGCCACAGAGTGGGGAAGATGTTGCATCTTCTGGTAACCAGAACCTTGAACGAACACGCATCGCTATATCGTATCTAACAGATCCTTAATTGCTCCGATCTAAGCGTTACCCAAATACCTGCCCTCAGTTTCTCGAAATCGCAGAACGAAAGCGTAACAAAGAATTTTCCTCGACACTTCTCTATACAGAAAGAAATTCATAAGGAAACGTGTTAAATCATCGGGACACGTTTATGGGCAGTATACGTCGCACGGCAGTATCGAAATGGCAAGGACAGCGAGAAGAATAGCAAATAATTCCTCGATTACGTTTCCAGGAAGATGTTGGTGAACCGTTTTCCCTGCTCCTATTCCACCCTCGAAACGAGCACGACGAAGCCGTAGCCCTCTGAGAGCGCACCTCCCTATTCCTGCTCGCATTGGCAGCCCATTTAAATAAGGGAGACGTCTCTGACGAGATAGAGATAACATGGAAGGGCGCGAGCAAGCCCG
>NW_017100293.1:643868-656157 GCF_001263275.1 Habropoda laboriosa | reverse complement strand
TGTTCTTCGATTATCCCATAAAACATCGCCCTGTGTATACCGGTAGATCGTAAATAATCGACAATACTCCCGGGCTTTTTCTTCCCTTACGACTTATCGCGAGATACACATTTTCGAACAGCGAATGTAGCTTACGAGACTGTCGCGCAAGTTTGCTCGTATATTAGTAATCATTCCTCCCGAAATCCTGTCAAATTTTCCTCGACGCTACGCTGGACTGCGGTTAATATTTATGCTAGACGTCGCGTTATTATGTATCAGGTGTAGAAAGGAAGAATTTTGGGTATGATCGAAGTTTTATTTGACCGTCCCTCGTGTCAAATCGATACATTCCTCCGGTAAAAAGTATTATTCGGCTATTTGTCGAAAAAATGTTTCATTTATTTTCTATATTTAATAAAATAATTTACAAAATTAATTATTCATCTTTTCGTTTAATTGATTTTTTACCATTGTGTCAAATGACCACCAAGAGACCTGTTAAGGAGAGGGTTAAGGAGAACGAAAAGAGGTATTGAAAATTCATGTAATTTGCATTATCGGTGGACTGTATGTGTTTATGGAAAATTTGAAGACGCAAAAATACACAGAATGCGTATAAAACAATGGCATATCTATTTTTTTAATTATATTCGTAAAAATATGAATTTGGATAAAAATCCGCAGTCTAGCGTTGACCTTCGCCATTTTTCTAAAGAAAACTTTTTCGAAGAAAAGACGCTCCTTCCTCTTGATAAAAGAAAACTCTTCAAATTCCACTAATTATGTAATATCACGTTGTTCCAAGAAACTATTTCTTTTAATTCGATAAATAAACTGTGTAGCTTGAAACCAGAGCTGACCTGAAAGGTACTCATCCTATACACCGAATTTGTGAAACTGCGACCCGGCACGCGGAACATTGAAATTTTTCCAATGGTTCCACTCATTTCGTAACACATATCGACAGTCTTGTAATTTTCTCATTTCCAATTTGCGTCCGTTAGTATTTCTTGCATTACCTGTAACGTTCCAACTATTTGCGTGTAATCTAATGGGAAAGCGACCCTTCTACGCTCTGCCACCAGAGGGACGGACTAACCACAGATTCTCGCTAGTCCTCACAAAGGCTCCTATTTGTATATATACAACTTCTGACCTGAGTCCTTCCAGTCCCTCCCGCGTCTAAGGCATGGGTCTCCCAGAAAGTCTTACGGATGACACGAGTCCACTAGGAGGCCCAGAACGAAACGCCCTAACATTTCCGCCTATCCTCTACCACTTTCCTACATAGCTTCTCAAATAAATAAACAAATAAGCCGTCGAAGAATAGAAAATGAAAGGAAAGAAAGTGTTAGAATTACATGTATAACAGTTAGAGGAGGGGGAGTAGGAAATAACAGTTAGTACATAGAGTAGTTAGTAAATAGAAAATTAGCGAGCTCTCGGAGGCATAGCCCCGTAGACGGGTTAGTAGAAGGGGAGAAATTCGTTACTACCACTTGGTAGAAGGGTGCTAGACGGCGAGAAAGACGAGAGATAGGGGAAATACTGGTTTGGCATCTACGCAATTTCCTTCATTAGCATCGAATTTCCGCAAGATACTCGTCCCTCACGGGCCTTAACCCCATCCCCTACGGCGAGCTACCAGAGCAGCTCCTCTCACACCTCTCCGTGACTTATCCCTTGCGTAAACCAAATCTCTGGCTGTGCAGAGATACAGGGTAACCCCGTTCTTGTCACCGCAGTCGCTGTAATTTCGACGTTTCCATCTTTACCTCTCGCACACGCATACGTCCAGTTACAATCCTTTGTCGCGTATCTTGTCGAGTTTTCCACGCGGAAGTCACCACCTTTCTCTGCTCGTTTCGAAGAGAAAAAACACACACAGCTACAACGCAAACACGTTGTGTATATTTCGCGAGTTCCATATCGGGGCGAAAATAAACGAACTGCCCGTGAACGTCAATATTGAACATCAAGCTCTCCCTCGTCAAAGTTGGCCTCGATGCATTTCGATATCACCTACTGCCGTTCCTATTTTTCTTCCTCCGGGAAAATCAGCGAGATTCGTCTTACGCCGAGGGAAACAGATCACCTTGTTGGATGAGCGTTCTTTGAATTATGCGAGAAAAGTGTAACGAAAGTAACCACCTTCGGATTTCTCGCGGCCTACGTACGTTTCAACACGAGTGAATCTGTAAGGGGAAGCTCCGAATCTACGTTTGTGCCAATGTTTCAAAGTTCATCGCTCTACCCTGTTTAATTTGGACGTGTTCCATTCTTCGTTACGCGATGGTACGTGACCCAATTAACAGATGCGACCATTTTGGTCGATAAGAAAAATAAGAGAGTTAGAATTTCGATACTTCGGTGACTGATTTTATTGTTACGATTCTCCTACAAGAGTAGGAAGATCGAAATCTGAGCGTAATTTCTAAGCGGCTTTTTTTCTCGTGGAAAATAAGTGCGCCAGGGTTGATACAACGTTGGTAAAAGTTACTACTCGTCGTTTCTATTGCGAGAATATGGGTATGAGAGGTTTGATTGGTGAACGAGAGGCCGTTAACCCCTTAACTCTCACATTTCCTCAACTTCATATGCTGTACGATGCTCGACTCGTGAACGAGTCTGTTTTCAGCTCGAACGCGGTTAGTATCGTTGCGCTCCCGATGTGTTAATCCCGGAAGGGCGAAATTCTAGTAGCTGGTGCGGTGATGGTGAAAAAGAGGTTTCTCTCCGTAAGAATATTTTTCAACTCGTTTATTTGCGGTGGTGCGTGCGTATCGTACAGGGATTTCCTTATGATCGTTTCCGGAGGTAAGGAATGATACTTTCGATGTGTTTTTGGTTTTACTTGTCCTCGTAAAGTGTATGTTTTGAACTATCTTCTTTGTGGTGGTGCGTGGGTATATATTAGGTCGGTGTATGTTGTGATTGGTTGGACGTTGAAGGTGGTGGAAAAGAAGGTCTCGAAAAATGCGGAGGTGTGATTGGATATTAGGAAACTAGTGGAAGGAGAACGTGAGGGTGAAGGTGGTGTGTAAAAGTTGAAATAATTTGGGGAAAACCCGGAGAGGGGAAAGGGATAGGAAACATGACCAGGATGCGACTTGAACTGCTTTATGGTAGGGAAGGAATTTGTTAGGGGCTAGGAAGACGGCTGGAAAGGACTGTTTATTAGTTTATGATGTGTTACTGGCCGGTGGGCTGCGCGACCGGACATATGCCATGTAAGATCAATTTGACCTTTTTTCAATTTTCATTTGTAGGAGGTGGTCTAATGAACTTTACTCAAATCAGGATGTCGTGCAAAGTAGTTTCTTTCGGACTCTTCCGAAGCTAAGAACGGACTGTCGTCGAAAGGCAAAGATATATCCGCTGGGCCGAACCGATGGGTACTCGGGTCTGGTGTTTGTCACTCGCCAAGAGGCGCGCCATAAACCGTCCCAAAATGCCTACACATTATTTCCTAAGCTTATAGACATAAGTTTCCCATT
The DNA here is from genome assembly GCF_001263275.1 of Habropoda laboriosa. Taxonomy (NCBI): domain Eukaryota; kingdom Metazoa; phylum Arthropoda; class Insecta; order Hymenoptera; family Apidae; genus Habropoda; species Habropoda laboriosa. The sequence continues at coordinate 652,678 of NW_017100293.1, read as the reverse complement.
ATTTTGTAAGTTACTTCTGTTCGTCGTAACAGAAAGAATTATCGCAATATGGAAAATGAAGAAAACTAATTTAAAAAAATTCCACTTATCGTGGAATTGTATAATCCTCGTATTTCTATCCAGAAATCACTTACCGACGTTCGAGAGGATCTGAGAATTGGCGAAGCAAGCGATGCTGATATTTTCCAAAACCGTTAAAACTGAAAGTTTCGATTGTACAAAAGAAGATTCACCAATTACACTCTAACCACTCCTTGTATTAACCGAAACTTCTCATCTCAGCAAAGTGAACGCTCTCCACACACATGCGTTATATAGAGAGGGTGAGCGAGAGGCTTCCGCGTCCCTAGGTTCCCCCCGTTTCGCGATCAAATTTCATTTAGCTCGATTCTCAGCGAGCGAAATGCAATTTGAAGAGAAACTCTGGCCTGACGGCGTAAACTTTCCTCCGCTAACTAGGAAGCAGCGTGAAAGTCGGCCTCTTGCTCCTAGAGCTCACCGAGGGGCACCGTAAACGAAGGAAAGTCGCGTGTACGGTTTTTATCAGGGGCTAGAACGACGCGAATCACGGCCAACCCGAGATAAAGGACCGCGATTTTACGGCTGGCCAAGTAACTAAGCGAACTTTACGCCCCCGGGACTTTATGCGGCGAACGACCACGCACATGATGCTTTTTTCACGAGGCAACTTCCACCCTCTCTCTCCCTCTCTGCCCCCGGAACCCGTAAAACTCCGCTTAATCACTTTGTCTTCTAATAGACCGGCTAAGCGAGTTATCCGTTTAATCCGACTTCGTTCTGGCCGGAAGGTTGCCCTCCTATTCCTGTTCCAACGGCCACTTCCGTTCCCTCGTTTAGTTCGTTTCTTTCGATTAACGACTAGCAGCTGATAAATTGTTGAACGGTCAGAGTGGGTATCGATCCTTTCTGCGAGGATGTAGCATACTCTTGTGCTCTTACCTCCGAACAAAGTTTTACACGTTGATCATTTGCCTTGGCGAGTCCTTTGTCATGTCGAAGGACGTTCTTACTTTAATTGTACCGAAGTGGGTGCTTTCACCTCAATTTATCAAGATCTGAGCCCGATGGTCGGCGTACAATTCGTCCGGAAAATACAATCGTGTTATGCGTTAATTGTCCCGGCGGGTACGTCTCGATGGTTGGCAAAGGCAAAACTGAACCGAGGTGTAGGTGTACTGGGTTTTTATATTGTTAGGACAGGGAGACAGGAGTAGAGACAGATGAAGATAGAAGTAGAGAAAGTGGTGGAAACGGAAAGTCCTCGTGCAAACCTGGATGCCACATGTGCGCTTCTTAGGCTACTCGAGGACGAAGGCAAGTCTTAACCCGGGGAGAGACAAAAGAATGGAAACTAAAATCTGAAGGAGTTGGAAAAGAGAGAGTTCGCATGGAAGAATAGAACAAGGTTCGGTAAGGGCTTGTTCGCGAATCTACGAGATATGAATGCATATGCAGTAAATTCTCCACAAGTGTCAGTCCGCAAGGAACCTGAACCTGACACTTGTAGAATCAGGGACTACGTTTTCGAGCCTCGCGCCCGCCTTTGTAGTTTGCCGGACGTAGACAAGGACAGCGAATGAAAGATAAGGATGAAACGTGAGTCGAGGCAACCAAGCGATTTAAATACCAACATTTTTAATCTTACGTTTTTTTATCCCGAAATTTTTCTTAACATATTGATGAGATTTTTCTGATGAAAATGACATCAAACACGACATAATTTGAACAACATGTCACGCCAGACAGTGAACGTGTTAATAAGTAAGTGTTGTTCAAATTATATCGTGTTTGATATCATTTTCATGACGCAGACCTAGGCGTAGGACCATCTATACTGACACTTGTAGAATCCAAACTGACTGACACTTGTAGAGAATTTACTGTACATGTGTGAGAATGAAAGTAAACAGAGAGAGAGAGAGAGAGAGAGAGAGGCCGTGAAATCTCGTAAAGGACAAGGACTGCGAGCGAGATAACATGGGCGCAGCAATGACGCAGTCCTAAGCGTAGGACCATCTATACTGACACTTGTAGAATCCAAACTAAGTGACACTTGTAGAGAATTTACTGTACATGTGTGAGAATGAAAGTAAACAGAGAGAGAGAGAGAGAGGGATTATGTCTCTATATCCCCTATTTTTTTTCCATTTCTTCAACCTGACAATTGTGGAATAAGTCCTCCTTATGCTCTGAAAAAATGTAAGAGACGTTAGTTACCATGAAGATGAACACTTGGTGTGAAAACCACAAGGATATTGGTGCAGGAAAATTTCGAAAAAAGCTGCAAAGCATAAGGGCGTCTAGAGAAAGCATCGTCATCGGGAAGAGAGGACCGAGAGGACGTTGAGTATTTAAAGAGCATCGAACAGGAAAGGATGCGTTCACCAGGAAACAAACCAAAAACACTCGTCCGGGAGAATGAATAAGCACAGCTCAGAAACAGAGCTGTTACGTCTCTATACTCTCTAATGTACGCAGTTAGTTTTGCTATACTCTCTATGTCTCCGTGAGTGAATCCTAATTGGTTAGGCCTTGACGTCGCGAGCTAATTTTAAGTTAGTAGCAGAGCTGAATCGTTAAGGTGGATAATAACGATAAACTTAGAGGTTAGTTTTGCTATACTCTCTATGTCTCCGTGAGTGAATCCTAATTGGTTAGGCCTTGACGTCGAGAGCGGCGGAAATACACGTGCCGAGCTAATTTTAAGTTAGTAGCAGAGCTGAATCGTTAAGGTGGATAATAACGATAAACTTAGACCAAGAATATTTGCCTCCCTGCGTGCAACATCGATGAAATTCGTTTGATTTGAAACGTGACGAGATGCGAGAAACTTGGAGCGATATTAGCGCGGAGTATAGAGTAGTAAACGAAGGAAGGAGGATTCTTTGAATATAAGAATTCTAGAAGGCGAAAGGACTGAAGAAAAGGAGGAGACGGGCCATCGAATGTCAAGCGGCTGGATGTAGGAAGAACGAGGAGTCCCAGGGCGGTCTGTATTGTGAAAGAAGGGTGCACCTACCTTGAAGAGACGAGCTGTCAATAGCACTAGCCTCGCGCGTGCAATTTCAATCCGTATCTTTCCTCATCGCGATAAGCGTCTTCGTGCATGCAAGCCCAGGTTCACGATCGAAACAACTCCCACCGCTTCGTCTTGTCAGCATAGACAAGATCCGAAGATCTCCTTCTTCTCTTGGAAACGCGACAGACCTCGCGAGCACTGTGAACAACGGAGATATTTCCGTTTAATATGTTCAATTGAAATTTACACGTGAAACGAATGTAATATTTCACGCAATCTCAATGAAATTTACGTGTAGGAATGTTTAATATTTCGTTGTTTACAATCGCTCGTGAAAGTATTTGCATTCTCGTAGCTATTTTCGCGCAATTTTCGGTTACTACGCGTTCCCAACGATATTCGGGATTGGTTTGTTTAATTTCGTAACGAAGAACGTGCGTTTTTGTAGAAGGAAATGGATTCGCTGTGTGAGAGAGAAATGAATAGACTGTGAAATGCTGTAAACCATTTGTAAAATACATTTGGTACAATTATCTTGCAATAAATAATTGACTTTTTCATATACAATTGCATTTCTTCATTTCTCCTGATGTTTCTCTAATTTAAACAAAACTTTAAACTGTTACTTAACAAGAAACGCTAATTATTCTTCAATGACAGTACTTGAAAGTAAAATAAATACTTCGATAAATGAGCGCTCTAATAAATAAATGAACGACTGACTTACACTACTTGCCGATTCTGAGGATTCTCGGGCGTCTGAGAAATGGTTGACTAGCACTACTCGCTGATTTCGAAAAAAATTCGGACGTCTGAGAAACGGTTGACTTGAACTACTTCTTCTCTTCTTTGAACACTGACGACAAACTGAGCAAAACAATCCCTCTGGTCTTTCTTACAAGGCCTGACCAAATAAGCAGAAAATAGGCACCTGGTCAAGAAATCCTCGCTTCTTTTCGGTCTTTCGCTGCTGCCGCTTCAGGGGAAGTTGCGATATAGGTAAACAGCTTAGCCAAATGATTTTCAATCAGCTGTCGATAATGTAGCACGTTGATAAAAGCAAACTGAAGATTAGTCGCCTTGTCCTCCTACCTGCGTTGGCGCGTAAAACAAACATTTAACAGCACGAAAGTTAATTTCCAAATGATTCATACACGATATATTATTACCCTTATTCTATCACTATTGGCTGATTAACAACGAGACGTCACAACTAAAGTCCATCTGAAGCTTCAAATTTTCTTCGCCGTACAATAGCGACATCTCACAAAATGGCCACTGTGTTTCTTTTAATTGCAAATGACGTACGAAGACGTTTGTGACTGCGTATAAGTGCCTTATCGTACAACGTCTTATCGTTTAAGAAGTTTTTGCCCCCCTGTCTTATTGTGGCTACGAGGAAACACCTCGGAGCGATTTCTTGAACAATATTGCGGATACGAGCGTCGATCGAATGCACAATAAAGCTTACGTATATCGGCTTTCGGTACCCGGGGGGCAGGGGAATGATAGGACGAACGGAAAGAGGGAGATTGAATGGAACGACCGAAGATTTCGATACGATCGTGTCCTCGTTATGATTTTGACCGACTATCGAGACGAAAACGCTAAGCTTTCATGCTCTATTTCCCCTAAGACGCTAGAAAGGATTCTTTTCGATTGAAAATGGTCACTAGACGCTTCTATTACAATCGTTCGCGCGTCATTACTCTTCGTTTTACCGATTTTAACCACTTTGTAAAAAGTGAGGAATATATATGTAAACCTTCATGGTCTTCTTCGTAGTCAGTAACACTGCACTCTTACACTTTCACACAATTTCAATTAAACAAAGAAAAATGCAAAGAAGAATTACGCATCACTGGTCACTTGCACGAAGATTAAACGCAAACCGCGGGAAATTCAAATTGCACAATTTCAACTATTGTATACAGAGGACGAGGTACAAGTGGCGCTATCTTCTGGTCGCGTGTTAAGCAAAGGTAGGTTTACAATTGATGGAAGAGTAGTGCTCTACCGTACCTAGTCAGCCAGTCTGATCGACAACGAGTGAAATTAAAAATCTATACATTATACTGTCCAGGGGTGACGGTTCCCTATGACGTCATCGGTCGGAACAACATCCCCCGTTCCAAGGATGCAAGTTCTGCCTGAACGAGGAGACGTTGATTATTCAGAAGCTTGCACGAACAATTTGCTTGCGAACAAAACCGAGAAAAACGTCGTGATAGGGAAAATGAGTGTACTGTGATTAATTCTTGTCGAGGTAGCAACGTTTTCGGGAAAACATAAAGCATCTGGTGTGGATACGCAACAAGCGTCAATGCACGAGATACGCATCGATCTCACCGGGAAAACATGAGTAGTAGAATCGACGGAGTGGTGAACAAAAGCTTCGCGGATAGCAGTGGATTTCAAATGAAATGTCAATCGTTATTCGGGACAGGTGAGTATATACTGAAAATATTATCGCTTATATTTGAGATAATTCGATTCAAGTGTCGACCGTAATTTGACCGTCGCTCTCTGACGAAGCAAATTTCCTTTTAATACTTGTACCTTATGTTTTAACAATTTTTTTCACACTTCAGTGTAAGTACTTGTTTTCTTTACAGTTTTTATGTTCTGTACATTCTTACACGCTGTATGTAGCTATATCAATAGTAAATATTACTCTTGTATATATCAAAGTTCGTGTAATATCTAAAGCTCACCACCTGTTACTACCTTATAGTGTCATATATAACATGTAATATACATTCATTAGATTCAGAATAAACGATTATTCTTAAAGAGAAACTAATTTACAAATACCACGCTTTGTATAATAAATCCTCGCTAAATTAGCAGCTTTCGAATAATATACGCTAGGCCATGTCCTTTTCATTGTCCGACCATAATTGACGTATACTACTTAATGTCGTTTCCATCGTTTTCCAGCCGAACGAAAAAATTATATCGACATTTCGTTTGCAAAAAGCAATACTCTTTGCTACATTTTTCTTAATTATAATAAAAAAAAAATGCATAAAATTTTCCGACGCATTTCTTTTTTAATCATTTCTATTATCATCGTTAGTTACACATCCCATATTTTATTATCATCTAGAATTAAGAAGCATCTGCTGTTCAATAAAGATAGTATTATCATTATAAAGATGTTCGACGAAAAGCAAAGGACATGGCACACCTATAGATACGAAATGCCGGACTAGTGGAAGTTGAAGAGTAGAAAATAATAAGCAGAAAGCAGTAGAAGATAGAAAAAAGAATTGATCAGTACGTAGTGACTACACCAATACAGGAATAAATAAGGATAATGAGTCACGCTCAGCAGCATGTACTTGCAAGTGCAATAGTCCTTGCTCTGATAGTGGTCTTTGGCATCCATGTCTTCCTGTTTCCTATGTACACATCCAACCCACCAGCCCATCATATAAAGATTTCAACATACGAGCAAGCTCTTTGTCGCACCACTTTAAAGAATGTCAGAATACCACTAGAGTGGAGGAATACTTGTCCCAAGTATGGTATAGTTTCTGTAGTCCAAGGTGGCAGGCTTGGGAATCAAATCTGGGAATATGCTTCTGTATGGGCTACTGCAAGAAGAACTGGCTTGGAACCATTTATGCCACGATGCATATTGAGAACGCTTGAGGAATACTTTGAAAATCTCAGTATACCACCACTCAATTATATTGGAAAATGTAACTTAGACGTTAGTCAAGTTATTAATTCTCCTGGACAGTGGAACAGCACAGAACAAAATATCATCATACCAAGGTAAGCTACTTTATTTCACTTGTTGTACTCACATATAGTACCTCAAATATTTCAAGTATTACCTCAAGTTAGTATACCTCAAGTATTATATTATATAATACTCAAATATAATTCCTCAAATATTTCTGTCGATAGACATGCAGCTTACTGGTCCCTTGTCTTGATGTGGTTGGATGATGTACGAAGAGAATTTACATTTAAGCCAAACTTAAGAGCTTATGCAGAAAGGGTACTAAAAGAGACAGCAGAGGAATATAATTTGTCTGAACCAACGTTTGTAAGCATACACGTACGAAGAACAGACTATGTGGATTATCTGTGGCAGAAATTAAAGATTAGACCGGCACCAGTCAGCTATTATTTCGCGGCTATGGATTACTTTATGGGCAAGTATAGTAACGTAGTTTTTATAGTAACTAGCGATAATATAGTTTGGTGCAAGTATAATTTGCATAGTAAACGACATAGAATCAAATTTGTGTCCGATGTGGATGCAAGGGGTCCAGGCAAAGACCTCGCGGTTTTATCAGCATGTAATCACAGTATTATAGATTATGGTACGTATGGTTCATTTGGCGCAATTCTTGCCGCTGGTGAAACTGTCGTGTACAATGTAACGACATACTTTTCTACGTTAATTGCCAAAGTTTTGCCAAACTGGACGATAATGAGTTGAACGAAAATCAAAAAGACATTCTATGGATCTCAAATTGAACAAAAATAATGCATGTACAAATACTCTTTATTATTGAAGATACTTTTTATACGGAGTTAAACGATAGGTTTCGTTCTATTTTATAATGCGGACATTATATTCTCTATATTTTTTATTTTCAAAATTAATACTGCTCAAAAGAATTTTCTATACCACTTTTTCTTCTTTTTTTTTTTTTATTAAACACAAACGTTCGTTTATTTCTTACAATTTTTGCGAGGGACGTTCTTTCTTAAATACACAATATTCGAAAGATTTTCATTTATTACTCAGATATATGTATGTAAACGAGAGACAACAAAATAGTTATTTATCGTAGAAGCTAAATATTTATCTTTGGAGTGTTTATTGCCTACTCGTATCTTTTCAAACAATTTCTAAAAATCCAAATGAAAGTGTAGCGTTATATTTTACAAGATTTTTATCAGAAAGATACAAGGTATAATGCTGATAAATTGCTTAAAAATGGTATGCATAGTTTTTCACTTAATTACGGCACTATTAGATAAAGATATTAGAGACCCATGCACATTTAATGGTAGTATAATAATCTAAAGAATATATAGGAACCTAATATAGAAGAGGGATACAACGGAACAATGGACCACTAATGTCTAAAATTAAAAACAGATGCTTATTTTTTTTACTAATATGATTCATATTCTTGCGGCCCTGGAAAAAATTACATAGATTCGATATTCTTTTCACATGATGAACCAATGAACTGAGCCTAATCTACACAAAGAAACAAAAATCCTCGCAGAAAATGTTTACGGTGGTCGGAGTTAAGATACAAATGATGTTTGGATATTCGTACTATTTATTTCTAAAAATCATGATCTCTTAACTAGTTATTTCGTGATACAATACAACAATCCAGAGAAATAAAAACGTAGCTAAATTCGCGTAAAGAAGATACAACAATCGAACTTGCAGATACATATTTAGAAAAAAGAAAAAAAAAGTATTAACAAAACTATAAACTCTTATGATGTACAATGATTTCAACTGTGATTCTATTTCTTATTGTGCCAAATTCTTAATATACATACACGTATAAAAAATATATATGTATACATGCGTATATACAATTATATATGTGTGTACAGAGAAATATACACGCTCGCTTATAGCGTGTGCACATATACATACATAAGATTATATCTATACAAAATATTATAAAACGTTTTCAAGTGTGTAAAAAAAAAACAAATGATGGATTATTTCTTCACTTAATAATTAAATGTTTCCAAAACCGAAAGAAAATCAATA
>NW_017100293.1:641520-643777 GCF_001263275.1 Habropoda laboriosa | reverse complement strand
CTTCAGTATAATCGTGCCTGTTAGTTGTTAAATATTAAAAACAAAAAAAAATGTCATAAAAACAATTATAAGAAAACGTGATATGGAAATGCATTACAATTTATGACTAAAATGAAATGGTAAAGAGATTGAATAGATGATTGAATAGATAGAATTGTACATGTAGACAACTATCAGGCACCAACATGATCTACTCTGTACATTCTGTGATAATTTTATGTAATTTGTAAAAAAAATAAAATGGATGCCCTGAGACTTATTTGTTTCACAAAATAAAGATATTCTGCATCAAAGGTTATCTGAATTTTCTTTGCACCCATACCACTTTATTATTTTTACACCCTACATTATTGGTGAATGTATATTCCATATGATGTATTAGCGATTCGACGTAACAAGACCAGCAGGTCCCAATCCAAACTTTGCACTTATTGCCTTTGCTCTCAATGGCTGAAAACCAAGTTCGCTCTTTGGAATTCCGTATTCGTGTAATTTAGCTTCGTATGTTCGAAGTAAGTCGTCATGAGCTTTACAAACTTTCACCAATTCATACTGGAGATCTTGTATTGCGCTATTTTTTCTGTTCAGCATATTCTGCACAAAAAAAAAGAAAATGTACTTGTGTGTAAAGTACTGGAAGAAAAAATATGTACGTGCAAACCTCTAATTTTTTATTAGCATTAATAACAGCCATTGGGTCCAATTGAGCAGCAGCGAGCACTTCGCTAATTTGTGCCTCGCGTTGCTCCAATAAATCTGATAACTTTTCAAGTTTCTTTTCCAGAAGAACATTCTTCAACCCTGTCTTTTGTTGAAGTTCGAGTATTGCAGAAACAAATTTCGAATGCAATTCATCTCTTTCAAACTGACACTAAAAATAAAGTACCATATTTTTGTTAGAATAACATAGACTGTAATTCTACCAGAAAAAATCTATAAATTGTTTTTATGTACTTTCTCAAAACGTAATTCTAATACTTCATTTTCCCATTTTAAATTTTCCAGGTCTTTACTAGTTATTGCTAATCTCTTTTTGGTATTCTGAAATTATTAAGGTATTGTATATAAGTCATCGATACATGGTAATAAAAATTTTGAATACTGACAACTAAGCTTTGTTTGTCTTTTTCATAATTTGCCAGTTGACGAGTGTAATTCGCTAAGGATTCTTCGTACGACTTTACATCAGTAGCATATTTTTTATTTTCATTCGTTAATTCCCGCACTTGTTTCTTCATTCGCTCCTCGTTACTTCTCATTACATCCATTTGTTCCTACAAAATAAGAAATTTTACTAAATGAACAACATCATCTTGAAATAAATTATACCTTCATACTCTTTATCAAGGACAAGTTGTTAAGAGTAATGTCATTGTAATAAGTTTTCATTTCTGCAAATGCTGTTTCATGGTTTTTTATCAGATTTGCAATTTGTGTATTTTTCCTCTCTTCCACTTCAGTTATTTCCATCCGGTGTTTCAGTGTAAGAGACTCATATTGACTTGCCAATTTCTGTTCATATTTTTGTTCTAATTCTGCAGCTTCAGTTTCAAATTGTTTTATTAATTTATCTGTTTCTGCTGCATGTTGCTAAATAATAAATTTCGATTTATACAAATTTTTTAACTGCAATAGAAAATATTTTGCATTCCATTCATACCAATTTCAGTTCTTTTATTTCATTCATATGTGCTAAATCTTGTTCTTTTTGCAATCTTTTTAATTCTCTCTTATCATTGATTAATTCATTTTCTTGAAGAGTATGATCATCCTGTGCCATTTTAAGAGCAACCATATGTTCAGCTTTAGTTTCTGATAAGTTAGTCTCATGTTCGTACATCAAATGTTTCACTTTCTGTTTATATAATTTAAGTTCTGCTTCATGTTTTTCTGCAAGCTCTTCTTTTTCACGTTCTTTATTTCTTTATAAAAGGTATGTATTAATTAAATTTACAATAAAGTATTAACTTTGTAATCAAATACACAATCATAGAAGTACCTGACAGTTGCTTGTGCTTCCTCTAATTGATGTCTTGTAATTTCCCAAAAAGTTCTGATCTTATCTCTTTCCAACTGGAAGAAATTTCTTTCTTCCCTTTCACGTTCCATTTCTTCAAGTATTTTGTGAGCATAAATTTCTAATTGCTCCCTATTCATTTTGGTTGTATCTACTCCATCAACAGTAGCAGGTCCCTTTGCCTTTTTCGGCCCCTATAAATATTTTTAATACAGTGAAAAACACCTCGTGTAATCAGAA
>NW_017100293.1:640121-641508 GCF_001263275.1 Habropoda laboriosa | reverse complement strand
AGATCTGATGATAAAAAATTTAGGGAAAATAAATAAGTGTAAAGAACAACAACTAATAGTTTAAAATATCGATATCTTTATTTAATAATTTCATTGATAGGTATAAAGATTCAACGTGAAGTTATAATGTTTTGATAGAATAGTTGCTAAGTAACCAAATCTCAAGTTACAGTATCAGGGAAACATATAAAACACGCAGTACAGTACATGATAATAAAAAGGAAAATATTATTTTATTCCAGAGTAACAATATTATTTTATTACGCACTGTAAAATGCAATAAAAATGCATTAAATGCATGCAAATCTAACATAGTCGAATCATTATCGACGTTGCAATAACAGTTTAAAATTTCTAATATTTCGTGAGAAGTATGGAATTATTTATTAATATAAGAAAGTTACATTTGTTCCTATTCCATAAAAATAAATATATAAACAAATTTCCTTTTTTTATTTTTATAAATTCATACAAATGTTAGCCATAACGTCAAACATGTGATAAAATACGTTTAGAAAAAACATTTTTTTATAGTGCTATGATACAAATATCGCCTTGATATATTTCGTTCTATTTTCGCTAAGTTACAAATCATTTTATAGAAAAATCTCTAACAATATGTTACGTGTCTACATTTTGAAGCACCTTATGTATAACACGATAAAATTCAATAGTGATACATATCTAATACATTACCGCCCATATTTTTCTCGAATAACTAAAAAATGCATGTGAATAACCTATAAATGTGACCACTAACCAATATATTTTTACATCGATTTTTAACCATTATTACAACATACCACTAATTAATTATTATATTTCATGCCTTTTAATAGTCAAAGTAAAAAAGAGTTAATGAAATCAATAATAGTAATAGGTATTAAGTACTTGTAAAAACAATTACTCCTTTGCCTGTTTTTTTAATAATTATGAATGATCATAAAATTATACATATAATGAATATCGTGCTTTGTGTGTAGAATTCTAAACATATAAGTATTTATACAAATATTTAAAAAATAAAATATGAGGTAGACTCATTTTACTCATATAAAGAATATTTGAATGAATTGTATGCGTTTGAGTTTTTGGTCCATTGTAATTTCTTGTACAAACTCGTGCAAGGTTTGTGCCCACATTCGGTCTTTATGCAATAATCACGTAACACATTTTAAAGTAATAACCTATTATACTGTGCTCATTTGTTCAAACTATAATAAATATGGTCACATTTGAAGGTAATACAATTCCGACCTTAGGTTTTTTTCATTATTAAAATTTGATGTAACGTTGTAACTGCATATACAACATGTACAATACTTCCTGAGAAATTAAATATTATATAACAAAAATAAATTACGTTAAATAATTACATAACCATCCT
>NW_017100293.1:625663-640001 GCF_001263275.1 Habropoda laboriosa | reverse complement strand
ACCACCTCGTGTTCTAAGAACAAAGCTTTCATTGTTCCTTTAGACCAATAATCCATAGCATAGGCCAGAAGTTTCATTGATATAGGATTTACTCTAAGGAAGTTTCCAACAAATACTACCTGCAGACACCAGAGTCAATATTACCATTAAGAAATAAGAATAATAAATATATTAATTGCCTGTCTCTTTTACCCTCTCAATTTTTTCATTGACAGCGCACATACGCGCGATAGAACCAATATTGTTTGTAATGGTAACGAGTGTGGCACGTGCAAGATCTTCTTTACTAACAGCATTTCGCCGATCTTTAGAATTCATTTGTCCAAAACTGTGCATACATTCAAAACAACATGTATTAAATAAAAATTAATTATTAAAAATACCAAAATATATTTATTCAGCCTTTGTAAATAGTACCTGCTTGCAACAAGATCTCCAGGAAGACCAAAGGGTCCATAATCCCCACCATAAATATCCTTAACCAGTTTGTCCACTCTAGTATTATCACCCCCAGTTGCTAGTTCTATTGCCTCTTCAAAAGTATTACATCCAGTTAGTAAACAACATAATCCTAAAAATGTACCACCACCTAGACTAAATATGAAACAAATATATTAGCATTAGTTTCTTAATTCAATATTAGGTATGTATTGCAAAAGGAACACACCTGGTCCCAGATATTCTTTTATAATTTGCTGGTCCATAAACTGCTAATATGCTCACTCCTGACCCTATATTTACAAGCTGCAAAAAGTACTTATGAAATGATACATATACAAATATACATAAAAAATCTTGTAAATTAAACATACCACAAATGGATAGGGTTCAGAAAAGTCATAAGGAACCTTCTGACATTTACTATCATCCGTAGGATGAGACCAGTAATAACATTCACGTGGATTTGTTGTTTCTATATAAAGCATACCACGTATTAAACTATCCAGTTCATCAAATTTGGCTAAATTCATATTTACTTCCTACAAAAAGATTTACATAATTAATTCCATTTGCATAACATTCTAATGTATTGTAATACAATTAGATGTATATCTTACTTGTTTAAAATTCTTTTCAAACTTGTATGCTCCACCACCAGTAGCACAAACTGTGGTTACAAGATTTGCCATACCTTTAGACCTTGCTAATGCTAAAAAGTTTCCCATTTCACTTGTGGGAAATCTAATAAAATGTAATGTACCACGTCTACCTCTGATACAAACATTATCCATCTATAATATGAATAATATGCATTTGTTATAACATCAGGACTAAAATATTAAAGAAACACTTGAAAAAACATACTTGTAAATGTGTGTCTCTATGACCTGTTTTCCCATATGCTGAATTTTTAGTTAAATACCGCCTAATATTCTTTAAGGTCTCTACTTCAGCATCTGCTTCATCCCTTGTGATATCTTTAGGTTCAAAGTACACTAATTTGGATAATGTACCTCCAATATCCATACCAAACCATGGCATTGCTAATAAAGCAAAAGACATCATTATTCCACGTAGCATTAGCCTGCTGATGTATAAATATTAGGAATATTTAAATGGTGGATAATCAAATAAAATGCAACTATTATAAATCAACTTGCTATGTATCAAGCACGCAATGCATGTAAAAAGGAACAAGCTATAAGTAAACTAAACTTCCAGAAAATTACTAGTCATACATCGCTTAACGACGGAAATACGCTTTAATAAATGAGTCGTTAGACGATTTCGTCATTGTGCAAACGTTATGCAGAATTCTTGTACAAATCTGAATAATGTAGCCTATTGCTCCTAGGCTACAAACTTAGTAGTAGGCAATTGTAACACAATGGTAAATATTTGTGTACCTGAACATATCTAAATATAAAAAAGGTACAGTACAAATACAGTATTAAAGATGAAAATTTTCCGTCGTACATATACGCGGTCCGTCGTTAACCGAAACGTCGTTATGCGATGTATAACTATATTACAATGAACACAAATAAAAAATACTCATTGCAACCAGGCAAGCTTTAAAATATAAAAATTTCACACTGTAAAACAATAGGATCATAAATGCTATATAAGAGGATCACTTTCCAACTTCAGATTATTATTTACACTGTTTTCTTGTAATTAATTAATTTATTTACAATATTCATTGAATTATTGTTGAAGTGATACTCATATATAAAAAGTAATAATAGTAATAATAAAAAATAAAAGTGGCTACTCTAAGCACACATACAGTTCAATGACTCACAAGGTGATGAATGGTTTTTGGACTCCTTAGGAGTCTCAGTACCACTGTAACCATTAGATGCCATAGCTTTTGTTGTAATATGATTTTTATAACTCTGAGGACTCATTGCTGATCTTCGAGTCATTTACAATTCTGTCTAATATAATATACAATTCCTTGACTGAAAATAAGAGAAAATTTCACATTAAAAATATAAAACATCAAAATAAAAGCTTATAAAAATATTATATACAATTTTTAAAACAACTCATGTACAATTCGTAATTAGAATCTCAATTTATCATCGCGTATCAAAGGTTACTGTTTAATACCGCATACGATGAAACTGAAACGTGAATAAATTAAACTTACAAACAGAATTTTTTGCTTTTAATGATGACGTTCAAAAGTCCACATTCGTAGAAAGTGCTGAGGTATTTCGAAAGATTTGAATTTAATCTTAGGTAGCCCGTGACATTATTTCCCTACTGTTATAAAAAATGAAATTGCCCTTTTATGATTTAATCACTATGTATATACATCCTTGAACAATTAACAAAAAAAAACTACTTTAAATTCAGTACTTAAAAACGTGATTACGTCAAAGAATAAACTGACATGTATGATATAAGTGCAATTAAATCAATATTTGCGAATAATATAAAGTAAACTAGTATTATAAGTAATTATCGTTAATATTACTTGCAAAGTAACGTCATCGGTGTTCTTGGCGAACTTAAACGTCGACTCATAGAAGCAACGGCATATATAAGTATGTCCACGAAACTAGTGTAATCATGTAAATGAGGCGAAGTTTTACTAAATTTCAGACAGAATCAAGTAACAAAAAAAGCAGAATGATACTGACACTAAATTGATATTGTCTATTGGCTAATCAAAACACGAGAGGGAATAAAATACAGACACAATCTCCACGTTAGCCAACGATAGGAGTGAAGCGGTAGAAAATGTAATAACTGTATCGTGTACGGTATTATGGCAAGAAGTAGACGTAAGAATCTATCCTTACCTGGAGACGTCATTTCAAGTTATGATTAAATTCTTAGAATGAAAATACTAGGAACTGACGTAGTTTAATAATTATCAAATTTCACGATAAAAAGATCACCTGATTATTTTATTATTAAATAAAAATTTCATTTTCTCGGTAAATAGGTTGTACTGTATAAATACTGATTCATAACTTTTCGTTGTAGTGCTAATTTAATATCGTTTACTTTATGAGATATTTCGTTGAATTTACAAAAATTCATAAAACTTGCATCACTATCACTGCTCACATAGGTTTAGTAACATCGCGTGATAACAGCTGGTTAGTACTATCTCGGAAACATGTCTTATAAAGATCCACTGATCCGATACTCCTTCCTTTAACCCGTATTTGCCTTTCAAATTCCCGGGACAAAGCAGTACCGCAATCGTGAAACCATAAAAATGTTAGTTTATGTTAATTTTTCTTGTACCCACGTGTAACATTAGATTATTGACGTCATAAATCCATGTTACCAGAATTCGGATTAAGAGTATCGTATAAGCAAGTGAATTAAAGTGATATTAACTACTGCAAATGAACTAAAATACTTCGATAATATAGAATTTAGGTTTGTTACTGTATCCATAACTGATCCAGAATCTTATATCACAAACTTCTGAATAAGATAAGCCATGTCCACTAGCATTTATATATATACATATACTTATACATATTTTGCAATCGCATGATCACGTGCGTCACGCTGATTAAAGATGTAAACAAAATCATGGCTATTTTTATTTTACGTAATTATGAGCTAGTAGCTAACAATTTGATAATTTTTTATTACTCTTAATAAGTGACAAAATTATTAGATGTTAGATTTGAAATAATATTGATGTTGTAACACAAAGAGCACCGCTCATTTCTGTATAACTCATTAATCAGCTAATGACTTTTTTATCAACTGATGACAATTTAATACTGTTCTTAGAACTACTGAATAAATAACAGTATGACATGTTAGGTACTTTTATTGAGATTTTGTATTACATATTCTTATTTGTGTCTAATATTTAACTGCATTGGGCACGAGCCATCATAGAGATTTTCTGTGCCTTCTGTACTATGTCTGGACAATGTCTACGGCGTACAAGTTTACAATCTTGAAAGAAACCTTCATTTCTAGGAAAACCATGTGATCCATCTGCATATGTAACTAATCCTAGAGATTATTAAAATAGCAGTTTATTAATGTAATGTGAAAGATTTGCTATTTTCAACACCTTACATACCTAGACCCCATACACGGCCACCACGAAATTCTCCTTCGAATTTCATTCCATCTGACCTCCAAAATACACCATGACCATGAAACCAGCCTTGCATAAATTCACCTTCATATCTGATGCATGAGAAACATTAAAGGATTGATAATCATAGAAAGTAAAATTGTTATAACTTCAAGATATTTACTTTGCTCCATCTGGGAACACTATAACTCCCAAGCCAGAACACAACCCATTTTGAAAACCACCATCATAACGTGTTCCATCAGGGAGGAGCAAAGAACCAGCACCATGTTTCAAACCCTTTGCATTCCAGTCCCCAACATACTTTGTACCATCTTCATATTTGTATGCACCATTTTTTACTACACCTATAAGTCAATATTGATGAAACACATAGTATTCACACAACTTTCAAATTCATAAGATGTAATTGAGAAAAAAAGAAATTACTGCAAGTTAAGTCTTACCATCACCCATGCTTCTGGTATACTAAATGCATTAAAGAGTAACTTTCAGGTTTCAATCCCATTACAGAAATCAATTCTTTATTTAATTATGTACATTATGTACAATATAGAACAAACACAATATGATGAATCAGTTTCTTTACTGCTATAGGAAAAAGTAGTACAGTGAGAGAAATCATTGTCTTTCTAACATATATAAATGGATATATATAAAGTTAAGTTACAAAAATTTTTATTCCGACTAATTTAATGTAACTTAAAATAAACAGATCATTCCTCTTTAAGTCCTCCTGGCGCGCCAACCAAAAACCATCGTGTTCTTGCTTGTGTTGCGGCTTTTCGGACTAAACGTTTTGGATCGTCAATTGGAGCTGCTAATTTTTCTAATACATCTTGTTTGTACGTGTTAATTAGAATTGTTGGATAATTACAGTAATTTGTTAAACATTCTAAAGCCGCTATCCTGACCCGCTGAAATATTTAACAATATACAAAATATAGAACAATGTATATTAAAAGTACTAAACAATTTTGTAAAATATTACCATTGTTTTATAGACAGATAACTTTAAAAATCTTGGAATAAAACATTGTGCTTTATCAGAAAAAATAACATGTTTGGTTTCCAATAGAGGTTTCAATGTTATCAATGATGAAAAGACTAATTGTTCATTATCAAGGGACAATGATTCTATCAAAGGTGGGACCAACTGAAAAAAGCATGTAATGTTGAAATAAATTGTAACAGTTATTGTTAACATGTAATCAGTACCTTAGTTAAATGCATAAATAAAAGTTCAACAGATACTTCTTCTAGTAGCTGTACTAATGCAGTTAAATAGTTTTGTCTTGATGTATTTTCGAATTCAGAATTCTTTTTAATTAAATGTTCAAATACTCGTTGTTTATAAAAAATTTTTACATTACAAAAATTTTCGTTCACTAAAGCGTCTTCGTATCTATCTGTCAAAATTTTATACTCTTGGGCTATATACTGACCTACTTGATCATCTTTAAAAATATTTATAAGCTGTAAACATAATATTAAAAAAATGTTAAGTATCACGTATAAATTATTAAAAAAAATATATATACTATGCAATTTCACATACTTCGTTCAAAAACACTTCAACATCACAGGAACCTTTTGTAATGATGGCTTTTGTTAGCCACAATTGCAAAGAAGCTGTTGCTTTTTTCATTTCGACATCAATATTTGAATTTAAATTATTATTTATTTTTGCTTTAAGATACGATAAAATATTTTGGAAATACTCATTGTTATCGTTAATTTTGTTTAATATTACAGCAATACATTTACACATTAGAAGCCTTATATTTAAATGCTTACTATTAATCGCGAGATTTTGTAACAAATCTAAATTTATTGTTAAATCGATATTTTGACGTAAAGGAATTAGAATGTTTATGATTAAAACAGCATCAGTTTCCGAAATTTGTTGGCTTAAAATTGGAACATATGTATCGACAACGTTTTGTTGTTCTTCGAGCGTAAGATTTCGTACTATCAGTCGACAGATATTTAAAATCAAATCAAATCTTTGATCCGTGGGATTGATATCAAAGGTGGTCAATTTTTCAATAATATTGCATTCATTATACAAATAATGCTGAACATTGTAGTCAATATGTTTTGTAGCAACTAGCCTGTGAAGACAGGTTAAAGCTGTAAAGCTTATCTCAGAATTAACAGCATTTGTCTGTGATACAATGCGTGGAAGAACTTCTACACCTAATTCATATGTTTTAGCAACAGCTGCTAACACTTCTAGTTCACGAATTTGTATTTCTGTTTCCTCTTCATCTGAAACATTTACAATAACATATTTACACTTGAAAATTGAACATGATACATCGTAAATTAACTCTATTAATTTACCATATTTTAACTGAAATTTTTTCTTGATTAGAGTCGATATTTCACGTGGATATAACGTAGTGAAACTTAAAAGGGATGACTGGCAAAGCTTCCTTATTTCATTGTTACCTATTTTACTCAAACTACAAATTATATCATAAAGCTGAGTGCGGTGCATTTCGTTCAAATACGCTTTTTGTATTGTTAGGCCGAACAATATTTTCGATTGTAATTCCGTGCATTGCGTCGATATTTCGTTGAAATATAATTGAGGTATATCCATCCATGCTAATTCTGGAACATCTAAAATTTTTTATTTTAAATGTCTATTTAAAGCTGTATCTTACTCCTGAAATATCTTTAAATACATATCTGAAACTATACAGAATATTTACCTTTGATATGGAATTTATTATCAGAAGCAATTTTAATGAAATTATTTAATGTTTCAATTAAAATTACTTTGTCATTCGTTGAAGTCTTGGTTGAATATTGGCCACATAATACTGGTACTATCACTTTTAACACTTGTGTACATGATTCTTTATTGACCATTGCCACACATTCCAATAATTTCACAGATGGCCTAAATAAACTTTGTTGCACAACATACAAAGATGATTTCGTATCTTTGATTATACTATCAATGAAATCTTCACAAAGCTTAGTATCACTTGATATCACTTCAATTACAGACATGACTGCTTTTAAGCTTGCATTTTTTAATTCTAAATCTCCACCTGGCATGACTTCTTTTCTCAAAGCAGGCCATAATTCTGCCAGATGTTGTTTAAGGCCTTTAACACCAAATGTTTGCACACCTTTGTGCAATAAACTTAAAGAGTCCAACTTGGCCACTCTAAGACTGGAGAATAATTTGTTAATTATAAGTGGTATACAAAATTCAGCAAATTCTGGTACAGCACAAAGGCAAGGTGCCAATTTTTCTGCCAAATCATCACGTGTTATTCCTATTGCCTCTGATCCAGACTGAAAAATGTCAAGTCAAATTATAATTCATATTCATAAATGATGGACAATTAAAATCTTGATTGGTTGATTTAATTACAGGATTGAAGTCAACTGGAAAGTAACATTCAATGACATCAAACATTTCTCCAGTTAAATGGCCTAATGAAAACTCTTTTATAAAGTGTGGAAGTATGCCAAATAATAGCATGAGATTTCTAGGATTTCTTTCTCCATCAATGGCACTAATGACTCCATAAACAAAATCTGGCCCCATGGCCTTTAAATCTTCTATTCTACTCTTCATTAATGTTACAAATATCATATATATATTACGGCGGTCTGCCACTAATTGAGATTGGCATGGAACATTGTCAAAAAGAACCCTAAATAAACGTTCAGGTGAATCCTTAGGCAAGTTGTTCATTTGAACCTGGAACAATCAATTTGTTTCATTTTTATATCTAAGTAAAATTGCAACTCACAATGTAGAACTTACAATTGTCAAAATTCCTTTTAATACTATTGGTATAATGCTGTGATGATCTTTAAGTCTATCACAATAAAATGATGTTATAAAATGCAATTCAGCTTCATTCAAAAAGTCTGTGGGTAGATGAGATAAAATAGAAGAAAGGGCAAAAATACCCTTCTCCCTTATGTTAACATCTTTTTCTGTTACAAAAGGCCCAAGTTCTTCCACAACTGTGTATAGTTTTGTATGTCCAGATTGTATTTCTAAATGAACAGAAATCATAAAAAATTGTTCTCAAAAAATATAAATTTCACAAGAGCATCCATTTTTTTATTTGTTCTAATAATCTAGAAATATGTAATTATTTTAATGATAAACAATATTATTTTTTCTCGTAATTATGGGAATAATATTCTGGTGGATTATAAACAAGTTTTCACTGTGTGTGTCCAGTTTTTGCTTCAAACATCAAGGCCAATCATCAACATGTATAGGAAGAACAATTATGGTAATTAATACACACCTAAGGCGATCTCTTGGCATGTCGTGTTCAGTGTTTCGTTCTCTTTAAAAGCGATCAGAAATCTTTCTTTAAAAACGGTACTTGTAAGTAGAGCCATCGCAAACCATGCCTTCTTGCTATGTTACTTAACCTCAGTGTATTAATAAAATATAACGCTATCGTGTTTGACTATAATTAATTTTTTCACTGTAAATTATTAAGTATAATTCGATGAGAGAGTGCTCGGCCGCAACTGTTATGTCGCGCGTCGCACGTCAATTGAATACTCGATCTACTGAAAAATTGTTTATAAAATTTGTTTTATTTAGGTTTTAAACTCTTTTACGTATATTAACATTTCAGGTTAGGTTACTAAAGATTCGATTATAGCGCCTCTAATGGTACCGATTCGTAATTTAGTGGATAAGATGGACGAAAATGGCATGTGAGGTGTTGTTAAATTTCAGTGAAATGTTTGGTTACACCAGCCACCTAGGATGGGAGGCTGCATAGGCACATCAAGGGCAAGAAACGCCTCCGTTGACGATACTACAGGAAATTCCACGAGAGTAAATTCAGGTGAAAATTAGATTGGAATTAAATGCGCAGAAATTTCAATCAACAGCAGCTAACCTTGAAGACACTCCAGCGTTTTCCTTTACCTTCGTACCTAGCATTTATTGCGTGTTATGTATCGGTATTGCATGTTATTTGTTACGCAAAAAGTTGATCATTTGTTTGAATGTAACATAACAGTTTGTAATATCAAATGATTTTTCGAAAAATATAATTGTATTTGCGATTTTTATCTTGTACAAATATTCAAATATCAAGATTGTCACTTGATTACAATTTAAAATCATTACTCTGTACTGTGCACTTTGAACGTATCTCTTCATATATCATAATTATCTCTACTTTTGTTGATTATTAAACATGTTTTTTGTATGATACCTTAAATTAATACAAAAAAAGATTAATTGTAGTTTTATAAGAACATATTTTGTTTATGTAGGAAATTCGAGGAAAAATCATCCACTATGTCATGAAGTAATTAGGTGGAAGTCAGATGTACCTTTGACAGAAGGCCAGCTAAGAAGTAAAAGAGATGAATTTTGGGATACTGCACCTGCATTTGAGGGACGTAAAGAGATATGGGATGCTCTGAGAGCTGGTGCAACTGCAGCAGAAGCTCAAGATTATCAATTGGCACAGGCTATATTAGATGGAGCTAATATTTCTGTGCCAAATGGCTTTTTAACAGAATGTTATGATGAATTGGGAGCTAGATATCAAGTCCCTATTTATTGTTTATCATATCCAATTAATATTGTAAAAGAAGACAGTGGAAGAGATTCTCCTGCTGACTGTTCAGGTAGCAAAATTAAATTCAAAAGATATTTCCAAAGAATTCAAGAACATGCTGTAGAGTGAGATTAACATTCAATATTGTTTTGCTTATTTTTAGAACCTATTGATAGTGGAGTTGAGCAGACATTGAAGCTCAGATTATCAACTACATTAGGAGAAGTTAAATTGCCTGTTTACAGTAAAGATACTATTGCTACTGCTAAAAAGAAATTACAGGTGTGTATAAAATTAGTTTTTTAACAAAAAATTAATATTTACATTAATATTTTTTTATTTTGCATTAATTCGTAATTTAATTTTTTTTTATGACAATTACACAAATAGAGTCAGGAAGGATTAGAACCATCACGCCAAAGGTGGTTCTTTGGTGGAAAGTTATTAGGTGATAAAATGCATATAGAAGAAGCAAAGATACAACCAGGCTATGTAATACAAGTAATTGTGAATCCAGAAAAATTGGATGACAGTCCAGTGAAAACAAGTTGAACTAATGTTATACACAAGATAAAAGTCACACTGAACCATCTTCTCTGATAAGCACATTCTTACATGCATTCAAAGTAAGAATACATTTTTTTTTTAATTTTATATCATGTCATTGTTAAGAGCAGGGTAGCAATTCTTGAAGTGATTTTTACAATAAAATGCACTTATAACGTAACTCTCGTAACATATATACATGTCGTAAGAATTAAACAATATTGCGTTTAAATTGTGGGTTGTGATTATTTAATTTTTGTTAATTTATACTAAACCAAAACGAAAAATACAGTGCTAACTATATGCAAGACTAAACTGTTCAAAAATTTTCATTTAATTGGTTCAAAGCTCAATACTTAGAAAAAGAAAGAGTATAAAGAAGATTGATACTGAGATAACATTTACCTCATAGCAGGAATATTGTTATACTTATTTGTTACTACCAACGAAGGTGCTGGTGCTGTAACACTTGAAAAACTAAGTATACATGTAGAAAATTACTCTATGATGCTGCTGCTTATTAAAACATGTTGCATAATTATATGATATAAGAATTAAATCATACACTTAAAAAAGGGATATAATAATAACAATAATAACAACAATAATAATAGGAGAATTACGTAAATATTGAATATAAAAATACAATGGACAATAGTGAAAAAAGGAACAAAATATATGCTGCTTGTTACAATGCATTTTTTTCTTTTTTTTCTTTCTTATAGATTCCATTTTCAAAGCTTTTAGAATTTATAATTAATAATTACAATTTTTCTAAGATCGAACGAATAGAAGCAATTATTGGTATATTTCGTCGTATAATATATAGAATGTGCAATTCTATGTCACTTTTTTTCTTTCTCTAAATTCATTAAATTTTTGTAAATGTATTATGAATGTTTTGTAAGACATAAGTTCGGATTATTTGATAAACGTACATGTTTGGCCTATTAATGGCCTACAATCTACGATTCCTTCCTATAAGTACTAATAAGATATTGTATAAGGTCTATACAGCTGAATAATGCACAGAGAAAAAAACGTAAGGCTAATATTGAATTACATGTGGTGCAGAATGTATAATTTTTATACAATTTTATCAGCACAATCACTTTCACATCTGTGTTATTTGTGCTTATGATAAAAAACAACCAACACGATAAAATCAATATGACACATTATGCGTGTGAATTTATTGACTGTACTAACACAGCAGTGATAAAGTTTGTTTTTCATATGCATTGATCATAAAATTATAATATATATATATGTATGTATGTATGTATGTATGTATGTATGTATGTAATATATATATCTATATACACATATTTACATATATATATATATAATATTGCGTGTGCGTGTATGTATAATACGTAATATATAGAATATATATGTATACAGATACATATATCGGTTCCACTATTCTCAATTTGAGTGTCAAAGCAAAAATATTTAATCTTATAAGTAACTTATTTATAAATTGGGTAATTACACACAAGTTACAATGATATATAAATGACTGGAAGCAATCGTTAAAAATATGAACATAAAAGTGTATAAAACCCTGTTCATATTAATGAAACGAAATTTCGAGTTAACTCTTGTGCATTTCTTTGATACATTTTAAAAGCAGTGCAAGTAAAAGGAGCACTTGTTTTGAAACTATAAATTTAAGAGTTTCATATATACCATTCTTGTGTTTACATATTAAGTGATTGTGTTCAAGGACTAGCACTTCTTTATACAAAGAAACAAATCTTCTTGTACAATAATCTATAATGATGCATTAACAGTATGCAATCTAGAGATATTTTCGTTTGATCCAACATGTGATTTCTTTGATAAAGCAGTAACATTGTCTAAAGTATTATTTTACACGAGCTTTAAGTTCATAAATACAGAGATGGGAATGGTAATATCGCATTTATGGAGAGACATTCGTTACCAGAAACTAAGACATAGGATTCTCAATGGAATGACAAATTCTATCAGACTGATATTAGTTTTGCAATATAGGATTTGAGTTATCTGCAATATAATAAAAGAGACTGCGTTTTAAGTTCTTTTCGATTGATATTTCGAACGATACAGGAAGATTATTTTGTGTATAGTATCAGTTAAATTATATATTTTTCACGCATGTGCATACAAAGATTTTATAATATAAATGTTTTCTTTTTTTTTTTTTTTAAGTGATATAATTTGTATTTGTGTGAGTGATAAAATACATTTTTTCCTTTAATACTCATGTCCGTGTAATATTGAGCAAAAATGTGATGCGGCACAATTTGCCATATAACAAAATGAAAATATTACGAAGTGTAAATAAAAAGCGTTACAATAACGAAAGTGCAATTCAGAACGCCTATTAAATATTGCTACTGCTTAATATTAATATTGCTATGTTGGACCAATGCATATAAGGCGTTTTAAACGAAAAATATGAAAAAAATCAAAGAATGACTGATTGGAGCTGAGGTAGAACAACTGCCAATAAAATAAAGCTGAATTCACTGTGTTGCAAATCGGAAGTTAGACGAAAATTAAAAAAGAATACACTTTTGGAATGTTAACAAAAATATTATTACAATTAGATAGCAATTATTGATTAAGCAGGGTTTACACATTTTTTAAAGTAATTGAACAAGTAATATTACTTACCAAAGCTGGTTTTTGAAATTAAGTGCCAGTACTAACATCATTAAATACTTGATATGTGCTTAAGTACAAGAAAGTACAAGTGATGTTAGTAGTTCTTTTGATTTACAGACTTTAAAGGTAATAAATCCAGTCAGGTCCATAAAGTATAATCCCAAAAATGCTACAAATACTTGTTTAATATTATCTTAAGATAGGTATTTATTTGTTCTTTTTAAACATGATATTAAAAAAAAATATATGCTGTCAAAATTATATGAAATTACTTAAAGTTTAATTGTAGTAGGTATATTACTTTAAAATAAACACATGTAAATTAATTTCTACGAATATTAATTATTATAACTTAATGCATTGTCAAATAAAGCATAATGTTGTGAAAATATTGCAGTACCTTTTTATTAATTCCGAATCTGTATAAGAAAAAAATAACAAAATTTACTATAATATCATTCATTTATTTCAAAACATATTTCAAATATTTCAATTCGTGACACAACCAAATCATTGTACTCAAAACAAGAAGACTACCAGATTGATGAGATGCAGCTAGCGATAAGGGTACATGATGCACCAACGTTGAAATTCCTAAAAGTACTTGTAAATAGCCTGCACAAAGAACAGCTACTATAGCTTTCTTTGCATTACCAGGAAGCTTATATTTACGAGAAATAAATCCAATACAAGTTATTAATGACAAAGTTGTAATACCCTGTAAAAAAATATATTTTGTAATGCTATAATTTGATTCGATGGTTGTTCTCGAAACGTACCATAATTCTATGATCAAACTGTACAGTAGTTGGGTTTTCGGTAAAATTTTTCCATCCTGGTGATACCATAAATATATCGTCCGGTATCCATTTATTAGCCATTTTCGGAAATGTGTTATAAATAAGACCTGCATCCATCCCTGCTACGAAAGCTCCGGACAAAGCGGTTAAGAAGACTAAACCTTTCGTCGAGTGAACTAACATTCTAAATCTTTTTAGTTTCGATTTTAGATTGCCAGCATTTATATCTA
>NW_017100293.1:603009-625619 GCF_001263275.1 Habropoda laboriosa | reverse complement strand
ATCCTGTATATATAATAAATGCCATCCCTAAATGCGCAGCTAAACGATATTGCGAGACGCGGGGTACGTCTGATTGTTCCACAAAACGATCTTCTAAACCAGACTTAACCATATACCAACCCATAAGTCCTTGTAATCCAATTAACGAGCCCAAAATAGCTACTCTCATTTTCATTCCTGGTTTTAACATACCCTTTGCCCAAAAATAAGTTGCTGGAACAATGAACACAGCACCTATCAAACGTCCCCACATTCTGTGCAAATACTCCATCCACCAAATGCGTTTAAAATCTTCCAATGTCATATCATGATTAGTGCTACAAACAGATTTATATGAAAAAATGCTTTTCAAATCATAGAATCATTTCATGTTACAAACTCTTACATTTTATATTCAGGGAACTGCTTATAACGTTCAAATTCTATTTGCCACTGACTTTCAGTGCTAGGCATTTTTTCACCAAGTAATTTCCAAGTAACCATTGATAAACCAGACTCTGTAAGTCTTGTTACACCTCCTAAATATATCGGGAAGGACAAGAAATTTCTGATATTCCTTTCAATATTCTTTATTTATAATATCATGCTTTATAAGAACTTAATTCTAGCAATAAATAGTATGATTGTGTTAGTAATTTATTTGACTATTGTTAGGCTTATTTGCCATAAGTTTTGTCCACTACAACTTTTATCACAATACAAGCACAGTAATAAAAAAGTAAATAAAGAACTATACCTAGAATTACAGCTACAAAAACCATGCCACTGCAAGTTAACAGCCATTTGCCCACAACTTTATCTGATTTCTGAACAGATTTTGACGCAAAACCTAAAGCTATAGCACTACCCTTCTTAATTAAATCCTATAAGAATATTGCATAAGATTACTTAAAGTTGTAACATTGTTTTGTATATTGAATGTACAATGTTAATATGTAGTACCTTATACAAATAAAGTGAATTTCTTTTCACAAATGTAAGAGCTGTATTTGAGAGTATTGGTTTTGAAGTACATGTGTATAAATTATTTTTAATGGGTAGAAGTCTTATTGTACTATTTCTTGTTATTGTTGAGGTACAATATCTTGTAAGACTTAACATGCTGAAAAAGATAAAGATTCTGTGGTAAATTGCAACAGCCACTTGTATGTACATGTATACATGTACTTACATTGTAGTATTATATTTTTCAATTAAATAATATAGTTTTATCTTTAGTAATCACTATTTTTGGTTACTATATACTGATCACATGTTTTTTATACATATTTAAACTGTAACTTAATATTTTAGTACATGCTGTAATAAATATTAATAAATTACTTCATCTTTTATTTGTTAAATTACATACTGACAACAGAGAAAATTTTATTTTGTAAAGCGCAAACATCAATTATTCTTTCGATGATAACCGCACCAAACAAATTCCGATAATATGCGGTTTTATCTTAAAATATAAGAATAATAACTGTCATTACGTTAAAAATAATATTTAAAAAATTATGGAAACGACACAGATTACTTGAATAAATTTATTTCTATTTTACTGAATGTGGCTGAGATTGTGTTATTTTCTAACCTTGTGAAAAGCAATAGTCGATACCTAAGACGTCATACAACTCAAACTTGAAATATCAGTATATGAAAATAAATCTATATTTGATATTATCGATAAAGAGTAGGAATTTAATTATCCGATATTTTTGTAAAATGTTTGATAACGTTATCTTATTGCGATAAGACAGGACGTTATTACAATTCAGAATATACAAGGCAAAGTGCTTAACATGCGTCGCGTGTAGTACTCTGTAGTCGTACCATCCTACACATGCTTGAAACACGAACGAGTGCTCACCAGTGATGCCAGAATTGTGGGCCGTGGACCCCCCACTATGACCTACCGCCGTCTCCCACTATACCGTCCTCGTGCTCTCACACAAGCGTAGCGGTAGCTCTGGCCGTGTGCGAAGCCTGTTCGGTTCTTTCCGCCAATTATCTATGTCACCACGTGACGTAAAATCGTAGCGGCCGTTTCGCATATAGAGGTTTGAGAGTTTTACAGAAGTAATTTCAATTGTTTATAAAAAATGCGCATTGAAATGAAATATTTTACAGAATATCATTCTTCGCTACGGCCAGAGCTACCGCTACGCCGTAGCGTAACGCACGTAGGTCATAGTGGGGGGTCCACAACCCACAATTCTGGCATCGCTGCTCTGTAGTGCTGGAGAGAAGTCCAGCGGAAGGAATGCAGGTCTGATTGGGTTATATCCCCATAAGCCCACCTTCTCCAACACAATCGTAGAAATAGGGCACACGTATTGTCATTATTGGCCGACGCGATACATCGACGAATAGGATCAAATAGCACCGCGTGACAGGAGATTCGGACGGTGCAAGTGAAGTATACGTCTTGTTCTTGTGCAGTTCTGCTGGACTGTTTTTCCAGCTTTGCACAGTACATATATTTGTAAGTGCGTTAAATTGAAATTTTATTATTAATTGTATGGAATTAAATAAATAAACTTAGAATATTTATAATTTCTTAAATTAGGTAACTTTTTTCATTTTAGTACATCACAAAATTAGTGGAAAGCTCATAATAAAAGCATCAATATGGCAGAAAGCAGTGGTGCAATTAAATTAACTAAACTTCGAGAATTAATGGAAAATGTTCAAGTAGGTCGTACTACAGAAAAAGGTATTCAGGCTTTGATTGTAAGCTCAAATGATGCCCATCAATCAGAATATTTGAGAGAACGTGATAAGAGGATACGTTTCATAAGTAATTTCAGTGGTTCTTTTGGTACTGCAATTATTACACCAAATAAAGCTTTGCTCTGGACAGATGGAAGATATTACATGCAAGCTATGGAAGAATTTGCTCCACCAGAGGCATGGACTTTGATGAGGGAAGGTTTATTGGACACCCCAACTAGAGCTGCATGGTTGGTGGCTAATTTACCTCCTCAATCAACTGTTGGTGCAGATTCTAATTTAATGAGTTACACAGAATGGGCAGTATTACATACAAATTTAACTGCTGCTGGTCATTGCTTAGTGCCTCTTGAGGAGAATTTAATTGACAAAGTTTGGGGTGATGAGCAACCTGCTCCTACAGCTAATGTTGTTTTACCTCAACCAATGCAGTTTTCTGGATGTAGTGCAGGAAAAAAAGTAAAATTATGCAGGAAGGTAATGATGAAGAATGAAGCAAAAGCACTTGTAATAACAGCTTTAGATGAAGTAGCATATATTCTAAATTTAAGAGGATCAGATATACCTTATAATCCTGTTTTTTTTGCATATGTCATTCTTACATTAGATGATTTACATTTATTCATTGATAAGAATAGACTTGACCAGAAGGCTCAGCAGCAGCTGATCAGTGAAGAGATAAATGCAACTTACCATTCATATGAGAATATTCATACCTTTTTGAAGCAAATTGCAAGTTCATGTACAGGTAATGATAAAATATGGATAAGCAATGGTTCTAGTTATGCTTTACACACTGATTGCGACGAAGCAAAGAAACATACTGCTATTACGCCAATAAGTGGCATGAAAGCGATTAAAAATAACGTTGAAATCGAAGGAATGAAAGCGGCGCATGTACGTGACTCAGTCGCACTCGTAAAATATTTCGCTTGGTTGGAAGATCAGATTACGAATAAAAAGGAAACTATCACAGAGATATCTGGAGCGACTCAACTTGAAAAATTTAGGCAGTAAGAGAATTTGCACGTAAAAATTAAAAAATTTGGATGTAATAATGGTTAGTCACAATGTATATTGTCCGAAAGGGAGCAGGAACATTTCATTGGACTCAGTTTTCCTACAATATCTTCGGTTGGACCACATGGAGCAATAATCCATTATCTACCAACACCAAAGACCGATGTACCAATTACAGACAAAGAACTTTATCTTTGTGATTCTGGTGCACAGTATCAAGATGGTACCACAGATGTTACAAGGACATTACACTTCGGTGAACCAAAGATTTTCGAGCGTGAATGTTTTACGAGGGTATTCAAGGGTCAGTGTCGGCTTTCGTCGACTGTTTTCCCTCTAATGATACAAGGAAATTATCTCGACACACTTGCTCGGGAAAATTTATGGAGTGTTGGGTACATACATTCATTTTGTTTATAAAATGGAAAATACTATTTATTTATATTAAATGTACAATTACAGTCTTAATTATCTTCACGGTACGGGACATGGGGTTGGTTCGTATCTGAATGTTCACGAAGGACCTATCGGTATTTCCTGGAGGCCATATCCTGACGATCCAGGTTTACAACCGGGCATGTTTCTTTCGAATGGTATATGATAAAACAATTCCTTTTGATTGCATTTACATATTTTACTAGTAATATTAATATAATCGGTAAAATCATTAGAACCAGGGTACTACGAGGATGATGAGTTTGGCGTTAGACTGGAAAATATAGAATTAATAGTAAAGGCAAACACACCCTATAATCACAAGAATCGTAGTTTTCTTACTTTTGAAACTGTTACATTGGTGCCTATACAAACTAAGCTACTGAATGTTTCCTTATTAACAGACCATGAGGTATATACATATATATATATATTCGATTTGTCTTTCTGATATTTTGATTATTTGAAAATAATTAATTGTAATTTGTTTCAGATCGAATATTTGAATAATTATCATGCAAGATGTTTGAATACTTTGAAACCTCTGTTACAAGGGCCAGAAAATGCTCAGGCACTTGAGTGGCTAGAGAGGGAAACTCAAAATATCTAGTAATTTAAGAGAAGACAATCTAAAAAAATCTACATTTCCTAATTTTTTACCACTATAACGAGAAATAAATTGTTTATGCAATTACTCCTTAATATCATATTCCTTAATAACGACATTAGAATTATAACAATCTTTGCGAGTCAACATATTTGTCACATCACTTGAAAAATCAATGAAATATTCTAGTAATGATCACCAAAACAGCCACGGTGGTTGATGCAATTTATCGAAAGAAGTATAAGTTAAGTTCACGGGGATATTGATTAAGGCAAACGGTTGATTCAAACGTTTTAGAGTTTGTCGGATCATTTTGCCGTTCTTACCGAGTAAAAATCCAGCGGGAATGTTTACTGTCTTTGACGGCGAGATAGTATCGTCGCGTATCATATCTACATAGTAATGGTCAGTCCATATTGGACTGATTATTGATTCTTCAAGAGAAGATGCGTGGTAATCTGCTATAATTACAGCTTTTGCCCCAGCTTCTTCTGCCATTATACTTTTAGCAAAGAAACTACAGTCCCCTCTTTCAACCAATGCAATTCTGCCTTTTAATTCTTTGGCATTTTTGGCTATCTGGCAACCATGAGGAGGATCAGTTGGAACTAAAGGAATTCCTTCCTCCAAAAAGCTTGCATTCTGAAAAATGTGCATATAACGAATAAAATTAATACGCCTACTCAGAATATATTTATCGATAATGATATTTTATTCGATACACTTACGAAAGGTGCACCAAAATCTTTAGCAGGTCTTAATTTGTATGTATACTCCAATTCTGGTGGATATATAATTTCAAAAAATACATCTGAACCAATACTTGTATCGACGAAGGATGTGATCGTTTTATAAGTGAACGAATGTCCTAACAAATGTTAAATTGCAAATAGTTATCAAATAGTATATTTATATGTAACCTTAACCTATCTTAACAACTGTACTAACCTCCACCAATGCCATTCGATATGTTAATATTTAGTAAAACGAGTACGAAGATGAAACCAAATAATTTCATTCTCTGCGTTTGCATGTCAGTATTCACGTTCGTGTGAAAAACATTACTACGAACATCTTAACAAACTTAACCTTACTAACATAACAACGGACTACGTGTCTATTTCATGCGCCACTTATCGATGCAATAGCACATAACGACACGCGATAAACTCGAATATACGCACAACTGATATAATTAAAAAAATATGTTACCAAATTCTATTTGCATAATATCAAATATTTTTCTCATTATGTTCGATGATTGTACATTATATTATAAATATGTTTATTTAAAATGAATTTTAAACAGCTCCTATAAGTTTACTATCTGTTGCAACGATGGATTCGATAAACACAGTTTTTCATATTCAATACATTGTAACAATTTGCATCTGGATGCATCAATAGAAGTGAAAAACTTCATAAATTAATCACAATATTAATTGCAAATAAATGTTTGTTATTTTAACTTTTGTAAAAGGGAAACTTTCTATCAACCACTGATAATTCAGAGTGTCCTGATTCTTAATCATATGTTGATTAAAAAGTATCGTCTGAGTTATACACAATTTACTATGGGAGCAGATAAGTATTAAAATTGAACGCGAACTTCATTTTTTTTTAGAATAGAATTTAATAAAAAAAAAAAATATTTTTTATATATTACGATTACCAATATTAGAAATGTATAGTTATGCTATCTATTGGTGTATGAATGAACTTCTCGATGAAGATTAATCGAAAAAAGTCGACTTTTCACCGATAAATGTGCATTCTGATAAAATTGATGGGTAAAAAATGAACGAAAGCAATTCTCCAATGATCGAAACAACTGTTTCTACCATCGGTAAGGCATAAAATTGCAAAAGTAGAGAGAAATGAAGGCGCGCGCACGCATGCGCGTCGCGTTACTGCATTTTATGAATGGATGAGCAAAGTGAATGAACAGATGTCAGCTGGCTAGGTTCGGTAGACATACATACACGCCCACACATGTAGAAATAACCTGATACGTTATGAATGCCTGTGCAAAATGCAGCAGGGTGTTCAAAACTCCCTTTAACCGTGCTTTTTTTAAGCAGACACTCTTTTACAATATCAAAGTGATAAATTCTGCAAAAGTTGCTGATCACGTATCATCATGGAGTCCACGTGACATTAATAAAGCTTACAGTAAAAAGAAGTCCCGTATTTATACTCGCAAATGTCCCACAAAAATTTGTATTTATTTACATTGTTTAAAGAGCATCGACTTAACCATGCATTCACGTTCGTTTTCTTTCATGAGATGCACTCGTGACGTAAATGGTAGAAAGTCAGATAGTAATTGCACTGTTTTTTTTTCGCCTCTCATTGACCGGTGCGCATGAAACGACAAGTTACGCGCGTACACATTTTCCCGCCCACGAAATCACAATCCTGTTCCCTCCCAATAGGAGCATTGCGGGGCCATAAAATATTTTAATGAAATGTAAAGCATTCGGTATTAACTCGTAACACGTCGGACCGTGGTGCGACGCATTTTTCTCGATATTATTTATTGAGCCGGTGAAACGGGCCATAATGTTCGGCAAACGGGAAGACTGAGTCGACTGATTGTTCGCTGATACAACTATTCGAGTGCTTCGATTTTATCGGACATAAATAATCGACAAGACTAATCGCGATAAATTTTCAATCTCTCCCTTGACACGGACACTTCTTCGGTTCACGTATTCCGCGCTCGCGCGCGCGCCTAGCAGGTGTTACATACATCAAAAATCGAACAAGCAAGAATGGAAGGGATCGAAAGAATCCCATTGACGTTAATGCACTTAAGCCTAAAAGTAGTAAAAGCAACCAACTCGTCGAAACAATGTAACGATTCTCCTTCCATCAACCAGCTATACGTTCGTATCTCTATATAGCTAATCTCATTATCATCGTACTCTCCTTGCTCGCCGCGCTCCGTACGAATGGAGAGAGAGAGAGAGAGAGAGAGAGAGAGAGAGAGAGAGAGAAGCCTGGTAAAAACGTAATTCCTAAAATATCCACGTACGAACGTACGAACCGACTATTTTCGTAGCGTGTTTGCAACCCTCCGGTGAGACTCGCGAGGGGTGGAAAACGCGGCGAACCTGCGGACGCGTATACGTACGGTGCAGATGTTTGCTCGCTCGTTCACAGATAACTTTACCCCTCCGGATTACGACGGCGTCAGAGCCGCGAGTCACTGTGGTGGGGTAGGATGGCAGCGGAGAGGGTGCGAGGAGGAAAGAGGGAGAAGAGGGTCGTCAGGACGCTCTCCCCGGACTCGAGCGGTCAAGGGCAGTGGCGTCGCGTGACGTCATACGGCGCTGCAGTGACGCAATCAGTCGCCAGGGGCAACCCGCCGGCTGACGGTCGCCTGGCAACCCTGTTGTTGCCCCTCTGGCTCCCCGGCTTCTACCCCCTGCCGTGACTGTTCCTTCCACCTCGCGGTCGCGCTCTATCCTCTGCACGTGCCGTTCCTCAATGAACCCTCCTCGCTCCCTCGCGCCACCTTTTCCTCCCCTTCCCCACCACCAACCAGGCACTGCATACGCCACTTCCACGGTGCTCTACCTTGCTTTTACGTTGACGTGACCCTAACCCCTAGCGAGGACTTCTCTTTGGATGTTGATCGTACGCGCGACCCGATCCAAGGATCTTTTCCGGTTCTTTTCCTCTGTGTTTTCCATGCTTTTGCTCTCCATGAATATATACCGGCGGGATCGCCGCGATGTCCTCGTTTCACAGGCTGTAACGTGAAATACGACGGTGGTAAAAATGTTACTCGACGAATATAGACGTTTTTAATATACAGCGAGAAGTATGTTCGTTTGAGATTTGATCATAAAGGATAGTTTAAGTTGGCTTATTTTAAACGAGCAACTCTGCTCGATTTCTAAATACGTGGTATATGGAATTAAACGGTTCGATTATATCGCTCCTATTACAGGAAAGCTACCACCTAATTTTCATCATTCGAACGGCAGCCCACCTAGCCAGGTCACTTCATCCCCGCGCGCGCGGCTTACCGAATTGCGTCACAGCGTTACCGGAGACGCGAAATTCAAGACCTAGCCGGCTCGTTATATACCGTTCCTGCATCGATTTTGCTGGATAACGTAAGAGTGGCAAAAAGCGTAAGTTAAAGGTAAGCGGCAAGATTGGGGGTGGGTTGGCGGTGGCGCAGCGCGAAAAGGGGCTGTACCTTCTTGAGCTTTTTAAAATCACGCCTCTCTTGAGGACACACGATACACACGTAGACGTCTGTACAGCTTCTTCTTTTTTTTTTTCACTTTCCTCATTCATTAACCTTCTAGTACAGGTCGAACTGGAGACTTTACCTTTCAATCAAACGATTATTCAGATGAGAATATAGAATTGAAATAAAGTAGCAAAGAAATTACAGACTCCACTTTGAACTTTACACTCTAAATATAAGTTACTAGAGTCTTAAAATGTAAGGATCAAATTTTGTCTATAATATATGTTACATGGTATATCGATTGTAACAAAATAGCGAGAAGTAAAATGCTTTATTACGTTTTCAAAAGAAAGGGTAGCAGCAGAAGAATTTGATAACTTCGTGTATCGGTATTATAATCGATCGTTCATCTCAACGAAACATCTTTCTTCTCCTCTTCTTCATCGATCTCCAACCCTTTTCATATCCATACGATCATTCCGCGGAATCTGTTCACCGGAAGCTCGTAAGAGATAGCGACGCGTCTTCTCTGGCATCCGTAGCCGAGTCAGAAAAGTTTCCGAGTGATCCCCGCATATACTCTCAGGCCAGACACCTACGTGTACGTGTCTATGGAGTCGAGCCACGAGCAAAGCAGCAACAGGTTTAATCGCGTCGGGGTGTGGCTGGCTGGCTGGCCGGCCGGCTGGCTGGCTGGCTCGGCTCGGTTCATTCGGCTGCTCTCCGCTTGATGCTGGTTTATAAGATCGATGCGACACACCGGGTATCGCTGCGCGGCGCGAATGAAAGCGGAATGCTCGTTTTGCCGCGTCGATGCGCCACTCGTCCGGGAGGGAACCTGAACACTGGCCTGGAAATTCGAAAAAAACCAGATAAATGCGCTGACTTTCTCGGTGATCGCGTTCCTTCGTTCTCTTTCCTCGATGCTGACCGAAGAACTTCGTTTCCTGCAAAACTTTTCCGTCCTACGTCGTTTCCGTGTTTTCTAGTTTTCCTAGTTCCACTTGTTTAACCTAAAAACCAAGACGAATATCGTTCACACGAAAATATTTCACCTACCAATGTATAATCCACTATTTCTAATCCAATTTACCGTTTCACTTTTCTCAACCTTAATATACATTCACTGTTGTTGCATATCACGTCCCGCCAAATGTCTACTACGTCACGCCGAGACGCCATCTTTGTCATTACGATATTAATCGATTTTTCAGGTTAAGATCGATCGAGTGAAATCCTGAACGTAGCTGCGTACCGTCGGCTATTAGATGAAAATAAAAACAGTACATTGACGTTTCGTTAAAGAAATAGTGGAATACTGATCGGCGTGTATAAGTGGAATGTGAGAAAAAAAAGTAGAAATTTGTTTGATAAAAGTAGGAAGTCGGAAGTTGCCGCGGCGAGTGGTAAGAGGGATGAAGCGCGCGCATGATCGGAAGTCGCGTCGCTACAGCGACGCGGCGGGGAATCAAATTTCAGCAACACCTACGGCTCACCGACGTTACCTGACTCATCCCATCATTCGATGTTCGAAGAGCGGCCGGTCGCGCGACCCAACGTGCATTTTTCTTCTTCGAGGGCCTGGCCCGGAGCTTGCATATCCACGGAGGAACTATATTTTACGACATTTTTTTGCTCGGTTGCACGCGCGCCAGCGTATACGCGATCCTTATGTGTCGTGAGAGGAGCCCGCGTCGTCGTGCTTGTCAGTCGTTAGTGGGAGGGATATCCACGAGAGGGAGAGAAGACGAAGAAGGAGAGAAGAGATTAGGGACGCGGAGTGAGAGACAGAGACGCGACGAAGAAAGAGAATCGACGATCTGTCGGTGGACGGTAAGAGAGAGAGGGAGAGAAGGAAGGACCGAAAGAGAAAGCGGGAAACAGCTCTACCGGACGAGGACGGAAGCATCGGTAAAGAGAGCAAAACAAAGGAGCGAAAAAGGGACGGCGAATGAGGAAAATGAGATGGACGTAGAACTGAAGACACGGTGAGACAAGGATAGAGGTGGGCTAAGAAAAAGAACGCATGGAAGAGGAAGAGTGGAAGAGAGTAGGACAGTGAATGTTAGAGAGAAAAGGAGAGAAGGTATCACGAAGTGCAGAGGAGGCCTCATCTCGATCTTGGTCCTATTTATAGACGTGCTCTCACAGCCTCACTCCTGCCCACTTCTTGCACTGTCTCTCCTATATAGGTGTGCATACACACCTATGTAGTGGCCATTGCACGTTCCCCACACGCGAGAGCCAGCGAGCCGGCCAAAACTGTTCGTCCGAGCGCGAAGAATCGATGACGTGGACCCTCGTCTCAAGCGTCGAGACGCTGCGCTGCCTGCCTCCGGTAGATAGACGGAGAAACCTATGGTTCCGCGCCCGAGTGGACCGTCGTTTTCCGTTAATTAGTCGATTACGGAAACGATCGTTTCGTCGTAACCGGTAGCTCGAATCAACGTGTCGTTTCTCATGTCTTCTACGCTGAATCATATGGACGATGACCTTTTTTGGAGAAGTATCCGTTGCCCGGGGCAACCAGCGAGACAAACTTTTTATCCCAACGATTTACCTAACCTCGAAACAATTTCTGTTTTATTCTAAATTCAGAAATTTTTACCTAGTCGCCATGTTGTAGGACTAGCAGACGAGAAGAATCGATACATCGTTGATGTATGTACGTATCGATTAGTTTCACTTTCGAGCATTATCACGTTGGAAAGGTGGCATTCTTCGTAGTAAGCTTTTTCGTGGCGGTTGGTCGTTAGATGAAATTCAGCGGCGAATCGAATAAAGCTAAATTGGTTTCGATTAATGGCCGACCGATAAAGAACTCCGTTGGCAATAAGCGAGGGGGGAGCGTTTGACTTGGTCGGGGGCCTCAAGGAACGAAAAAACCGGCACGCGCGACCGATACTAATTGACGGTTGTTCGCGATTCGTATCGCGGACAGGGGGGAAAAATCGCGATAAGCGACGGTCGGAAAGTCCGTTTGGCGTTGCGTTTAGGCGCCAACCGCGTGTTTACGGTGAAAGGTTGCATAGAAAACGGCGGCACAACGGGGAGACCGTGTTGCATCGAGAGTGGCGACTCTCGTGCAACGGACCGGTCCTTATTAATCTCGGTGGCTGCCTTTTAAACACACACCACCCGTGGAACAATAGTTCGGTCGCGTAGGATGCGGTTCGCTGTATCGACATCCTTGATCGTCGATGCCCTATTCGGTAATTGTCGATGATCGATAAAGATGTCTGCGGTCGATGAATGTGTCTGACGCTGAACGTGTAAAACGTGCGGGGAGGGGGGAGAAAAAAAAGAATAATGGCGGAGTAATGACACTCGAGAAATCGTTCGACGTGACAAACGACACTATTGCACACCATTATGATCGTGAACATATTATAAATATGCATTTCGAACGATTTATAGGTTATACCTTTCAGATCGCGTACGCCGATAGCTTTCAGTGAACCGTATTGAGAAGCTTGGAACGTCGAAAATGAAACGAGCTTTCGGCTTTAAACTCCGAGTGTCCGCGTTTTAAAGGTTATGAAGCCGGTAGGACGGAGGGAAACTTTAACGGTACGTAACATTCGAGATGTTTCTAATCTAATTGTAACATATGTATATGTATAGAGTGTAAGAAAGAACAAGACATGGTTGTTCAATGTTAACTTTGTATTTTTGTTAATAATCGTCGTAGGGAACCGGCCAGATTAAACGGCAACGATGATTACAACACAAATATACAGGTAGTCGAGAGATTCTTCTTCTCGTGCATTGCACTCGGAGCACCGTATGTATAATAGTTATACACAGAATGTATCATCCAACTATAGCGTAATATCGTTCGTAAAAAAAGTGTCCTTTCTATATTCCTTTTTTCTCTCTCTCTCTTCTCATCTCTTCGTTTCTCTCAATTGTTTCTTTTTTTCTCTCGCTCGTACTCTCCCGCACATTCATACATACACACGCACTCACACACATACTCACACATATACGCGTAATCTCTCTCTCTGTGTGTTTTTATTCCAGGGGGACGCGCGTGCGCGCGTATACACACGCTCCTCTGCCTACATATTTTCCGACCTATCTAGAACAATAGCGGATAATATCGCACACACGCGTCGGTGCAACCATCGTCGGTAGGTACAGAGCGCACAAGAGAACGCTTGGATCCGTTTTAAGCTAACGCCTCTTTTCATATACACATATACATACGTTTACACATATATGTATGCATGTATATATATAGAGATGTTTTTTTTTCTTGTTAATAAATAGAGAAACATATACATAATATTAATCGTCGCTAAACTCATATTTATACAGGTAAAACGACTCGCAATGGAGAGGAGGAGGAAGGGGTAGGACGAGAGGAGAGGAGGGAAAGTAGGGCGGCAAGATTAAAAGGAGGAAAGTGAAAGATTTTACGGGGTTCTCTCTTCCTTTCTCTCTCACTCTCACTCTCTCACTCTTTCTCTCTCACTCTCTGTCTCTCTGCACGTTCGATTAAACGTAAACCTATGTGTACATATGTATAACACGTTATATACATATTTACAAAGGAAAGACTCCCGGTTCAACAACGATGATATACGCGGCTAATTACAATTTAACTTTAACGCGTGGGGTTTGCTGGCGGTGATGAAAAGAGGGGTTGGTTGATCGAGGTTACTTAATCGGGAACGTTCTATGGGATTAAGTTTGATTCGAGAAGCTGAGAAAGGAAAGCTACGAGAGTGGTGGACTCAGCGTGAAGGAGGGAATTAATAAAGTGACAGGGTGGCAAGAGGAGGAGGGAAGAAGAAATGTCCGAGATTTAGCGTGTCCGGAGCACGAAACGTGGCTGTAGGAACGAGTGAATAATGTGTTGCGAGAGGTAGAGGATGATAAGAAGCGATTAATCGATTGTATGATTTGAAAGACACGAGGTTCGAGGACGCAAAATAGTGTGTATGTATACGTATCCGTCGATCGTCCGACTTCTATTAGAGCTTTTTGAAACGACTTCACCGTGTATAACTTCTCTTTCTCTCTCGTCGGCCAGCGATATCGATTGCGACATATCGAACACTTTCTTTCGTTTGATTTTTTTTTTTTGAGCATCGTCGAGTGCTGTGTAATTTTTTATAAAAATATTTATAGAAAATACTCGTCGATGACCGTCGACTCGTAAAGAGAGGGGGGGGGGGGGAGAGAGAGAGAATCGAACGGCGATATCGAGATTGCACTATTTTCCCACATAATAAAACAAAAAAGAAGAAGGTCGAATAACCATTCGGTCGGTTTCTCAATCACGAAGTAGAGGCATAGTTTGCACTTTGATCGTTTCAAGAAGCGGGGCGCGAGTACGAGCATTTTTATTTTACGCGGCCGTTTGCATGCGATCGAGAGACGACGCGTCTCTTCGCTCTCTCTCTCTCTCTCTCTCTCTCGTTCGGCAAATTCCTCCTTGATTCCCGGAAGCTGCGGGCGGTATCGATTCTACTGGTGGTTCGCGTTCGTGGAACATGGTTGCAGTATATTTCGCGACACCGTGAAATATTTCGATGTACGCGTATCTACGCGCGGTTAACGCCGATTTTCACATCTGCATCTCGTTCCCGATCGCAAACAAGGGCATAAAACGTGAACGCTCGTAAATAACGCGATCTCCTCTGAACGGCGGCGCGTCGCTCGCATCCAATATTCTCCACGTCTCTCTCTCTCTCTCTCTCTCACTCTCTCTCTCTCTCTCTCTCTGTCTTACGTTTGCCGGTAAAAAGGTACGAGGACTGATACTAACCGTTTCGTTCGTTCGAGGAAACAACCTAACAGTACCCTCTGCAGAGCTAGAATTTTCGCTCGTGCTCATTCTCCTGCGAGCTAAATGCAACGACTACAGCACAGAGACTGTCTTCATCTCGTCTCACCGCGGGCAAAACAGACTCTCGATGAAGCGAAAAAAAGCTTGAAAAAGAGAGCTCGAAGTGTACAGGGTGTGGCGAGACAGCAGGTGCCGGTACAATAATATCGAATATGTATACGGAATAAAAATTTGTTAGATTGAATTTCGGTCACGTTGTACGATCGTCCCCTTTGACGAGGGCAGAACAGAGGATCGTGAGAAAGAGATCGTCGGACAAACGACACCCGGAATTGCCGATTGAAAAAAAGTCAACATATTTGTTTTCTTTTTTTTTTCACCTATTTACAGAGGATTTCGCGAGAATCCTACGCGATTAGTTCCTTACGTACTACTTGTCCGACATACTTCGGACCATATCACGCGTCGTTCCACCATCGTGAAATGCCATCTTTTTCGCCCATGGTCATCAAGCCGCACTCATTGTCCGTTTAGCGTGCCAAAAGGCGACGATCGATGACGGATCAGTCGGTGACGGCAGTCTGTGTGTGTTTCAGTTCCGCCTAAAGGTCTCCGTCGTTTGCCCGTCGCCTGACGATGCTTCAAATCTGCGACGGTGTGCTAGCATGATTGGCAAGGTCGAAGGAATGCGCGTGGAAATCGACGCTGTTTTACACACGATCCACGCGTGAATCGCCGTATGCATTTCTTTTCTCTTCTTTTTTCTCTCTTTCGCGAACACTGCAAATTTCTAGAACAACCTCTCACTTTTCTACTG
This sequence comes from Habropoda laboriosa, assembly GCF_001263275.1. NCBI lineage: Eukaryota > Metazoa > Arthropoda > Insecta > Hymenoptera > Apidae > Habropoda > Habropoda laboriosa. The sequence continues at coordinate 610,015 of NW_017100293.1, read as the reverse complement.
ATTGCAGGGCGGAGAAGCATGACTCTGTGGATGATTCCTCGCCGAGGCGTGCGTCGCTTCTCGCTTCAACCTCTGCTTCAGATGTACCTTCGCGTGTCTCTTCTTCTCGTCGCTTCTCGCAAATTTCCTGCCGCACTGATCGCAACAGAACGGCTTCTCGCCGGTGTGCGTCCTCACATGGGTGGTTAGATGATCGCTCCTGGAGAACGAGCGCATACAGATGCGACACTGGAACGGTTTCTGGCCGGTATGGATGCGAATGTGTCGCGTGAGCTCGTCGCTACGCGAGAACCTGCGGTCGCAGCCGTCTACGGGGCAAGCGTACGGTCGTTCGTGAACAGGCGTTTTACTCGGTCGATTCGGGTATTTCCGTGGCTTCACCGGGACCAGCCTGAGCGGTAGAGCGCTCTGCTGGTAAACTTGCGACAGGATTTCATGTCCCTTAGACGTGCTTGGATTGTATTCAGCTAGCTGTACACCAGTTGTACCTGCCGACGGTGGTTGTTGTTGTTGTTGTTGTTGTTGTTGTTGCTGCTGCTGCTGTTGGCTGGGTTGTGGTTGTTGTTGTTGTTGCTGCTGCTGTTGTTGAACCGTCGGTCCATAGCCACTTGTCCCTGTAGGTTCCTGTTTCAACGTGGTCTCTTGATGATGGTGATGTGGGTGATGATGGGACAGGAGATTCGGGTCGTAAGGGTCCTCGTGCGCAGTCAGCCACGTTGCCGGGGTGGTAGTCGGCGTGTCATGGTAACCTGGTGGCGGGGGTGGCTTCGATTCGACGGGCAGAAGTTCGACGGTCTCGCCGCCGTACGGGGCTGAGTGTAGACTGGGGTGGAGGAACGGTTGACCTGTCAAGGTCAGGGTTGGAGAGGCTAACGGACCCCAGAGTTCTTGGTTAGCCGACTGTTGTTGCTGTTGCTGCTGCTGCTGAGGTTGTTGCTGTTGATTCTGGAGGGTGTTCAGAGGTGAGGATTGGGTACAGGTGGTGGTGAATACACCGCGATACGTTAACGTTGGAACGTTGCAGATGTTCACACTGGAGGCTGGTACAGAAGACACCGAGGACGTCGAATGGGGAGAGTAGAGGATCACTCCGCCTTGCAGAACGTTGCAACGATCAGCGTCCTCTTGGGTTTGATGATGACGCGGCGGACTAGTGGATGGAGGAGCGCCAGGCGTCGTGTCCTGTGAATCCTGGTGATGATGGTGCCGGTGATCCCTGGTTGAGGTGGCCGTTTCATCGTCCTCTGCTGTCGCCTCTTCCAGGGATAGGTCCTCACCTGCCAGGCTGCCTACAAATCATCCATCAACGGTCTCGATCAGTCTGAGAATCTTTTCTATCTATAATAGAGACAGGCTTTGAACTCGAGCAAGTGTACGAACGCGTGCATCGAATCGACAGGAAGGACCGCGTTGATACGGGGATACGAGGTTTATCTCATGTGCGTCGAGGGCACCTTAACTGGCTCTCTATCTGTCGTCTGCATCCTGCCCTGTTCCGTTACTTCCTTTCCGCGTATACAATATCTCGTTACTTCCTACCGAAAAACAAGTCCACCGGCTCCCAGAAGTGAGTGAAACGCGTGGCGGCCATCGTTGGGGCATTACAACCATCTGTTCCGTATCATCGAGTCCAAACAAGCGAGTAAATATGTATGTACGCGAGGAATTCTCGGAAGGAGATTTCGCGTGAAACGGAAGGAAACGAATGGAGAAAGGGACGAAAGGGGTTGGATAGTAAAACGTGGACGATGATGAGGAGAGGAGAAGAACACGCGTTTAGATCGGCTGGCCGAGAAAGTCGCGGAAGAGACGACACTACCGGCGTGACACGAAGGGTGGTTGTATCGGTCCGGATGAACGAGGTGGGGGCTGGACTCTGTTGGAAGTATGAATGAACTGGCAAGGGGTGGTGGGAGGTTGGAGGCGGAGGCGGAGGCGGAGGTGATGCAGGGACGCGGAGGAGGGTTTCTGAATGTCGGGGTCGCTCCGAGTATTGATCCGCGGCTAGTGCGAGCACAGGTTCGATATTAGCCGCCTTTCGCGAGCCAACCGGGTACATACGTCACCCTACAACGGCAAACCTCATGCACTTGGACGATCCACCTTTCGATCATCCGTCGCTCTGGAGGGCGGATTTTCGAAAGGGGTGCTCGACGCAGCCACGAGGGTAGCAGCAGCAGCAGGAGCTTGGCGGATATGCAGAAAGCGAAAGTTCGAGACGCGTTCGTGAAACGCAGCAAGTGCAAGGTCATATCGAAGGAGTTTCGATCAAAGTCTGTTGTAGTAGAATCTGCCGCCTCTGTGGGTATATTATATTGCTCGCGTAAGAAAAGAAAGAAAAAAAAAAACGTGGAATAGCGAAGAAGATTTTGTTTCTTTTTGAGGTGGGCGTGGGGAGGACGGAGGAGTGTATTCTCGTCGAGACGTGTAATATAAGTATATCTGACAGGATCTGTATGGTACGAAAGATGATTCCAAAACGATTCGACGATTATCGTAATAGGACAAAGAAGAGATGTTTTTTCATTTTTTTTCGATCGTCGATGAGCAATTTGTTAAAGGACTGTTGATTTGTAGGTACCTGAAATAGGAGGTGGCTCGACGAGCGCGGAGGGGCCGAAGAAGGACGGTAAATCGCTGCTGGTGGTAACCGGCGTGTTTAGGTCACCTGGTTTATCCTTCTCGTTTGGCTCCTGGAGATCGTCCCTGCACTCCCTCGAGCAGTCCTTCTCCTCGTTACCAGCCTGTAGACGCCTCTTTCCATCGGTAGAGTCACTGGCCGGCGAAGAAGCTTCGACGTGCCGGTGGTGTTGATGGTCGTCCAATCTTTGATGATGATGGTGATGATGATGATGATGTTGTTGATGTTGCTGTTGCTGCTGTTGTTGTTGCTGCTGCTGTTGCTGCTGCCTGACATGATGATCGGTGGAATCGTTGCTGTTCTGATGTTGGGCTTGCAACGGCGCGCAAGTGGCCAACGAGAGTGTCGGTATCGCCTTGTTGTTGCAACTCGTGGATGCGGTGCAGGTGGTAGCGGCCGGCGTCGACGTACCACCGACGCCGCAGACGATCGAATTGGATGATGTCGCCGCGTTGTACGGTAGACACGCGTCGAAACTGAGCTGCACCGTTTGTAGATTGAAGGTTGCATGGGGATGATGGTGATGATGATGTCCAAGGGGTGGTGGTGAGAGAAGAAACGGGCTGGTGGCCGCGTGGGGCTGCGAGCCCACCACTTCCATGCCGTCCATCGTCATCCTCTGGAGCTGATCGCCTCCTTGGTTAGCAGCGGCTACCTCCTCGCTTGTACCGCACTGCGTGTCCTCGCCTGCGGTTGTATCGTTCAACGCTATTATTATGGTTAAAATGATGTCCTTCCTCGGTCTCTCCCCGTCACACAGTTAAGCCTCTTTCTCTCTCCCGCTTTCTAAAGCTCTACACACGCGCGAGAGGGGTTCTTTCTTATTTTTACGTGGAATTGTTCAATCTTGATCGTTTCCTTCCCCCCGCGTTTCTGATCTCTCTCTCTCTCTCTCTCTCTCTCTCTCTCGAATAGGGGTTGCGAGAAAGGACGACGCGTGGTTACGGAACGAGAGTCGGTGTCAAAAGGTAAAAGAGAGATCGGTCTGTTGTTATCAGAGTTGTCTCCCTCCTTCCCTCTCGTCCAAAGTGTAATACGTACAGGCTCGAGTCACTGGGTTAGTAGTCAAGCGGACGTAGCACGCGCTCCCCCTTTTTTATCCGTCGCGCGGCGGCACGCGCCGAGTCTCTCCTCGTTCTCAGCGAGGTGTATCCACATAAACGAGGGAGCGGACGCCGGGCGGCAAAAACCGTGTCTCGATCGCCGTGCCTCTCCGTCCTTCCTTTTCTTTCCCTCTCTCTTCTCCCTTCTAGATCCCTCTCTTTTAATACACCACCGCGCGCGCACACAACCACCACCAACCACAAAAGCACACTATTATATTATATACCACCACCACCACCACAACCACCACCTAACGATCTATGTACGTCTCTCTCTCTCTCTCTCTCTCTCTCTCTCTCTCTCTCTCTCTCTCTCTCTCTCTCTATGTAAGTAGTGTCTCTATCTGTGTGTGTATGTAAGTCTATGTATATGCGTGGATACTCGAAGAATATCCAATCTCACCGAGTATCTATATAACTAAAAATCTCTCTCTCTCTTTGAATCGTCGTGTTCAGTCGTAATCTTCCCGATCCGGAACGGCCGCCGGCCGGTCTGACCACAGCAGGGACACTGTGTGTGATTGCCTCTACTGTTCGTTTGCCTCGCGCGCACGCGCCACGGACGAACGTAGGACGCGCGCGAGACTATCGCGGCGCGAAGGGATGAAAGCACGATGTGGCCTTCGAGAATATTTATCGAACGATCTCGCTGCTTCTTCCTTCACCACCACCTGAGAGAATCTTGTTGTTACGCGACGACGATCTCTCGCGAGAGAGTGTATCGTCGCGTGGATGTAGAGAAGAGCGCGCGACCGCGCGCCTATTTGTCGTTCCGTGTGTCCTCTGTCCCTTTCTTTCTCTTCAACGCCACCTCCGCCACTTCGTCCACCTCCTCCTACACCAACTTCTTTCTCTGTCTCTCTTTTCCTCCCTCTCTCTCTCTCTCTATATATATATATATATATCTCCGTATATCTCTCTCTCTATCTCTCTTTCTGTCTCTCGCTCTCCGGTTCGCGGTTCGTCGTGTGCGCCACTTGTGTGTAGAGGTAGGTATGCGGTACCTCTGCGCGGGTTTTGCGTGTGCGTGTGTGAGAATCCGAGGCAGCAGCAGATCGCGCGCTGGGATTGTCGGAGGACGCGCGATGCGTGGGGGTCGCGCACGAACTGAGCCGAGCGACGGCGCGCCCCGTAGTTTTATGAATGGACCGCGGAGACTGTCCCATATTTGGAAGCGGCGAGTCGACCGCCAGCCAATCCCCGCTCTGCGGTCCCCTATCAACGCGCGCCTGTGTGTGCCACGCGTATACATCGGTGAACGTGTGTGCCGACGTACACACGCGCCGCTATCCCCACCACACGGTCACCACGTCGTCACTGCGAGCCACTGCTCGCAGGCATCTCTACCCCCACCCCGTCGCCCTTCACGCGTTCCTACCTTCTCCTCGCGCCCCTCCCTCTCTGCCGCCTATCCCCACCACCGCCGCCGCTCGGTTCTCCAGTGACGTAGACACGCGTGACGTAGACGCAGCGCGCGCGACCGACCGTTTGAATGCGCGCTTTTTAGGGGACGAAAAGAGGAAGAGATTTTGTTTTTTAGGTGTTTTTTAAATTTGTCTAGTTTCGTTGGTTTTTGAATTGAACGTTTTCAATTTGGAACGATATTGGAATGTTTGACAGGTGGAATATTAGTGAAATGTTACAGATAGTTCGTTTGTTTTCAAAGGAGGAGCTGTATCGTTTGAGGTTAAGGGAAAGTTTGTCGTCAACTATTCCGATCTCTAGCGGATAATCTAGCGAATACAGGTCCACCACCCCTCGTTCCTCTGCCTGCGTAAGCTCGTGGCTGGTGACGCGAACGGCGCCGGCGTATCGACGCCTCTCTTTCGTTCTCTGTATGGGTGACAGGCGTCGGTTTAACGTTCGAGAGCTTGAGGCTACCGCTTGGTGTCCCTTCTCGCCAAACGTTTATCGATCCAAGTGCGTCCGCACGGGGATGGAGCTTCCCAAAGATTATTTTCTAACTCCACGATAATTCTACACTCTACGTCGTTGCAAAATAAATCCACGTGCTAACGCGTGTTGGTCCATGTACCATAATTGGTAATTAATTGCTACTGTATAATTGTCTGACGTATCGTCGAACCTAACCACTTGCTCCTAATTAACAGCAAAATCGTGTATTCAAATTGCAATCTGTTTCTAGGAGAAATCTTTTCGGAATAGCGAACCAAATTCGTGCCAGCCGACGAATCGTACGAACGCTGTACATCCTTTCGAAATTTCAATGCCCTCGCGAGTTACCGTCTATTTTAGATTAGAATTGGAACGTAGAGGGTAAACGAAGCGATTCGGGAAACAGACGTGCAACAGGTGAGAGATAGAGAAAGAGAGAGAGAGAGATTATTGTGGATGCAAGGGTGTGCGCGCACGTGTCGAGTCCGTTTGAGAACGGGCCGATATCGTTGCGAGGCAGAATTTAATCCGGGTGAACGGTGCGGCCGCGCAAAGTTCCGGGGGCCGACGGTTTCAACGGCGAAGGAGCAATTTCCTGTGTGCGCCCGCTCGCGACCACCTGTAAGAGCGCGCGCGTGCCATTCTGGTACGCGCGTACATGCGTGCGTGCGCCCGGTTACCAGAGGCACACGCGCCTCTGCGCACGCGCAAACGATCTTTTTCTCGCGGGCGTCGTGCAACCACCTGATGCCCTATTTGGGGCCACGCACGGCCACGCGACCATTCTCCCTCTCTTTTTCTTTCGCCACTACCCACCTATCTCCCTCTCTCTTTCTTCCCGTGCTCTCCCTTTCTCCGCTTCTTTCCCTTTTTCATTTCAGCCTTCTCTCCGTCTTTTCTAATCCAGACCCCAATTTTTTCGTATCTCAATCGTTTGAATTTTCCTCCTCCGATACGAGTTTTCCTTTTCTCCTCTGATTTCCAGGTGGAGGAATTCTTCTTCAGGTTTCGAGAATAATTCAAGATAAAGGAAGGAACGCTGTAGATCGTTTTATGATCGGGAGAATCGAACGGAACGCGGTGACTAAACAAGGCGGTCGCGGATTTAACACCGCAAATCTGTGTAGTAAAAGACACACGCGCGCCGTAGGAGGCTCGAGATCCGTGTAAAACGAGCGTGTCCGTGTTTCTCGATTTGGCTATCACTCCGGTGTTTCAACTTCATTCCCTGCTTCCTTCCCTCCTCCTCCTTTCCAACGTTCGATTTCTCTCCGGCCAGCGTTCCTCCGCGCCTTTTTCTCTCCTCTTCCGCGCGGTCGTTTTACGAGCATGGAAAATGTGACGCGCAAACGGAAGAGATTTGATA
>NW_017100293.1:584404-602724 GCF_001263275.1 Habropoda laboriosa | reverse complement strand
CCATCTACTTCCGAGTCGATGTCGATTCTCCTCCGGGTAAATTCAATCTGAGAGGGTTGCTCTTGATTTTCGTTCGGAGAATTCAAGGATATCTCCCGTGAATCTCTGTATACAATCGTGGCGATTTTGTCACAGCGTGAACGATTTTCGCCCGATGTTATCGCGACACCACCTTTCCTCGAAACGCAGCGTTCCAAATCGACAGCTGAATAGTCGCGGGGACAGGTTGCGCGATATTATAATGAGTCAGTGCCATATATAACTTAATCAAAAGCCGCTCGAGCGCGTTTAGACGTTACGCTGGTAGCACATAGCCGATTCAGGATTGCTGCGCTAGGTCTGGTGCGTTTTCCTGCGGATTTTCGACTATTCTGAAAGCCAACACTCTTATCTAACCCGACGGAAATTCGAGCCAAGACTGCTGTTTCGCGCTGTGGAGCACGACGCAGATCTCGAACGAATATACATTGGCTAATAGAAATCCAAGCGTAAGAATTCCAAGGAAAGACCTCGACGAGACGCTACTCTAATCCTCCAAAGTTACTGCTAACTGTACCAATAAATAATCCACAATGTTTTCCCCGATAAAACAACTCTACGAGACAGCGAATACGTTCTATTTTCTGATCGACACACCCAATAATTTATGCACATTTTCACAAACTTCACATCGTTCGTTCACCTATCCGGAAAAAGGCATTCTTCCTGATCTGATATCAATCGAGCATGCGACACGCGCGAAAAACCATCGAGAACTAACCACCCTGTCGAATTTCCGCTTCCTCGAGATGCCTCCTGCGTCGCGTGGGTGTCGCGCGTGCATCGATCTCGCACGATCACACGCGCGATCGAGCGAAGTTAGAGGCACAGCAGCACGCGTGCCGGCCGCCACACGGCGTTCTGGCACGAAAACAAAACGTTCTAAAATTACCGACGACTCTCGGGAAGGCGGTGGGCGCGGACTATTCGCGGCGCGACTCGACGCGATTTTGCGCGGGCGACCGCCTCTATTTCGGGCCGCCACGCAACCACCTGAGCCACCCAGCATCCCCAAATACCCAGGATGACTAGCGCGGCGCGCGTCGAAGACTCTTGTACACGGCCACGATGAGTCAGTCAACCGATGTAGACAAATTTTTGGCACACCAAACTTCGATACAACGTATGTACTTCGATTTCGCGCGATTACCTTCGCCGGAGAGATCGAAGCGTATTGAACCTGCCGGCTACCGCCATCATGGCGTGTGCACGCGTGCCCTACTCAACGAGAGTCGAGTGTATCCGACGATTGGGGGAAAGGGAGCGTTGACACTTGTTGATATCGGCGGGGACATAGGGTGGATTTTAGTGGGAATTTGGTACTGTTGGTAGAGGGGAAGATTGTCGGTGTTTGGAATATTGGGAGTGTTGATTAACTGCAGCAATTATATGCACGTGAGAACGTGATTGATAGATAACTGGGATCCTCCTGATGAAAATGAGCCCAAACACGACCTTATTCGGACATTTTGACGCCAAAGACGTTATACCGGGTGTGTCTCAATTTTCGGACCGAGTATGGAAAAGTAGTCCGAATAGGGTCGTGTTTGTGCTCATTTTCATCAAGAGGATCCCAGTTATCTATTAATCACATTCTCGCGAATATAAAACAAAGGATAAAACGACGGTCAGAGTGAAAGTCTCCGAGAAACGAAACAGATTCGTCGTACATTGTATGCGACGCAACTTGTTAGCCGTTATGACAGCTCCGAGGCAGGTATTTTGAGCAATGAATAAGTGAAGGTTTCGTAACAGCGATACACTCACGACTCTGTATTCGTTTCATGAATCGATGCACCGCGTTTTTGGCAGGGCCAGCATAAATTCCACGCCAATAAGAGCGAGAAAGAGAGAGAGAACGTCGTGAATATTTCAGCGGGGCCAGGTGGCCCGGATCGCAATTAACTCGCCCTTTTAAAATAATTCTTCCGAGGCGATAAACCACTTGGATGTAACCGACGATTTTCCCCGGCGCGGCGATCGCCGCTTGTTAAACCGGAACGTAACTCTTCCGAGAAACGCCGGTCTTCTATGGAAAAATCGTCACGTCAAGGGCAACGCCTCGAGAAAATCGATTATCGAGCCCCGATCGAGTCCGTTCCCCATTTAGAGCGTTCTTCGCGGAGGTCACGACCGCCTCCTATCGAAGGATCCACGGTGAATTAGAGGAGGAGTGAGAGGGAGAGGACGGTTAATCCTGGCGTTAACGAGGCCTCGTGCGATTCGAAACGCTCGTATTGATTACTCAATGCTCCTCCGTCCAGCGGGCGTAATCGCGAACAAGAAGTCGTAGCTTGTCTGTAACCCACATCCGAATGCAATTAGGGACCAGCGTGTTTTTGTTAATAGCCCGGTGTATATACGCGTTACGTACAAGCGTTAACTGTGATAAAAAATTGTTATCTCGAATAATTCCTTATTATCATCAAAATGTACCATAGAAAAAGGTAATACAGCTATCTTGATTGATCGATAGCTACGCTAATGGCAGCGTCGACGAGCGTCCTTTTAAGTCCCCGCTCCTGCATCAACCTGGAGAATGAGTCACGAGCCTCGCGACTCTTTCGCACGTTTTTGCGCTGCGATCGTCGATTAACGATCGTTTCCGGCCGCCTCGATTTCCCACTGTCCCCGTCGCGCACCAACTTCCGGAAACGTTGCGCACTCAGCTCGTTCTTATTCCATCGTTGAAACATCCATAAACTTCTCCTCCTTTCCTCGTCCCCACTTCGCAACGTCGATCTCTTTCTTTATTCATAATAGGAAACATCGAAACTAAACTGCAATCTACAATCTACAAATAATACCGATGACTTCATCCTGCATAATCGTTCCTCTTGAGGAGGAAGAAAAAACAAACTTCTCCTCTCGAAGAATCAATGTGCATATTAATCACGAAGCAATCTAAATTTATCAAAAAATTCCAACTTGCGTCTCCTAATGTAACACCTGGATCGCAAGGTCGCGGTCCTGCCGAAACGAGGAAAGAAGAAGAAGGAAGGAAGAACCGGGCTGTTTGGATGATCAAACAGAAACGCGGGCGATTCAAGGGCCCTCGTAAAATCGTTGCCCGCGGCTGCCTCCGTTATCCATCAGCGTCCTCAGCTTCTTCTTCGTGCCCGCGAAGCGTCCAGATTTTCGTCTCAATCCTCCGCCCATTAAGGAAATTACGTGGGCGGCACGTGACCAGGGTGAAAAAATAAATAGAGTAGGATGATCAGCTGGCAGGGGACAACACGTGAACATGGACGGTAACAATCGACAGTTCCTTTCTTCTCTCTCTCTCTCTCTCTCTTTTCTCTCCTTACTTAGGGATCACAGAGAGAGCACGCGAGGAAGCATGTTCGTTGGTACGGCCGTGTCTATTTACAGGAAATAGGTCAACGTCGTCGAGAGAGGAGCGTGGCTTGGTGAGTTCACATGTTCTTTTCCAAGTGGAAAATCGTAGCTCGCGGGCTGATCACCGCACACGTCTTTGTCTTTCACAGTACTCCGTTGAACGGATATAGAAACAACGAGAAAATCTGCGTCGATTAACATAATCGTCGGGCAAAGAACGATCGTTGATAACGGGCGGGGATGGGAACATCTCGGACTGGTTACGTTTAATACGTATTTACGGAACGATATTAGCGGTTACAAGAGAACGAACGAGCGCTCGCGCGCGCCAGAGAGTGTTCTTTTCAAAATGGCGACACACACTTGATGTTTCCAAGTAGACTGTAAATTTACTGTCGCGTGGAGGCGTGGAGGTGAATTTACTATCGAGCGGGAGAGACCGACCGTGCGTTTCAAGAGCCGTAATTTACATCATACTTCCTCGTTTCTCGACCTTTTAATGCGTAATCTCGTTACAATGAGCGTGCCGGGGACGTGGAACAACCCGGGGATGGAGAATCGACGCGCTCGTTATCGCGGACCCTCGTTTTTTATCACCAACGATCGCGCGCCGCGCCGGCTCGCTGTACCTCGGCTTTTTCACATCACGCTTATGCTACACGCTCGTGAAAATTTCTCCGGTGTTAATTAAGCTGTGTCGAACATCTCTGCGGAGAATTTTTCGACAGCGAAAGAATACTCGTTCGTTTGAAAATAAAATTCTTTTCTACTGGAACGATTAAAAAATTGAAATTATCGAAGATAGAACGAGCGTCAGAATTCTTACAGAAGATTCTGCAGATTTTCCAGATCGGAGAGAAACGTTCGAATTTTTTCATCAATTCACCGAATCGTCCCCTTTAGCTTCACGTGTCGCTAATTCTCGCAGTTTCAAAGTTGCTGCAGCTCACGGATCGAAGAGTGTACACACGCGCGAGGCACAGGCCTACGCGATCGTTGGCTATTTTTTTATTCGTCTTCTCTATTAATAAAAACGATCGCGACAAAGCGCGCGCGAAACGAGTCGCGGCAAAGAGCGACGATCGGTATTAATAAACCCCGCTGATAACGTCAACGCGAGGTTAAAAAAAAAAGGGGGGAAGAGAAGAAGAGAGAGACTGGACTCGCCTAAAAATACAATCGCGCTCTAGGATGAACGGTGGATGAAAATACTTTATGTAAAGTACGGTTTAAAAATAAGCCGCGGTTAAAATAGCCGGGGAGAATTACGTGGAAGTGGAGTTGGACAGGGTGAGAACTGATCGTAAGAAAGGGGGTGGAATACGAAATACCTGTCCGTAGGGTTTGCTGCCTACCTATTTCACCGGATCGAGCCGACCGAGGTGTTCTCGGACGTTGCGAATCGGTGACAATCCAAGAATAAAAATCCTATATTCGTTCCGGTTTACTTTTATCCACAACAGAGATATCTTTGGCTCATTCGATCAACCTTTACCATTCAACAATTTCACTGTCAGCCTCAACAGTTTGTAAATAACGAATTCCCACGCGGACAAGTTAAATTCCACTTGAATTAACCGGCTTCCCCTCTCTCTATTCTCCGACACAGACTTTTCGTATTTAACCCTCTCACGCTCGAGCTATAAAATGCACGTGGAAAGGGTTAACGTTCCTAATTTAACTACCCGACGTGGCAAATTTATACGTACACTTTCCTCGGTATCCAAAAGTCAATCGATGAAGTTCTCCTACGTATCTTTTCACGTCCGTATCGTCGTTACGCTGGGAAAACGACACTTCTCGAAAATCGTCAATCTTCACTGATTTGCGAAAAATATTTATTTAAAAGAGTGTCACGAAAAATTCAATTTACACTGTTTAACAATTGTAACGATGTGACACCTCGAAAGAGGGCTGTTTCACCCCTCAAAACCTAAATTGTCGATTAATTAACAACTATGAAATCTCTCACAAAAAATGTCAAACGAATTTCCCGAAAAGTGTAGCTTTGATAGTAGTGTCTATCCTAACGAACCGACGATACGAAACAACCCTTTCAACGAACAAGTTCACACACAAACACACAGACTACACTGAACCTATCAATGGAAGAATCAGCAACGAGCGTTTTACCTGAGAATCTATCGTTCTGGATGATCCCTAGAGCAAGTCCATACGATTCACCCTATTTTATCGCGTCGAACTCCCATTGAGACACCACAAGACGATTTTCACCGGGGGAGGGGAAGAATCGTTGAGATCCGGCGTGCTTAAATAGCCGCTGGGGGCTCGCGTTTTCGAAGACACAGCATCAATCGGCGTGGCTTGTTGTACCGTCGCGGTCGGTGGAATTCGACTGACGATCCAACCGCGCACACAATCGTCCCGAGACTATTTCTGACCCGTGTCCTATCGATCTCTCTCTCGCTCTTTCCCGCCATTACTGTTTCCCTCGCAACGCCACGTGAGCCTCGCCTCGGCAGGCTTCGCGTCGTGTCTCTTCTGGCCTCTCTGTTCGCTCTGAGCGAGACGAGAAGCGAGGCAATGAAATAAAACAGGGAAACGCCGTCGTTTACCTCGACATTGCCCCGGCCCTCTCTATTTTTTTTTTTCTATTACACGAAAATAGACACAGCGAAAAAATCATGGGAAAAACGAAGCAGATGCTGTAATGGTTCTTATTTCTTTCAGATTGTTTCTCGCAATACTAGAGAATTCTTCTGTTCTATCCTGAGTCGAGCGAAGAGATAAAGGAATAGCGAATTTCGAAGTGTCGAGGAATTTCCGATCGAACGAAATTCAGATGTAGATCTATTTCGAATTATTTCTTATTCTACGAAATTCCTTCTATAGGTCACTTTCGAAGCAGGAAAATAGAGGTAGAAATATGGATGATTTTTAGATAAGGTAGAGTTTCACGTCAAGAGTGAACTACTTGCCACACTATTTTCGATTCCTATTGATTGAAGCGAACGCGTGGACATACTACCGTCTTCCTCTTCGATGTAAATTTATCCCTCGCGTGTAGCTTTCCAACTTTTGAAAAACTTTCTAAAATGTACAACTTTGGTAAAAAAAGCGAAGTACGACAAAATTACAATATCTTTTTTCTTCGTAAGCGTTGAGAATTTTTGCGATTAAATTTTCCTTTTTCCCCGTTTTCTTTTTTTATTTCGATAAAAGCGTAGATTGGACGTAGAAAGCGGAAGGTACGCGAGGCGCGGCGATCCGGATCGATGGGGTGCATCCGGACACCGTCGCGGACACACTTCTATTTCTGTCCCGCTATCGATTCATCCCTTTCTCCCTTTTCCCCGGAGTGGGCACGTCTCGCCCGTGCACTTGGACGTCAACGACGATGTGTGGAACGCGTTGCTCTCTCTTATCGGTCGATGCTGACGTAGAACCAGCTCGCACCTCTATAAACCATTCATAGACGATAACGTCGGACCTACATTGTGCACGCTTATTTTTGCTCTTTGCGTTACGCGTTACACCCCTTTGCCTCCTCTCTCTGGCCGCTATCTATCATCGAAACTGTAGATTTATCAAAAGTTGCACACCTTTGCGAGTAGAAATTTAACGGGATATCGCGTCACTGGATAATCCATTTTAATTTAGTATCTTGGAAATTCGAGGCGATTCTTTTTGCGCGCCTCAACCCTTTGCCTCCTCGAGTATCTGCGATCGAAACTGTGGATTTATTGAAATTTGCAGATCTCTAAGTATCAATTTAGCAAAAATATCGTGTCACTAGGTATTCTATTTTAATTTACTATTTTAGAAATTTGAAGTAGAGGGAGTTCCCCTAGCAGCGGACACTTAAGGTTTTTCTTAAATAAATCTCTCTACCTGTGCACACGCGACTGAAACGCGTAGAAAACTTATTTTCATTCCTTTTGTCTCCTCTAGGAGATACGGAGAATAACATTAGGTGCCGTCCGGCGTTAAGGGAACTCCCCCTAATTCTTTCTGGAGGATCGATTAAGAGAAATTTTTATTGTGATCGCTTCAACCCTTTACCTCGAGTATCTAACATCGAAACTGTGGATTTGCCGAAATTTGCAGATCTCTGCGAGTATAAATTTAGCAAAACATCGTGTCACTAGGTAATCTATTTCAATTTAGTATTTCAGAAATTTGAAGTAATTCTTTCTGAAGAAGCACCCCTTTCTCTTCACACTGACGAGTATCTACGATCGAAACTGTAGATATATTAAAATTCGCAGATCTCTGCGAGTATAAATTCAGCAAAATATCGCGTCACTGTATAATTCATCCGAATTTCGTATTCGAGAAATTCGATCGATTAGGGAGAAGCTCGAGAATTTCACGAAAGTAGGAGGCAGGTTATATTTCGCTCTTTTGGAAAAGCAAGGATAGGAATATTCGGAGAATTATTTTTCTCCGCGTTCGATGGAAGAATGCATCGACGAAGAAGAGGAGGGGGATCACCGATGGAATCATTGCCGGCGATCGTCTCCCGCTTTGCATAACAATGTGTTTCGTATAAAATCACACGGGGGGACGATTGATCCCGGGGAGAGTATATCGATCCCTACAGGGTGTACGATAATACGGTGTGCTCGATCGACGGTTTCCGGGGGTATCGTTTTTATCTTCGGTGGAGAAAAGGTTCACCGGGATCTGTGTGCTGGATCGGATGGCGTCTCTCGTAGCTTCTTCTCTCCTCGTTCTAGTGTCATTGACCGACGACACGCCGCCGGTGGAACGAGCGAAGATTTTCGCGTGCCGAGCGAAGAAATATGCACGGGCGACGCGATGAAGTAAGCGCAAACACGCGCACCAGTGTACACAGGCTGATTTATGTAATCCAACGGTTCCCTGTCGATCATCCCGCCTCACTACCGTTATTATCCAAAGTTAAAAGTGCGCTGGACAGGGAGCGAAGGGAGAGACGAGAGATAAAAAAGAAAAGTGTCGAACGTCATATTTTCAGGGGGTGCGGTGTTTTAAGAGTTCAAGTGTACATTGCTGAACGCGTGCACAGTGAAACCCCTTGTATTCCGCGGAGATAGATTTAGTGATCTTCCGCGAGTAACAGCGAACGCTGTGTATCACTAGGTACATACTTCCGGTAAAAATTAAACGTGAACGAAAATGACTAATCAAAGAAACTGAAAGTAATATAATCGTAAAAGTTGTGTGACAATGATGCAACGCCTGTGATGAGATGAAACGGAGTGAATGACTTTTAATGAAGTGAACGAAATTTAAGGATTTTCTGTTTAATTTTCGCGAACCGCGACTAACTTCGAATACGGGGGTTTCTCTGAAAAATGAAACGCTAACGAAAGTAACTAATGATAAAGAAAAACCAAAAGAAATATAATAATAAAAGTTATGTGATAATGATACAATGCCTGAGATGAGATAAATTGGAATGAATGACTCTTAATGAAACGAACTTTTTCGAAACGAGGTCAACCTCGAATACGGGGATTTCCCTGAAAAATTAAACATTAACGAAAATAACTACTAATAAAAAAAAAACAAAAGAAATGTAATAATAAAAGTGATGTGATAATGTTACAATGCCTGTGACGGGATGAAAGGAAATGAATGAAGTGACGAAACGAAATGAATGAAATTTAACAATTTTCCACTTAATATCATCGAATCGCGGATACGGGGATTTCCCTGCGCTCGCTTATTTTCTTATGCAAAACGTTCGTTCCCGGTAAGTAGTTAAAACAACCGGCAGTATTAGCACTTTAAACAGTTGCAATCTTGCTCAACGTAGATGCAAATTGTTAAAATTTCTACACTCGCAAATTCTACCTTTAACCCTAGAGCGGTCTTCGGGTCTTTCTTGACCCACCCCCTTTTTATATTTTTAGTCATTTTTGCTGTTATCAAGTTTACGTTCCTCAGCATTATTTTAAACGTTTATTGTCTAGGTTCATATGTCGCGCATAAGGTCTTAGGTCCTTTTTCACCCAAAAGTCTTAAATGTACAGTCAAAACGAAGAACGCAGTAGGGTTAACTCTTTCACCTTTAACCCTTTCGGTACGAAACATCCAGTCGAACCGTTCGATACCCTCAAAATGAAAAGATCGTTTTCTTTCCACCGACAAAATATTCCAGAAAATTTCACCAGCGTTTTTCCCCGCTTATCAAACTTCTACTTGCACTACAGAGAAATAATTTCTTTCGTTGATGTAACGCACAGGTTATCGCGCGATCGACAACCAAATGCGTGTCGTCGAGCAGTAACTAATTAAGCGGCTTGCCCTGTGTGACCAGTTGAACGTTTCGTGCGCCCGGCTCGTGAAAAGCCCAGGCAAAAATGAGTAACGCCTGTCGGGAGTTGACGTTCGTGGAAATTGGTTTACCCGCGATGGGACTGGGAATAACGCGACCCTGCTCCAATGCCCACGGGTCATTACGTTTTGCACGCGCAACCAGCTCCGGCTTTGGCTTTCACGGCGGGCGTCGCGACGCCTACTACCCGCTCGAATAATCGTTTTAACTTCATTCTACAATGGAGAACGATTCATCCCTTACACACACTCGCCGTGCACATTCTCGTCCAAATATGACAGAGAAAAAGAAATAAAAAATGTAACAAAATTTAATCTTCACGTTACACAAAGTGTTTCGATTTTTGTAATTTTTGTTCCATAAGAAAAGTTTCAAGGCAAAGGGTTGTGATACGAGTTACAGTGGACCAGCGGAAATGTTTTCTTTGAAAACTCCGCGATTGTCGGTTAAATTGATATAAATTCGTGCTTCACGTTGCACAAAGTGATTCGACTTTTTTTTTTAATTTTTGCTCTCTAAGATAAGTTTCAAGGCAAAGGGTTGTGATACGAGTTACAGTGGACCAGCGGAAATTTTTCCTTTGAAAACTCCGTGACTGTCGGATATAAATTCGTGCTTCACGTTGCACAAAGTGATTCGATTCTATTCTTTAATTTTTGTTTCATACGAATAGTTTCGAGGTAAAGGGTTAAAAGGAGTTACAACGGACCAGCGGGAATTTTTTCTTTGAAAATTCCGTGATTGTTGGTTAAATTGATATAAATTCGTGCAACGTTCGTGACCACCGGGCTACGGCGTGTAATCCAGCGGGAAATCGTTAGCATTGTTTATTAAGACATCCGGTAACGAGCGACGAGCGACGACTTCGACGGCGGACAGGAATGACGAATCGCGTTTGCGAACATCTCCCGGAGTTCATACACTCGTTGCACGAAGAATCGTGTTTCGTCGGTTCAATTGACGCTATTAACGTTCTTTCTTTTCTCATCTGCATTCTCCTGTGATAATATTCAATCGTTCTTATTACCATTTTAACATATCCTTCGGTGGAAATTTGTCCAACGATCGGAGAACTCGAGGGAACAGAATCTGTATCGGATTAGGGGATGATAAACAGCATTCCCTATCTCGTATATACTTTACGCAGTTCATTTCTCAGAAGGATAAGCGACAATTGGAACGGCCGTTTATCCAAGAGGAAGAACTGACGTGAGAATACGCAGAATTTGGACGTTTCGAAAAACGCTCCTGCGAGAAATTGGAAAAAAGAAATTTGCATCTCGGCGTGCGAAGGTAAGAGATCGTTCAAAAGATCACGGGTCAGATGCTGCGAAATTCTGATCGCGCTAAGATCTGTACACCGTCTCACGCGAATGGCATCCGTGTATTATTTACACGGATATTTGTAGCCGTGGGAAATTCAGATTGAATCGCAAAAAAGCTCGCGCTGTACTCCACGGGAACAAGATCAACGTTTATTCTGGTGGCAGTGATTCAGGCGTTCGATGACGCGTATGAACGATACGCGGTCCAATTTTATGACGTATGTGCCACATCGATGACGACCGCGATGATTTTTGGCAATCACGACTGACTGGCTCATCGTTGGACCTCTGGCCAAGTATGACGAATCTGATGTTTATAAACGCGAGTGAAATTCGTCGATGGAAAATTTTTGGAAATTCTATGTAACCATTTCTCATTTTTCACGCGTGTATTACATATTTCAGTTTGTGAATTTTCAGCGTACGGCTTGGGTTACTTTGGTATTTATCGCAGAAACGCAAGAAGCTAGCGGCTAGCGGTAAACGGTAAAAGTGAAATTATGCGACATTGCATAAAGAGAAGGAAAACTATTTTAAAGTTAAACACCGAGTCGAAAGGCTTTTCGCCTGAAGCCTCGCGCGCTGACTCACTCCAGTAAATATAAGCATCCAAAGAGTGAAATAAATCTAATAACTCTAACGTGCAATAAAAACTCGACGCATCGCTGTCCCCGTATAAACTCGATAACAGCAACTCTTTATACAAACCCGATAACTACGTCAGAGGACATAATTCTCTTTTTCCTGTATCAAAGAATCCTGTCACGTTGTTAGCGTAATTCGTGAAGTATTCATGAAAATTCCGACGAATCTCCAGGAACTAATCTCTCTCTCTCTCTTTGTGTATATTGCGTAAGCAAGTGGCGAGATTTACACGCGAAACGCGTAGTTTCGTAAAATCGATACGAACCGGAGTTGTCGGATGGAATTATTGCGTAAAATCGTTAAGATCGGATCAACGTCGAATCTTGACGCGCACATGTTTCTGACAGGACGTTGTAAAAACGTAGGTGGTGGTGAAGCATGGAAATCGCGACTCGTTATGTAAAGCGTCGCCGAGGGAACTTTGGGTCCCGGGAAATTTGGCTCGAGACGAGCGAGCCTGCTCTGGCCAAGATCGACGAACCTCTCTCCTCTACTCGAGGTATACGTTGGTAACGGTTAGAGAACGACGGCTCTCGCGATGATGAAAACGAGTCGAAACGGTCTACTTGCACTTTAGAGGGAGAAAATCTGGATTCTACTCGCGGTGAGTTCATTGTCGTCGAGGATATGGGTCGCAGACGGAATGCGAGTTGGAGACAGACGCTGGTGATTTCGCGTACAGCCGGCGAGTAGATGAGGGAAATGAGCCGTGGGAGGAGAGATACTATCGTTTCATACTGAGACCACCATTTTCATCGATTAACATTCCTTCTGCTGTGTGTTATTTCGTGGGATCAAAGTGGAACCGCCGGGACGAGAATTAGGGACACAGTGGCGGGTGTATGATCGAATCGATTTGGTAACAAGTTTGGGTAGTTTCAGAAGTATCGACTTCTTGGGTAGCGGAAGTTTAGTTGGAATGTTTAAGGAAGCTGTACGAATTCTTTTAAGGACTTTTAGTTACTGAAAGTAGATCGAAAGTTTCCAATCACTGTGCAATGCAAGTTAGAGAAATTTTTAGATAAAAGTTAGTAACTTTAAGAATTTTGTATCGTTCGAATCTATCGAAATGAGGTAAATTACTGTGGATCCCTACAACGGCAATTTCAATATTGGTAGATGATTCTAAACTTAATGGATCACGCTTACGGTTTAAAGGTACCGAAAATGAAGATTATGTTATCACAGGAAATTAAGGAAGATAGCACATCTACCGAATAAGGATTAAATCTCTTAAAAATGGGGTAAGTGTTGCTCCCAGGCGGAAAATAAAATGGCGGAGCCTTTCGTTCCCCTTCCCAAAAAACGTTCCTGAATAGTGAAATCTTGATTATCGAAAAATATTATTTTAAACACGCGTCAGGCACAAACGGTCCACGTTTATTGTTTAAAGGTACCAAAAGCTAAGATTACGTTACCGCAGTAAATCATGAAAAGTGGCACGTTTGCGGAACGAGTATTGGGTGAAAAGGTGTTTCTAAAAGGCGGAAAAGAAAATGGCGGTACGGCAAGAAAAATTCTGGTCCCTTGGAGAATTTACAGTTTCGAGACCGTTGGAAAGAGGGAAAAGACGGAGGGCGTATAAACACTTAGCATCGCGCGGAACGCCAATGAGCCGAACGGCCGAGAGAAGAAGGTGACTCGTTCCCTTTTACCCGCCCACCGTAGGTTCGTGCATGATGTACGATTTCCTGTCTTACGGGTCGTACAATAATAACGAAATGTCAGGAGTGTACGTACGATTTACTCCGCGTTACCATACAAAGCCACGACACTTTAAACAATGATCTATGAAAGCTGCCCGCTCGTCCCTCTCTCTCTCTCTCTCTATCTCCTTTCGTCTGGAAGGGAAAAAAATCCACGTATCCCATTGGCTACCTGTAGAGTCGCTGGGAAATTGTGAATGGCATGATGGAATCGGAAATTTATTCGGAATGCGGATAACTTGTCTATCCACGCTTCTCTCTATTCTTCTCCCTTTTCTTTCGAAATTCTCCCAGAGAGGATTCTCTCGGGGAATGTTCCTAAGGGGTGGCAAATTCCGTATCCGAAAGGGTTTCTTCGTTAACAAAGAGTAAACGACAGTGACAATTTAACCATCCGAAAATGTTAAGATTGTCTGGTTTTGACAAGAGAAGAGGCTTTTCGAATGTCTAACTCTCTCTCTCTCTCTCTCTCTTTCAATACACGCTGGTTGTGTAATTAAAGGGTTAAGAGAGGGTGGAAACACGGAGGAAAGGGAAACATCTCGAATGGAACCACCTGTTAGCAGCGCAGAGTTTCCAAGTGAACTTTCTCCAACCTCCCACAAGTTGAAATCCCGTGGATGCAACACCGCCATCGGGGTGGCAAGCTTGTGGAATAATTTAAGGGACACCTAACCAGTTTAAGGCCCAGATTAATCTCATATAAAGATACACGAAGGATGGTTTAGGCGTGGTCCTACGCTCTTCTAATCGTTTCTTCTCGGAGGGGGATCGTTCGGGCTTCTAATCTTTCTTTTCGTACGAATTCAGGCCAACGGCGTCGACCCTACTGTATACCGAAGCCACTGAGAATATATGAACTATGCTGGAATGTGTCACAAAGTGAATACAAAAAATACCACTATTATTTTTATAAAATTATCTGAGAAATTTAAGTCGCGAAGAAATTAACCTCTTCCGAGACACTGACGCATAAGTGTACATTTAGCTTTTTTTAAAAATTCCAATATCTGTGATAGAGACAATACGAAAAACAACCTCGCAAGAAAATAGAAAATTAGATCATTTTTTTAAAACTTTGAAAATATTCTCCTTGAAGTGGTTAAGGTTGATTAGAGAAGTTTCAAGAGTTTAGTGAAAAATGTTTATGAAATGAACGAATGTTTAAGTTAAAGTGGTAGTTTTTCACCCTTTCAACGCTGGCCAGTATTTCCCACATTGTTCCCAGAGGCAGAGCCAGGCTTTTTACGCCAATGACGATCGAGCCTCTTTCATTAATCGTCACGGTCGGGATCCTTAATGACATTACAGCGCGTCGGAAGATCGAAGACCACGTTGCCTGACCTCTTTTCTCCTATCATTCGCATCGACCCCTAATGCGTGCACGCGTACTTCGCCCCGAAGCTTGACTGACCTATACGACCACTTTATCGAAGAGAATCTACCATCTGGTCGCCGCATACTCGATCTACGATACCTATACATTCTACTTTTAGAACGGCGGTTCTTTCTTCGACCAAACATTTTTCTACTCTCCGACGCGATATTAACCTAACCTGATCTATTTCAGATGAGAAGTTAAACGTGGTTATTTGCTACGGTACGCAGGCACAATTATCGTACGAAATGTGAAATTAGAATACGCATATATTCGCACTTTGCAAACAATAGAGAGGTTAATCGTGTAGTTAATCACTGACTTACATTATCGTTACTGCTATCTCTACGTTCACCATTCCTTCGAGTCCACGAGAAAATAAGAATCGATGTAGTATCGATGAGTTTTATCGAATAGAAGCTTCCTGATCGACGATCAACCGACCAGGCCGGCGAACGAGCTAGGCGACGTCTCCGATCCGACGGCAAGATCGCGGCGATCTCTAACCTGCATTCGTTCCACTGCACCGATAACGCGTCATTCTTTCACGATCACGTTCATTGAATCAAAAGCAGCCGTCACCAGCTGGGATATCGTGGAAAGGGAGGTATTCTGCGTTGACAAGCGAAGCGAAACAGCATGCAAGCCGCCATTAACACATTGCCAACTGAACTAAAACTACACCGGGATGTGCAAAATTTCCAAGAAGATTCGTTGAAAATTTTAAATTCGAACAATCGAAGCGTTTCTTAAAATAACGTACATGGAAAAGGAAATACGTATTGTTATTCAGTCGGCAACGCGTTAAAATAAAGAGAAAAATATTCGTGCTAGGATCTTCGTATTTTACGCTGTTGGCAGTATTGTCCACCGCGTGCAAGGTTCAAGAGGTGTCAATCGTCCGTTTCGACACCTAACCTACTAGCTCGCGATAAGACAATCGAGATTGAAAACTCATTTCGCTGTTTCGAAGAAGAAAAAGATGCTTGGTAGGTGTTCAAGAGAGTTCACAGTGTTGCAATACATCAGAGTCAAAGTTAATCGCGACATGATCTGCCGTGGGTCCGCGAATCGACGTTTCGCGGCCAAGCTTCGCTGACACCGGCGCGATATACCCGGAGGCCCCTGGGGGCCGCATTCGAGTGGTGACAAGAAACTTAATAGCCGGTCTTGAAATACAGGTTTCAACGTGCTGGTCGTAAAGATCGATTATCACCGAGTGTTTAGATCGGCGCCAATACCGGTAGCAGAGCGCGGGCTGCTGTGCACCCAGAGGAGAAAAAAATCTCTCTCTCTCTCTCCGCTACACCGGTGTATACATCCTCGCGACATATAGTTCGCGCCATAAAGAAATTTTCTCTTTCTCTCACCGTGAAACGATAAGCTAGCCAAGAGTGGTATCGCGAGTCGAGAGACAGCGACGACAAATCACCTGGTACCCGGGCCTGGTATCGACGGACACCTCTTGGAACCGTCCACGCGTGCCAACCACGCGATATTCTTTGCAGATGGAAAAGCATCGAAGAGACGGGGCGAATATGTCGCGTATAAGTCGGTGGGAGAAATACAGAGAGATCGTAAATTAACGCTTTCGGTCGGTGGCAGTGATCGATTCGATCACAACGATACGTAGTGTTTTAAGTGTTTCAGCATATGGAACGAGACGAAGTTAACCCACGGACAACCGTGTTCTTTGTATTCTGACCGATGTTTGAGAAACAGGTAAGGTTAGGTTAAGTGCGATACCAATTTCTTCACTCTTATCAGAATTTCTGCAACTACTATCCCGCAGCATTTTATACAAGTCTCTTACAACTCTTACAAGTATGTTACGGTTGTCGATAAGTTAAGACACATCTCTCGATGTAAATCAGCCCGAAAAACACCTATCCCTCGTCTTATTATTCAAATACAAGAAACACGTTCACCGTGACACCTAAAGCAAACTGTACGATCTCGCGATACTTAATCCACCAATCATACGCACGTTAACGTTACCTGAGGGTGGTGGCGGCGGATGATGATGGTGATGATGATGATGGTATCCGAGCGCGGGCGGCGGCGGCGGATAAACCGCTCCCCATATGCAGGACGCAGCCGCTGCCGCGGCCACCTGTTGCTGATGATGGTGATGTTGGTGCTGTTGCTGGTGTTGTTGCTGTTGTTGTTGCTGCTGCTGCTGTTGCTGCTGCTGTTGCAGTAGCTGTTGCACCTGAGCGATGTCTACGAATTCTTGTAGCTCGCCGTCGGGCTCCGGGCCGGTTTCACGCAGCCTTCCCTCCGACGACGACGACGAAGGTACCACCGCGAACGGGTTCCCGGCGCCGGTGTTGTGCTGCAAGTGCTCGAAACCCGCGAGCGGATTCGCGGGCTCGTAATTGCTGCGCCCGGTCGTGTGTTCGCGGCGCATCGCCAGTGCCAGCATCTTTTCAACCTGTCGCGCCGCCGGCCCTCGTCGCGGTGCCAGTCGTCCACGTGCGTCTCACGTACCTCCTTTCCTCTTCCTCCTCCGCGTCCTCAACGAGGTGGCGAACCGTCCTCGACAACCACGGCCAATTTTTCTTTATCCGCGTCCTCAACGACGACGGCGACGACCACCACAACGACGACAACGACGACGAGCACGATAACAACGAACAGCCGGCCAGGCTATCGCACATGTCACGTCACCGAGACGCACGCGTCACCGTCGCTTCCTGCTGGTGGAATCGGACGGACGATTTCAACGGAGAAAGAAAATAGTTGCGGATAGAACGTGAAGGGAGGAGGAGCACTGTCGCGAAAAACGACACCCGCGGAAACGTGAGACAGACCTTCGCGTGATGGTTGCGCTTCCACTGGAGGATTTTCACCGGTGATGTTTCTCCGACCAAATCCTTTCCGGAAGATTTCCTCTCTTTTGTTCTTTTACCGAGCTTCGAGACCGTGGACAGGTAGAAAGCGTTCCGTACCGGTGGATCAAATTTCTTCCAAAAGAAATGACGATGACGACGATGACGACGATGACGACGAAAGTGCCAAAGAGAAATCTTTGCCGAAAAGTTATCCAAAGGCGTCGTAGACTCTTGCTGCAAGATCCTTGGATGTCCCTCTTCGAAGTTCGGCAAACGTTAATCCTCGACGGTAGAATACGTAGAAGAATGTCGGAGGAGTGTTGAAAATCACGCGGTTTGAATGAAGTTTCGGTGGTAGTTCGCGCCGACAAACCGGCGTACCGGCGCGCGTGCAGCCCGGTATCGTATCACTGGAGGATCCTGCTCTTTCTCGCTCTGTTCGTCGTGCTGCTCCTCCTTCTCCTCTTCTTCTTCCACGCACCGAGTCGATTCTCCCTTCCTCTTCGTACAAACCGACCAGCCGCCGGTACCCTGTGCGTGTCTCTCCGTTCCTCTCTCGAGCGTTTTCCGCCTCGCGCGATATCTCCAATCGACGACGAGAGCTTCTTCCCCCGAGACGGTTCTCTTCTCCTTTTCCCTCGGTTTGCCGGGAAACACGTCTGGATACGAATTCACCGAGGATACTGGAGCCGCGAGAACAGCCAAAGGGGTTCGCGATGGTCCGCGGTAGACTAATAAAGAGCGGCTCGCGCGGGAAGTGGTCGGTCG
>NW_017100293.1:582266-584190 GCF_001263275.1 Habropoda laboriosa | reverse complement strand
ATCCTCGCGACCGGCGAGACGAGATTCGCTGGCGTCACGTGTCGTCGACATCACCCCGTGCATACTCCCGATACTGTTCACGCTGCTCACCTATACGCCAGCCTCCCCTCCCCATCGGCTGTGCTTCTCTCGAGACGCCCTAAGATGTTCCTCCTCGGCCAGCCGCGCACTCCGCTCCTCACCTCGCTTCTCTGCAGAGACGACGACGTTTCTTTCCTCTCTTTCACACAGTCTCCACGCACACACACTCTCCGTCTCGTCCTCTCCTTAGGAATCATCCGTCTCTCCCGCGTGTCTCTCCGCGATTTCCATTCATTCCTTTCCCCCGCCTCTTACTCCCGCCCCTCTTCACTGCGACAGCACGCCGCGCCGCTCGCTCGCCTCGTCTCACCGCGACCATTCTTCTCCTCGCGTGCTTCGCTCTTCCCTCTCTTCCGTTTACGCTTAGTTTGTACTTCTTTCTTCCTTCCACTTGTAACTCCTCTTCCACGATCGTTCCCTTCCTCGACGCGCGCGCTCGGACAACCTATCCTCTTCCACGCTCTACTCTTCCCTCTTGCTCGTACACGCGCGAGGAGGCCTCAACACCAACGCGTTGATCGCCGGTAACACTGCCAACGTTCGCCGGGTGACGTCACCGGCGTGGGCGCACCCCCACGCCAAAGAGAGCGCGTCTCTCTTTCGTTCTTTCTTCCCTTCTTTCTTCCTCCTCCTTCTTCTCTTCCTCCTACCTCTCCTGTCCCTGCCTCCTCCACTCACAGCGCTGGCTTCTTCTTCGTCTTCTTCCCTTTTCGCGTTTCTCGCCGACTTCACGCTCGTCCCGGTAACTCTGCTTCGAGACTTATCTGCTCCTCTCCTGCTTGCTCGCTAGCCTGGATACGCGAGGTACCGCCGGAGAGGGTACGTACACCGGGTTTTTGTTCGACGGACGTGGCTGGATTTCGACGTCCGGAAGTCCGGGAAATTGTCATCCGGAGCGGCACGCGTCGCGACCTTGGAATTGGAGCGCCCAGGGAGAACAGGCCTCGGCCGAGAACCGCGGAAGGTTGAGGTCGATACTCTCCTGGGTTGGATGACTTTTACCGTAAACACGCTGCCCCCGCTTCGCTCCTCCTGGACGCTCGATTCTTCTCTCCTCTCTTATGAATTGTTGGAAAAAGGATCTCCTTTGTCCGACTCGGTCTTAACCTCGTTTCGATACGCCAAGTATACACGCGCGTGGCCTGAAGAACCTCGCGTCTAATTCCTACTACGGTGTAACCGATAGAACGATCCCCGAGAAAAGTTGACGAATCGCGTTGTCCATCTGTGAAAGATGACGTCTTCGTGGATACTCATCCAAACATGGCTGACAAGGCGGTCAAAGTGTTAAACACTCTAATTTTCTGAGCAACATTCTTGCATGTATGTAATATTGTTCTCGCTGTAAAATCTCTGTCGTAGCGTGGTTAGGAGTGGTGGGTCTAGCCTTGTACCACCGCTACGTCATTCTCTTCTTTATCAGACCTATCGGCATACGAGAGATTTCACGTAATTCGACGAATCTACGTATTCTCCGGTTGAACGTGTGTGCAACACGTCATAGTATTGAACGTCCATTAAGGGACACAACACAGGTGCGTTCGCCATGAATGGTCCCCCTCCACAGGTCTCCGTGCTCCCATTGAATAATACTGTCACGATTTTGGCACGAGCCAGGCCACGTTACGCCCTATAAGTATGATACTTAGGCGCAGGGATAAATATCCGCTTCCCGGGCACGTAATATTAGGGGCACAAGTGGTTCGTTAAGTGCAGGTTTCGACGCGTGCCAGGAGCACGTCACGCGTATTACGGGTCTGAAAGGGCAGCGCGCGATAGCCTGACCAGGGAGGAGGAGGAAGAGGAGGAGAAACCGCAAAAAGCGACGCTCGCGCGGAAAATG
>NW_017100293.1:567176-582168 GCF_001263275.1 Habropoda laboriosa | reverse complement strand
AGAGCACTCGAGTAAAGGAACGATCGAGTCTTCTTCTTCTTCTTCTTCTTCATCTCTCTCTCTCCCTCTTCTGCGTGCGTGGCACTTTCCGTCGTGAGTGACTTGTTGGATTATTACGAGTAGAACCGTGCGAAGAATCTACTGAACGTTTAACGTTGACCAGAACGATAAACTCATCCGATCTGAATTAAGATTAGACACGACGAAAGTGTCTATAAAAAGAGGATCCTATTCTTTAATTGATCCTATTAAATCCGTAACACGGAATAGCGGCCGGCGGGGAAAGTTACGAGGCTGGGTTTACGAGGCAGAAGTAGCTGCAACTGTAAAATCTAACGACGCTCCTTTCGCGTTAAGTACGAAACAACGTTCGATACGTTTCGATCTTAATCTCTCTCTCTCTCCCTCTCTCCACTTTTTTTTTCTTCTACTACTCTTTCTGGTTGCGCGCCGCGACAATTTTGTCATTACGCGTACCAGAATTACATGCGATGCGGCAAAGATAAGAGCGCCCTAGCAAGAAGATGTCCTCCAGCGAGCATAGAGGTATCGAAACAGGTCAGTCCAGTTTTTGCAATTACGTCAAAACGACTATTCCAACGTGCATACCCTCTAGCTAAAAAGGGTTGCAACTTCCCCGTCGCTACCTATTCTTAACGAACGAGGAGAGACGTTGAGCGTCGGCGTCGCCTCGCGTGAATATACTCGCGGCCCGCCACCACTGGTTCGCTCTCGTTCGCCGCATGACCGAATAAAGATACGAGGTCGCGAGTGACCGTGACTGAACGGCGAGAAAGACTGTTCGAGAGAAAGAGTTGGAACGATATTCGTACTATACGTACATGCCAGTGAACGTCGCGAGAAACCAGCGCCAGAACTCTTCAACGCGTGTGCACACCACTTGGAGGGAGAGACTCTGTCTCACCTGATCGACCGTTTAAAGAATCATAAATTTAACGATAATGATTTCCACGAGTGGCGAGCAACACGGGATACCTGACACTATAATTTCTCGGTCTTCGATTACTCCGAGAGAACCTTTCCCTCGTTCTCTCTCCCTCTCTTTCTCTCCGAGCACCAAGTTGTTCTCCATTAACCGGTGTGTACCCTCGGGCGTTCGTACAATTTTCAAAGGGAACAAAAGACTCACGGCGTTATTCGGCCCCGCTGGAGAAGAGTATCGTGAGCAACGTACACCGCGGGAACAATAGACGCACAGAGAGGAGAGAGAGAGAACGATACCGCGGACCATTGGCGACACACGATGATCAACGAACAAACTTCTACGCAGCTAAAAGAGACAGAGGAGATACAGAGCGGAGGAAGAAGTGAACATAAGCGGCGAGAAGAAGAAAAAAGAAAAAGAGAGAGAGAAAAAAAGAGACGATTCGATATTCAGGTCCCGTTTTTACTTCGCGAGATCGCTCGACCGTGCTCTAATCGTTCTCCTTAAATCGCCAGGGGGATCACAGCCGGGTGTAGAGAGTGAACGAAGAGGACGATGACGGCGATGGTGGCGGCGACGATAACCCGTGGTGGTGGCCAAGGCACAGGCACACGCCATATCTGGCGAGACTATCCTACGTGGGCTCGATCCTCGAGCCATGGCTCGCCTCTCTCCCTCCTCCTAACCGAGCAAACACACCTTTTTAGCGGCATTACATTAATATCGTAATGGCACGGGGATCAAGCGAGCGAGTCCGCCTCGCCGAAGGCGCGCGCGCTTCATCGTCCGGACAAAAGAGAGAGAAAGAACGAAAGTGAGCGAGAGAGAGAGAGAGAGAGACGAGACGAGAGGTTACTCTTCTTCCTCTTCTTCAACGCCGTCGACGACGAGCCTCCCCGCGGATACGCTAACTGTCTCGCGTCCGAGTGGATCATTTGTCTTCCTCAGGGAAGAACAACTGCGCATATCGCGGACTCCAGGGATTCTCCGTCGGCCGGCACGAGCCATCAGACGATGCCTTGGACTGTCTCTCTCTCTCTCTGTCTTGGGATTTACAGTCGCCTTTTGGGGATTAGAATTGTCTGAACGTTTCATTCTCCTTGTTCCTTGGTTTACCTCTGGGTATGCTAATCAGGTTCAATTATTGTATCTCCAACCATTCGTATCTTGGGAATTTAGTTGCTTAGAGGATCTGCTTCGGTGTTAATTAGATCCGTTTATTTTACGGTAGAGCGATATTTATTTGGAGGAAAGATGAAGAAGAGTGTCGTACAGTGTGGTCATCCAGAGGCACCTCTCGGTCAAGACGTCCCTGACGGGAGTATATCCGCTCTCTTGGAGAGACATAATTCGAAATTGTCGGTTGGGTCAAAGGGCAGGGCCCGGCTACTTGAGCGAGTTGACTCTGCCGGTCTCGGGGGTCACGTGCCACGGCTTCTTTACTTCTTCTGACGTTACCTCTCCTCGCGTCCTCTTCCTTCGGGCTTGCAGCTCCCCTCTCGAGCCTCCTGAAGCCTGTTGCAGCGGTCGGCTGCCTCGTTATCGGCTCCCTCCCTCCCTCTCGTCGTTATCACCGTCATTAGAAATCTCTTCATCGTGTGGTGAAGAGCCACGTGAACAGGTATCCGTATCCCTCGATCTTCTTGTTTCGTTCTCGCGACATTCGAACCTTTCACACGTCCGGTTCTCTCGATTTCCTCTGACGATCTTATCGATGAACATCTCCTCTGGTCGAAATGACGCGACCCCGGACTATCGTCCGCGCTATCTCCGATGATTCCGTGTTAAGGCAAAGGACAGCACGAGAGAAAGAGAGAGAGAGAGAGAGAGAGGGAAAAGGAGTAAGAAGAAGAAGAAAACGAAGTGGAATGTAATGGAGGAAAAGAAAGAAACAGGACAAGGCAAAGAGAGCGCGAGGCAAAGCGGTCCTGCAGAGTGTGGCGCGCAGCGAAGTGACCTCATCGGATGTGGCTCTGATTCGCTCAATTCGTCCACGACGTTCCAGAGAGCTCGTGCGCGCATCAACGCGCTCCAAGACACGGACGTGTCGCGCGGAAAAGGAGCCTCTGCGCGCGATTGCTATCGTCTTTGCCTCATTATTCCATTATGATGGCGTGTGGCGTGTGCCGTACCCCATTCGCCCTGATTGCCAGCGCCTCTTCCCCTCCTCTCTACTCTTCTGCACGCTTCGAACCACGTCTCTCCTCCTTCGCCCTCCCTTTTTCCCTCGATTCTCTTCACTCCTCTCTTTCTCCTTTCCCTCGGACACACCACGCTCTCTCTCCCTCTTTTCCTCTTCGTTACAAGCTTGAACGTCTTCGTTCGTCCCTCGATCCGAGTTCGAGCACGCGTACACACATCTTCGTGACGATGATGTGCGTGATATTACGCCGCCTGGCGAACGTGAATCCCTGAAGAGAAGACAGAGAGAGAGAAAGAGATGGTTAGGACGAAGGAGGAGGAAGGTTCTCCTACTAAGGTGGAAAAGAGAGAAAAGTAAGGTGAAAAGGGGCGGCGGCGGGGGCGGTGGCAGGGGGAAACGGAGTCGTGGAGGCGAGAGGGGACCAAGGTGGATGGACGACGGGACAAGGTAGGGCAGAGACTCTCAAACGGTTCGGAACAGGTTCCAGGACCGTTGCTTACCTCGCCCCGTCCGACGGTGGGTGGAGAACGAGTTACAGTACGCGCGCCGGCCACGGAAGACACCTGGTTTTCGGTTAAGCGCGACTCTCCAGCGCGGCAACGTCGGACAGAGAGAAGAGAGAGAGAGGAGACTGTGTGGTTACCTACACCACGCTACACGCTTCAACCGAGACTTTTGAATATGGGCCGTGGCTTCGTGATCCTAACGCTTCTCTCTAAGACCTTCGTTTCTCTTTTTCCTCCTGGTTTAACCCTCTCGACACACCCTGCACGCAAGTTTACACTGTCTGCCAAATCTTTCGGATCTATGCATTCCGAGGTACGCGGGATTCTAAAAGCAGAAGGTGAAAATTTGAGGAGACTTTAACCCTTTTAACACGCAACGTCTGCGGCAGATGATAAGTTTTTAACTACGGCTGCAAACTTTGGTTGTTCAATTAAGGTTAAAGTGCACCGAAAATCTTCGCCTGTAGCAACGAAAGGGTTAATGGAACCGAGACGAAGTAAATTGCTATTGACCCCTGCCACGTTAATAGACAGATTTAATACCAGTGCACCTTGATAAGCGGTCATTCGATTTTTCATCCAGTTACACGCATTAGAAAGTTGAAATAGTGATTATATGAAATAAAAATTTCACGAGTTCCTAGCCGAAGGGTTAAACATTCCAACGAAACGTTCAAAGTGACACTTAACAAGGATAATCCAGATATCACACTCTCCTCGGGTAAGCTGAAACGAAGCGAAACGCATATTACACGAGGAGTGGTGGTTAGTTAATGCTCAATTACGTCTTGAAATATGCGCCTCGAATACGCTCGTTACCAGATCCGACGGATCGATCCTCCGGCCACTTTTCAACGGATCAAGCGGATTCTTTTTCTCCTGTATATCGTCGATGCCACGTAATCGTTCGTCGAACACCGTGCGGATAGAGAGGTCCCCCTATGCCTGAAAAATCCTGGTACAACGTCGATCGTGTACTTCCGTGGATAGAAATCATCGGCGAACGGATGATTCGCTGATCCCACGATGCCCGATTGCCCGTGCAGAACAATGGCTCCGGATAATGCGGAATAGAGTACCCTACGCGCACCGATAGCCGATTGTAATAACGTTATGCGTTCCGGGTTTACACCTAAAAATCTCTCCCCTCTACCGCGTCCCTCGAACCGTGTGTACTCAACGCAAAATACGCGATAAATCTTCCCGCTCTTGTGTATCGTTAAGGGGGCCATTGGTGAAAAATTCACACCGGTATCCACGCAAGATCTCCCTCCTCTTTTGTTCCCTCTATCTGTTACTTCGATCTGGTGACCGAGGTAGAAATCATAAAATGACACCTTAAACGACAACCACACGGTCTTACCTTTCGACGCGGTTTTCATGCTAACGCAATCACCACGCGTTGATCATTAACGGGGCGAGCTTGTCGCCACTCGTCCATCTATTATTTCGTTCCTGTCCACTTTAGCCCCGCGTAATCACCGGATGTATCGCAACGAATAATAATTAATGGGAAAACTAACCGCCGGCGAGACGAATCGCGCACGTGGGGGTATAATTCTCAGCCCTGGCGCGATGACAATGAGGGTAAACCGGTGTTTTACCAACAGCAACGCTATTCCGATTACCCGATACACCCACCCACGGTAGTAACCGCGGTTTACGCAAATTTCTCATTCAACACCGTTCAACGCGAGTCGTAGAAACAAAAGAAGTCGAGTTGCGGGGCTACTTTCCCCGGAAACGCGGGGGAACGCTTCGACGGTGTCAATAGGAACACTGTTTAAACAACCTCTCAGATTCTTTTCTTTCTATTCGATAATTACTCAATCAAGCTTCTACGAAAGACTAGCAGAAAAACGTATCTAATCGTCTATAATCGCATTTTTCATCGTTCCAGAGAAGGATAATTACGGTTCACTTTACGTTTTAATGGGAGAGGTAAGAGTTGATAATTATTGGGAAAAAATTGACTGGTAGTAAGGTAATAGTGTAACCAATAAAACGGGGCTTGGAAGGATTGTCGAGAAATGAATGTAAACTATTTTTCTTCGTGCTGATAGTAAATTATACGTTTCTAAATAAAATAACGATATTATTTATTTACCACTTTCTCTGTTTAAATTATACAACGAGAAATAAATTCTAATCAGGGGTACGGAGACTTTTTCGACCGAGTGTGTGTAAATGGGTACGTAACTTCTAAGTCACGAAGAGGTGTAACTCGATTGCGTTGATTCGAATAGTTTTCTGTGATACAAATACCGAAAGTGACAAATACTTTAACCTAAATCCAAGAAAATTCTAAAAAAAACGAAATAGGAAAAAGTTGTGGAACGAGAAGGCGCTTAAGTTTCTTATCATCAAACCTAACCCTTTCGTTGCGCGAATTCTTCTGTTTTGCTTGTATCGTTTTCGAAATTTATTTTATTCGATTAAGGTGGAAGTGTGTAAAGGGGATTAAATTGAAGTGAAGATTGCGAACAAATTTTCAAATCGCCTATAGGCGTAAATTACAAAGTTCCATAGAAATAGCTTAGATAAATAGGGGGGAAAAATTGGTTCGAATTTTATTTCCCGTGCATTTGGTGTAAAAATCAAAAAAATTCCTCAAGAATGGGCAATTTTCGCCACGAGAGTTACAGAGCTGTCCCCTTAATTGGCGCTGAAAGTTATGTGTAACACGTAGCCCATCCTCGCCTCGTTCCCCTCGCCGCCTCGAAGAACAGCTAATGGCGCACGCGGCGAATCGATTCGCCGCGGCTGGATCGATTCAGCGTGCGTGTGCATGCAGGTAGATCTCCGAAGATTAGACGAGATTAGAAACTGGGAGTGTCGAACGGTAGTGGCGTGGACGCGGCGACGTTTACGACGAGACCGTTTCGAAATCACTTCGAATTCATTTCTATTCGGCGCGGTGCGGCACGGTGCACGCTCGAAATCCTGTCCCATCGTCCGGATTCCGGACGCCAGCCGCGCGCGCGGCTCTTATGCTCTTTCATACTTGACATTTACACGGCTACGTGTACCGGAAAAATTCGCCTGTGAGAAACTCTCAGGAAAGTTTTCTTCCTGGATTCTGATCGTTCCTACGACTACATTGATTTTCATATATTTGCGTGAAACGTGAATGGCAATTTTACACGTTCGAGCAAAGTTG
This sequence comes from Habropoda laboriosa, assembly GCF_001263275.1. Taxonomy (NCBI): domain Eukaryota; kingdom Metazoa; phylum Arthropoda; class Insecta; order Hymenoptera; family Apidae; genus Habropoda; species Habropoda laboriosa. Next base: position 575,413 of record NW_017100293.1, on the reverse strand, counting down.
TACAGAGATCTTGTACAAGAGTTGAGGAATTACAGCCGGAGAGAATACTTTCGGACGATTCTGAACGGAGAGACTGAAATCTCTGGTCAGGTTCGGTAACGACACGGATTTTCCTTTCAGCGCTCCTTTTTACACACACGCCGCTTTCGTAACCGTGAATATTTATAACCAGACGTTCAAGCGTTGGTTTAATCGTTTTCTGATAAGTTAAGTCGAAACGTTACGCGGTCGGTTAACGCACCAGTTTCGATACGTGGATAATTTACGGCACCGTACCGCCGTAGAACGATCGCTCGACTCTAATTACGCATCGCTAACCTATATTAATTCAAGATCTTGCAAAAATTCCTCGCGCGTACACAGTGTCTACGTGGTCAACATCGTCATTCGTGCAAATTGCTCTCAATTGTTAGCCCGTGTCTCAATTGTTGCATTTACATTTTGCACAATACTCGGAATGGAGCGTGTATCTTCCATACATGCGAGACTTTTTCGTGAAACTAAGTTTGAAAGTATCGCGTCGCGAGTATCTTACGATAGTTTGGTACGATGAGAAACATTCTTGTCCGAGTTCCTTTTCACGTGAGATACGAATTTAGGGCGGCGAACGCTTTCGAGATCCTTGCGTCGTTTCACGAAAATGAAAACATCACGCGTGTCCAATTTGTCGTGGCGATCGAACGATACTTTGTGCACGTTACGCAGTGCGTAAACGCGGTAATTAGGCTGTTCTCAAGCCCGGGCTCGGCTGTAAATGGCATAGGCAATTTATCCGCGTACCTTTCTCCTTGTCCTCCCGACGGTAGGCATCCGAGTACCTACGCTATCTCGATTCCTACGCTATTAGTTTCTACACGCTCCACGGAGCTACTTTATAACCTGGATTGCGCTGGACAATTGCCTCGGTGCAGACAGACTTTTTCCGGTGACAAGTTGGGAAGCGGATTCGTAACAGCTTCAGCTTCCTAAAATTCAGTAACCGCGTGTGGAATTAGGGAAGCGATAGAAAATCCGTAGGAAAATAGAAGAAAGGCGAAGAATGGTGAGGTAAAGGGTTAAAGTGGCCATTTACAGTTTCGAATCTCTTTTTTCGGAGGGATTTGGAAAAATTCCCCTTTACCTATAGTAGACTTACAGCCTGTATCTGGGCCTCCCATAAGTTCGTGTCGAATTTTATAATTTAGATCAGTGTCTCCAGCAATCTTTATATTTAAAAAAAAAAAAAAAAAAAAACGTAAGCGTCTTCTCATTCCACAATTTTTTTTTATTTCTTTTTGGTAAGATCATTGTGTCGTCGTTATAGTATTTCCTTGGATCTTCGCTAAAGTATTTTTCACCTTCGGCAGGAACTTGTGGGATAACCTAATACGTAGGATCTAACCTTCCTTTTTTTAATCGTAAGATAAAGGGTTAAAATGTCTAAAACTCTTTTTTCTGGAGAATTTGGAAAAATTCTTCTTTCTCTATAGTAGAATTATAGTCTGTGTCGTTCGATGAAAGTACAAGTGAACGTACACACGTACACCTAACCTCCAAATGTTTTTACCTCGTCGAGGTTAGGTTCACAGAATTGCAAACGCAATGGTGAAATCATTTGTACAACCTCAACTTCAGATTCGTCGCGATACGAGGAGGAATACTTAGGATATTACGAGGTAATAATCCGTGATTAGTTTGAAATGTCATAACGTTAGATGATTTGCAAGTTGTACCGTAGCATCGCTTACCGTGTCGCGAGGAAGATGAACGTGAGTTGCCACAAATGACTGAATCCGCTCCTGCGACCGATGATATCATTCGAGTGTCGAAACGACACGAGGACTCTCGTGTTACGTGCCAAAGTCGCTACAAACTGTATATTCCTACATCTTTCTGTTCTATCATTTTACTCACTTAACCTCAAAATTTTTTTTCTCAATTTTACCCTACATTCGTTTACAGCCACTTAAAACCGCGGTAAAATAGTAATATTCAAATTTGCGCTCGATGAACGTCTGTTACGATCCAGAGACGATCCAGATTCGAATCGAAGCTGCAGACAGAGAGGAGTGAAAAAAAGAAAATAACGGCGGGAAAGTTTCCTGCGCAATGTTTCAGCGATCGGATCGAAAGGATCGAGCGGATCGGGAGGGAAAGTTGAGAACCATCGTGAACGTGGCGAGGCACGCGACAAGGCAGAGCGCGTGTCCCACGCGCGCTCGCTTCGAGGAGCTCTCCTCAAATCAAATCACGTAACTCGCCACGATGTATATCTCTCCTCTCTCGCGGTGAAATCGTCGAATCGTTGAATCACGGAGCGGGAACGGAGGACGGGTGTCTCGTGTCGAGTGCGATTGGCGAGTCGCAAAAATCCGCCATTAAAATCCGCGAGCGACGAGCTCCTCCCATCGAGGAGCACTCGACGACGACCAGGCTGTTTCGAGAGATCTCGCCGAGATCTTCGACCGATCGGCCCGCGTGGGCGCCACTTTTTTTTTCCCTCGATCTCGCGCCATCGATTTTTCCTCCATCATCCACGAATCAACCCGCGAGGACTCATCGCCGAACGCGGCTTTATCGGCCAATTTCAATCTGAGTCATTCGGTGTGCACGCGTCGCTTCGTTCAAATCCTGTTATACTCGGTGAAACTGCCGTTTCACGTGATCTCCGAGTTCAGTTAACAACTGTGGAACAGCTTTTCAGAGATTAGTCTTGTGTACCGCGTACTTTGTTTTCGAAACAGCTTGCAGCAGGTCTCAATTTTGTCGTTACCAATTTTCCAAGTCATCTTCGTCAAGTTTCCTCGATACAGGGCGTTTCAAATTTTTCTAAAAATCAGGAGAGAATCAAACACTTGTGAATGCAGAGTAACTATTCTTTTTCAATAGACGGTGTTTTAAATTTTTATAAAAATCAAAAGACCATCAAACACTTGTTAACGAAGAGTACCTTTTCTTTTCAATGTAGGGTATATGAAATTTTGATAAAAATCGAAAGAGAATCAAACACTTGTGAATGAAGAATACCTTTTTTTAAATGCAAGGTGTTTCAAATTTTGCTAAAAAGCACTTGCGGATAAATAGTTAAATGAATCACCTCTCTCTACACAGTATCACGTTACACAAGGGTTACCTCGTACACGTAAGTACGTAACGTTTATTGTAATATAGACAAGCCTAATTGCGAGCCGGCCAATTGTTGCCCCTAATTTCCGGCTATCGGGAGATCAATTCGTCGTCGGGGCGCCTCGTGACCGAGGTCTGAAGCCGGCGCCTCTACTCAGGCGAAACACACACAGAGAGAGAAAGAGAGAGAGAGAGAGAGAAGGAGAGGAGGGGAACCTTAATTCGCCGTACATTTCCCCTTATTTGGGCTTCCGTGCTCGATCCGTGGCCGGGAGGGAGACCGGTGACTTGGGAGGGACCGAGAGGGTCGGGCCTACGAGTTATACCGCGGGACGCTTGCTGAGTGACGAATGTGTATACCCGTCTTATTCACCTCCTACCGTATTCGGCGACAGGCTTGCAGATCGTTCAGGATTAAGCCTGTAATTCTAATCGCCTCGCTGTTCGTTTTGGCGAGGCCTCCTCTCCATGGGAACCGTCTGTTTTCTCAATTACATCCGCTGCACCGCCACTCTCTCTCTGCGTCTTCTTCGGAGCAACTTTATAGCTCTGTAATTCTACACGCTGGCAAATTAATACGGATCAATTAGTCACTTTCAACAATGTGATTTTAGTTCCTTGTCATTTCTACGCTATCTTTTTTTTTTTTTTCCCTCGTCTCGCTTTCACATGAGCTTTTCGACATTCCGCGGTACATCATCGTTGCCAATCTCTTCTGTCAATTACTCTGTTTGCTCTCCTCTCTCTGTACTAAAGTCCGAGCAGCGTGAATTTCCTGATGCACTCGTCGCTCTGTCAAGTGACATCGCGTTTCATTACAAGGCACTTCCTTCGCGCGAATTCCGCGCTCTGTACCCTTTTCTCTCGTCTTTGTCCGATCGATCCAGATGATCAAGTTTATAAATCGCTCGGTTGATACACCGCTGTAAACACCACTGAGCAACAGACGAGAGGGGAAGAGTGGCAAGAGAAAGAAAGAAAAGAGAAAAAGAAAAGGTCTGGGATAAAAGCATGATAGAGGCCGTCCAGCTAATGATCACCCATAGGCGAACTTTCAAATGTCGTTCAAACGCAGCAGCGCGCCAAAGCCCGCCACGAATAATAACTCGATCTAACGCGAATGTTACTCCCCTATTATGTTTTATGTAGATCCCGTGGCAAGGGAACAGAAAAGTACCGGTTAACAGTGCACCGTGCGACCTTAGAAAGGCGATCGTTTATTGTCCGACCGCACGTGCGCAACGTGGCCAGCAAACGTATACACACAGAGACAGACACCCCGTCTGTGTCTGCCTCGCTCCTAAGCAATGAACGCGACATTCTGAGCTGTTTCGCGATTGACAACAAAGCGGTGCAACATTCTCGCGTTAAGATTGATTTGTGAGCGCCGCGGGACCGGGATCCTATTCACGTATCAACCATATTGTGACGGATATCGCCTGGAGAAAATTGCTCAATTCAGAGCGCGCCGCGCTACCACCGATGTTCCACGATGCTCAACTCTACACACGTTTCGATCGTGTGCAGTGATGTAGCTACCGTGTGGAACGCCCAGACGCGTGCCTCTTTCTCAACTCCATCGTTTCCCCTACTTTCTCTGCGAGAAAAATCCCATCCGTACGATTAAACGGAGGTTTTTTGTAAAGCTGCCTCGATTTGTATAGTCGATCGAAGCGACGCGGTGAGATGGTAAAATTGGTCGGGCGTTGAAGTACGTGTAATTCAAGGGATGAAACTGTAGAGTCGTTTAGGGGCGTTTGAGGTCGTTTATTTGAAAAATTTGTGTGCATTTTAACCTTATGATGGCGGGTCATCGGTGGCCCGGACACCGTAACATGAAAAAATGCGGTTTTGCTTGCGTACGAGAAAGATTTTAGTATTGGGGCAGATTATCGGCAAAATCTTTCAAAATTTTAAATTTCTGTTATTAAATTAAAGTGAGAGTATTGAAAGGATTGAATTTTGAAAGTGTACCAAAAGTCACCAACAGCACAGTGCAACAACATTTTCAAAGCGCCTAGAGCAGTGAAGGGGTTAAACACGAGGCGTCAGAGGCTCAACACCACAAACATGCTACAATTTTTAGACCAATAGAAAAATGAAAAACTCCGAGCAAAAATTCTAAATATCAACTCACAAATAACGAACGGCCCTGAGTGCGTCTACGTCAATCGTTATGTCTGGTTAGTGCTTCAATTTACGACCTCGTTATATCGCTTCCATCGACTATACTCCAAGGTGAAGTATCTACGAATTGCTTCGCCAGACAGAGATCGCATTCTTCGCGGGGAATCGTCTAGGAAATTCTTCCTGCAGCCTTCCAAATCTGATACAAAAAGATATTAATCCTGCTAAAGAAAAAAGAATTCTCATTTGTGGCACGTTGAAAGGTACGAGCAGGTTCGTGTAGCGTACGTTTCCGAGTGGTATTTCGAGAGGAGTGATCGGTAGAGAGGTGACGAATTCCATGGTCAACCGTACATACGGCGAATCAACGTTTTAATTCACTGGCTGTTCATTGAGGCGCTTCAACCACGTTGACCGACCGCAGTGGAATCCAACTGAACCACCTCTTGCGGGATACCGCCACGAGTTAATGTAGTGCGTATTACACCATTACATGTTCCGTTTAATCATGGCCCGCTAATGGTCCTCGGGCTTCCTTTATCGGCGACGTCGTCGTCGTCGTCTCCCGCTCTCGAATAGCAAGTGCAAACTTGTTAATTTTTTGCTAGGCTACGTTTTCCTGCCAGTTCGTCTCATTTTTTATACACTTCCTTCTACCGTACCTTACGTACCTTTGGAAAATTCAATTTGTTCAGCTGATATTATGATTAACCTCGGTCAATATTCTACAAATAAATACACCTCGCATTCTTGTATCATTATTTCCGAGAAATCCGACGGGAAGAAGAAGAAGAAAAAGCAGGATTATATGTACCACTGAGTGAGTGAGTGGCGTTAATTAATTCTTAAACTAAAATCCAGGCATCTGGGTTATTATCAAAGTCACGGTGCTCTGGTTTCCGATGAACGCGCACGATAAACTACTTAATTGGTATCTCTGATCACGGCGACCTTGCGGTATGATAATTGAACTCCCGTAAGTGTCTTCTGGGAACGTGAAATGTTCCACTTATTTCACGCTGCTTTAATTAATATCCCACATGGTGGTCTCTCGGAGGAGAGAAGAAAACTACCTAACGATCGTACCAGAGATCCCCCTTTGAAAGAGTGAGATCCCCCAAACCTTCTCCGGACGATAATTCTAAAGGGTTAACTGGATGGATGGGACGGAGGACCCCTTTAAATTTTCCATAAATCCTGAAAATACCGAGGACCAGTGGTTTCAGAGAGAGAGAGGGAGAGAAGCACTTCATAAGTCCATTGAGAAGAGCTTTTCCCTTAAGAAACAACCTGCTAGATGGTCCTCTAACAATAAGTTTCACCAAGACGCCTGTAAATCAGCTGGAGCATGCAGGGTGGCCGTGCCAGGAGAAAAAAAAATATCGAGCCTACCTAATTTTCCGGCAAGGGAATCACACAGTCGTGTGTAGTGGTGTGTAAGCAAGAGACAGAAACGAGGTGTATCCGGCTCGATAAAAAGCCGAGTGAACGTTCCCTCGTGCCCTAATACGATTTCGTTCTGGCCATTATATCCTCCTCCACCTCGACCCTCCGCGTCCCTCACGGTTCCTTATCGCGTTCGACAAGCTCTCTTTTTTTCGGGGACAAGACGGGACGACAACGGGGCAATCGGGCTCGTTCACCGTCGTCGACGTTCCCCATCGTCGCTCGTACCGATCGAAATCGTAATCCTCCTCGAGTTTCGAGCATATACGGGAAAGCGATCTCGCGAGAGGGAGACGATCGACCGCGTGATTTACGTTCCGGATCTTGTTTCACGAAAGTGCGCTTCCACGGGTTGATCGTGTGGGAAAGTGAAGACGTACGTTCTTTTTTACCTTTTTTTTTTTTTTTTTGACGTCGATTACCCTTTTTTTTAATCGGGATAGGGAGTTCTGGGAGATTAATATCTCGAGCTGTCCAATATTTCAGAGAAATTCTATTTAATTTCTTTAAAAAGGGAGAATTTCTGATTTTCTTCAGCTATCCGTGGATGTTCAACCGTTGCAGGCTGCCATAGTGAAATTTCACCCCACTCTAATTTTGTTTTAACCTTATTAAAAAACATAACCGCTAACAAACAGTAGTGACAAAATTACCATAAAACAGATCAATTCTCCCACATACTTTGCTGCAAAAATAACAAAAAACAAATGTAAGCTCGAGTTGACATTTCACCCACGACAGAATTAACGTGATTTCCTTCCGACGACATCATTCAAGGGTAAAACAAATGAATTTTAAGAAGAACGGTTCCACCCGAAACCAGTTTCATTAGTATCAATTGGCCGTGCAGAAGATAGAGGCGGCTGCGCGTGAATCCTCGGTCAGATGAATGACTGTACAACTATGTCCTTACAAACAAGAAGCCCCTTTTCCTCTGTATACCGCTCTTAAAACGTACATCCTCGACGAGCCACGCACAGTCGTAACAGCGTGCCTCCTCCCCGTGTCTTGTCACCGATACGTCAACGGCGAGAGCAAGGCTTGCGCCACGCGTAATACATCATTGTGGAAAAAGTCAAATCCGACGTGGCCGCGCGGCTCTCTACTATACCACGTACGTTACAGCTTCGTTGTTCCGCCATTGATCCCAACGTATCCTTGCCAGACCTCGAGAACGAGTCGAATAACGACGACCATTAATTTTCTCGACGTTATGTAGCGGACATCCCCGTGCGACCGGCTAGCTCTCTTACAAATGGCGAGCGCTATGGTTACGAGGCGGACACTGTCTCGAAATTTTCGACTTTCTTGCTCTGGAGAAGTTGAAAAAACGATTTTCACTTAGATCGATGGAACGAGAACTGGACTAATTTAACATAATTCCAACGATTTTCGAATCTGCGTGTAACCTGAAGAAAACTGTACACGACAAGGAAGAATTGGCGAAGAGAAACGGTCGGTTGAAAGATTAAAGATTACTCGTTGATACTTCGAACGAGACACAGGGCGGCTGTTCGAAAGAGAATCGTAACCGTTGGATCGCGGTGAAACGCGGAGAT
>NW_017100293.1:564964-566880 GCF_001263275.1 Habropoda laboriosa | reverse complement strand
GGGGGGGGGGGGGGAGAAGAAGCACGGCTGTAAGGAGAGGATTAAAAGCGGCGCGGTCGTAAAGAGAGGAAACGTTAGATTCGAAGCGTCACCACGGAAAAGTATAATTACGACGCGGAAGGGGGACCCGGCCGATAAAGCGATCCAACCTCAAGACATCGATCCGACTTAGTTAATAGCCGGCTCGTATCTAATTTCACGTACAATCTGCTCGGTCGCGCGTCCACGGTTTGTCCACGCGCTCGACGGGGTCGCTTAACGGGCTCCGGAACACGCGTAATCTCCGCACGAATTTTCGACTTTCTTACCTCGCGCGAACAAACATCGCTGCCTCTCGTTACGATCGCCGGATCCTCGAATCGTTCGCGCTAGCTCACCGACGGAGAAAGAAAAAACTGTGAAGAAAAGATAACCAAGTCTAGCGTGAAGACGAAGAGACAGATCTTAAGCAGCGTACTCGCGTCTAATGGTCGACCGTGTACGTATGTATGTACACGCGTACAAGGGAGATGGATCAAGCATGATGAATAAAGAGAGGCGGCACGAAGAAGACCGAAGCAAAGAGTGTCGTAAGGAAGAAGAAAGAGAGAGAGAGAGAGGCTACTAAATGTTGGTCCAAGCGCGTGGGATGCTGGTTGCAGTTAGGCTCGTGCCTACTCCCTCTCTACCTGTTCTTCTCTCCTTCTTCCTCTTCGCGTTTCTTCTCTCCCTCGTTCCCCTCCCGCTCGTTCTGACTTTGAATACCGGTCGGGTCTGTCGTTGCGGCTGTGTTGCGGTCGTCGAGTTAACCGCGTACCAACACACCTCTCCTTCCTCTTACACGTACACGTCTCTATACCTCGATAGAATTCCCGTACGGTAAGAGAGCACGCGCGTACCACCACCACGACAGACCCCGAGGAGACTTCTTTTCCTATGCGTGAGCGCGTATGGTATGCCGTATGTAGATAGATTCGGATGGTGCGTGGACCAGTCCCGGCGTGCGCGAGCTGTACGGGCGGACAATGCCGGAGAGAGGTTCGTGCCACACCTCTTTTCTTCCTTCTTTTCCATCTCGGACCCTCGCCGCGCCCTTGCAGTAGATCTCTCCCTCGCTGTCTTCCTTTTCCTCTTTCTTCTTCTTCTTCTTCTTCTGCTTCTTCGACGAGGTATCGGCACCGAGCCTTCCCGCTCGTATTTCGTCGCGTCTTTATGCGCCTCCGTTGGATTTACTCTCGCGTATTCTCCCCCTCCTCCTCCTCTCGCGTCCTTCGTGAACGGGCCCCATGGAGTTTGGTCGGTGATAAGCCGCGCGCGCGAAGGAGCCTGTGCTGAATCTTGGACAGATCGGCGGACGTAAATATGGGAGATCGACGGCCGTGGATAAGTCGATCGAAATTCGAGGACCGACACACCGGCCACCTTTTTCGGCTACGATAACGCCCCAACACACGTTGTTCGGTGATAAGTAATGACGAAGTACTAATTGGAACCACCGAGGTACCGTCTGGCCTTGCTGATTAACCGTACAAGGATATTTGGGTCTCTGGTAATCTTGTGTTTCTTTTAAAAAGTAACATTCGAAACACATTTTAATCAACGATACGCTGTTCCAGTTTGTTCTCTCGCTTCGATTACTCTCTTTTCGTTTGTTCGGAAATTCGTTTCATTCTTTGAACAGAAGAAATTTTTCTCGCGAAAAATGATAGGAATCTGTATTAGTCCTGTTGGTCAGAGGCGCTCTACCCTACTCGAAGGAAATTCCATCGTGGACCTTAAAGGGTTAAAGTGGCGGGTCCACGAGAAGTCTTTAGAAAGGAACGCTGGTGTTTCCGGCAGAAATGCAGCGAAACGCGCTCAAATTACCTCCGGCCACTGGAAACTGGCACGACGGCGCGTGCACACGCGGCCAAACTCGTTAGACGCGGGTCAAGCTT
>NW_017100293.1:562707-564877 GCF_001263275.1 Habropoda laboriosa | reverse complement strand
GTCAAGCTTGCCAGGCCGAGAAATTATCGTCGCGCTGCCGTGTCCGGCCCCGGTGCTTGTGTACGAATTGTCACGCGGGTCCAACACCGGGACCGATCCTCCACAGATATCCCGCCTCTGTTCCTCAATGGGCGAGCTTAATGGCCGATATATTCTTTAATTAAGACGCTGGCCAACGTTTTAAGAACCGTTCCCCGCGGAAATGTACCATCCATAAAACTTAATATGTTCATAAATCTGTGCCCCCGAGGAATGCCAGCGATCAAACTCTCGATCTAGGAAGAATATGCTTTTTAATGTCTCGAGACAGAAACGCTTTATGAGATAGAGAGATCCGATCGAAACGCGTTACTGTCGATTTTTAGATTAGCCTCTTGCCGAGATTATGTTGTAGGGTTTCCAAACTATTTTGCCACTGGTTCGACTAACCTCGTGTCACTCTTCCGTTACTGTTTTCGTTACTCCTCTTACAGTCGATTTTTTATCGAGGAGACTGCTTCATCGACTTGCAGAGCAGGGCATTAACCTCTTCGGTAGTTTAAAAAAAAAAAAATGAACAAATCATACAAAATTAGATTGTTTTCTAAGTTTAAAAAAAAACGTCCCTTTAGAGGTTAAGTGGGCACCCATTAACCCCTTAACCTATGATTTCTTTTCCGACTACGCATCTAAGTGTCAGCCATGTTGTTTAATTACTGTATCAAGTAACGAAAGCTAATCTGTCACAGATTAATTACATTTAGTAACCCTCAGTCTTACGAATTAAAAGGGTTATTGTATTTTTTAAATCGAGGCTGAATCAAATATACTTCACGCAGCTTTGAACAAAATTTCGACCGTCTATACACACCTTACGACTTCACCGTATCCCTTCCATCGACTCTACATATATTAATAACAGCATCACCGTTGGAAAGGAGCTGAAAACACGGAGCGGTGGAGCTCCGTATGAAAAACCAATGAACGAAAGCTTCTTGTTCGCGTGGCTAAGTGCTCCTTATTACCGGACAAATTAATAGTCGGGTCGACGGACGCGGAAGACTCGTTCATTTTTCTCTCCTCTTTCACGCAGGTAATCTCGCGATTCCTCACCCCGGGTCTCTTTGATTATTTTATCTGTGGACGGCGGCGAACGACGGGGCGAAAAAGCGAGAGGGATCGCGTAGCTCGTGCCACCGTGTACACGCGCGTATCTTTCGCGCTGGAACGGCCCCGGCGAGCCTTTAATAATCAATTTATGAATGAACAACCGAGCGCCGCGGTGAAAGTCTTCGGTCTGCTATATGTGTGTGTGTGTGTATGTATGTGTATGTTGGACAGAGAAACACTGTCAAAGAGAAAGACGGAACTCTCTCACTCTTTCGTACGCGTAGAAGCACGAGACGAATTAAACGAATGTATATACATATAGAAGGTAATCTATTAAACATTTCGAAATCTCAGCGATACAAGATGGGACGGTATAAGAAGGAGGATCGCGACGGGAATAATCGATAGGCGCCACGAAGACGAAATTAATTTCCAAATGGATATTCATCGATCGTTACCGTCCACTTTGATTAATCGACCGGACAGTGAAGTGACGTTAAAACGAAATTCCAGTAGCCACACGGTACCGTGTGTGTTTCGGCTTTACCCACGTACCTTACGCACGCGATCCTCGCTTCTTCTTTCTCCGACTCGTATATACGGTAGAGTACACACAGCCACGCAGAATTGCGTGCAACGCGACGGTCTAAAGCGATCCTTCGCCAAGTCCCTAACAATATGCTAATCGGGTCAATTAAGATAAGGAATTATACGCTCTCCTGGCAAACGCAAATCAAACGCAGATATCCTGCACGCTGGATATACATATAAGCCTAGTCCTCTCTTAATGATCCACCATGGAGTTTATTATTCCGTGGTCTGCTCCCTTCTGGTGAACCGTGGAAAAAAAGGAGCAACTAAGAAACAAGAAAGAGAGAGAGAGCAACGACGAACAGCAGCGTGTGTCGCAAGTTTCTTCTCTCTCTCTCTCTCTCTCTCTCTGGTCGATAATAATCTACGAGGCGGATTATGGTAGTCCAACGATGGCAACCTTGAAGAGACTTATTGGTGAGACTGTGCCGGCGGACGTCGATGATTCGTCGTCTTCCTCTTCGTCGCTGTCGTCGTCGTCGGTGACGCG
>NW_017100293.1:556930-562692 GCF_001263275.1 Habropoda laboriosa | reverse complement strand
AAGAAATTAAAACTGACCGTCACGATTATTATATCAATTAATTACGCGGTCCTGGGCCTCGTGATCGCGCCATCCGGTTCGGTAAGTCGAGGCTAGAGAGAGTAGACGGGGACGAATACACGGGGCAAGTTTGCGTGCCGGCTGTGTGCTCTCCAGACGACGACGCCGGGAATCCCAGGAATTCGAATAACGAGCCGGCTACCGTGATACACTGCTATACGGCCACCTTTCCGATCCTCATCGATCTTCGTCGGGCCGTTCTGGGATCCGCCACGGTGTTAATCACTACTCCTCGTCCCAAGTCTCTTCTTCTTCCTCTCCGCTTGCTTTTTTTTGCGTGGACAGCTCGTTTACCGGCCTGTGAATGCCTTCGAGAGTCCATCGTTATTGATTACTGACGCGTTCCTGACACTCTCGACATTCACAAAAGCGATACTCTCTTCTCGCTCTCTTTCTCCTCGTTGAAATAAAAGCTGGAACGGTGAGATAGCTACACGGTTGTATTATTTCGAGTTACCAGTCGTTACGAGGTCAGGGGGGATTTTTTCTTTTCTCTCGCCCATCCACGTGACGAATTCTTCGTGTCTCGAAAAGCGAGAAGATACCGCGAAGGAGAACGCGTGACAGGGACCACAACGGCTGACCATAACTAACTTGCAAAAAAGGTGTCCATCCGGTCCGTCCGCGATCATACGACGGCGGTATCGATATCCCCCGTTCTTCCCTCGGGATTTATAATCCTCCTAAGGCAGACGTAGCCGACGGTGGGAGAAGAGGCTTTACTCTCCGCGTATACGCATCCCTTCGAGCGAGAGACACGCATACTCGCGGGAGATACGCCGAGGAAGATAGCCGGTGAAGGAACGAAGTGCGAGAGGGAGAGGAGACGTGTTGTGCTTGTGGAAGGAGAGGGAGGAGACGAGTGGATAAAAAATAAACGGAATGACGGAGGGGAGGAGGATAGAGAGACGAAGGAAGAGAGAGAATCACGACACGGTGGTGGATCGGTGAAGGCGAATGGTTCAGGTAGACAGACGAAGAAGAGAAGAAGGAACCAGCCTGAACGAGAAGAAGAAAAGCAACAACAGCAGCGGCAGCAAGCAGCAGAAGAAGAAGACGACGACGACGACGGAGAAGAAGAAGAAGAAGGAGATGGAGAAAGGGAAAAAAAGGACGCACACGCGCTCCCGCGGATACACACGTGTCCTGGATCATGGATGCAAATATGGCATAGTATCCTGGGCCGTGCGTGGCTCGCGCCTGGATATACCTACCTAGACAGTAATACGGGTAGGTAAGTCAAGCGAGGTGGGTTGAGCCGCACCCTGTTCCTCAAGCATCCACCACGAGGTATACCTTCGTCGTCTTCTATACGTATACGTACCACGTAAACATGTGCGCGCGCGTAGCAGTGGAATAAGACGAGCGTATGCACGGTCTTTTCACGCACACGTAGAGGATACTCGTTGCAACGCCTTGCACGGAAACGTAGAGAGGAGACGAAATACACGGACGCGTATACCTGGTCCGTGTGTGTCCACTCACACGCACACGCACGCACATAGGCACACACGTATACGACGAGAGCGGACCACGAGAGGACCGAGATGCGAGGTGAACGCCCCCCACAATATCTCAAATCTGCGCTTGAGTGTGCGGCCTGTCTCGTGCGTGTGGCTACACGCGCGCGACTCCACAGGCAGGGGCGAAGCGGAATGAGCGCGCGCGCCAACTAACCTCTTACGAATGTGTACGCGGCGTGTGTGTAAAGTCGCCGAGAGGAGAGGAAGGAGAGGGAGAGAAAGGAGAGAAAGAGACAAAGTGAAGGGGTTAGGAGTGTGTGCGTTACCTGAAGTCTGGCGGAGGAGACTCCGTGGCTGAAAGCATCGTGTGCGTGCACATATTCTATCCCGCTCTTTCTCTACCTTGGAGCACGCTGTGTGCGCCGTGTTATAGGTGGTGGAACGGGCCTGTCCAGTTTTCCCATGGGAACAATACCCCACGGGATATATAATAACAATGGTCACGGGCGTGGGAGACGGGTCGATCTTTATTTACCCGGTCGTTTTTCTTTTTTATACTTTTTCCAAAGGCACACACAGCCCCGTTCTCCACCCAGGTCTTTTCTCTTTCTCGGAGCACGCGCGTGCGTCTCGCTGACGCGCGCTCTCCAAACTTCCACGACGCTTTTTGTCCACCGTTCTTCTTTTTCTCTTCCTCTTCGTTTCCCCGTGAATCCTCACCCTCGCGATTCCCGCCGAAATTACGACTCCTCTTGCCTCTGTCGCTTTCCAGATTCCTTCGTTTCCTCTCCTCTTTTCCGTCTCTCTCTCTCTCTCTGCTCCTTCTTTTTTTCCTGGCGATTCAGTCGTAAACGGTGATATTCGAGGCGCAGCACGGACCACGGTACACTTATTTACGACCGCCTCGATTCGATGGATAAACCAGTCGATGTAAATTGCCCGAAGAAATTTAATCGACCGCCAATATAAATCCATCGCGGAAACGATCGACGTACTTTTATCCGCACATCGACGTTTCACTCGGGCTTTTTCGTCTTCACCCATGGTCCCGTGCAATCCCTCATGCCTCGTGGATTACACCGTGACGCAACGCGATGATTACGGTCGGACAGTGTGAGATAAGTATCGTTTAAGGCAATTAAACGCACCATTTTGCATAAATCCTTCCTTTTCCTTTCTTTTCTCTCCTTAGAATCACAATTGAACGCGTCCCACGTGAACACTATTATTTGTTCATCCGGCGCAACTCTACACCAGATGGATCTGCAATTAGCGATTCTCTCGTAATTTGGTCACCTTGTTCGCGGCTAAGTATCGGGCTAAGGCTAACGCGTGACATAAATTCTTCGGATATCCACGGCTATAAGTTGGGACATCCTATGACCAGATACGATCACGATTACCAGCCAGCCTTGCGGTTACTTAATATAACCGCACTGGATGCCCGTAAGCCAATCTCTGATCTATTGTTTATCTTCACAATCGTGGAACAGCACGCGCGAGCGTATCCTCATGCGAGAGTTCGATATCAAGTTAAATTTTATGCCGAGCCAAGTCCATCGTTAATCCCTCGCGTTATCCTCAACCCGTGGTCCGTGTCCAACCCAGTGTCTTTGACCCTTGCCTTTCTTCCAATCGATGATAAAAACAAACAAACTCCTATCCTAAGATAAATGAATGAAAATCCTCAAGGAACGAAGCAAAAAGAAGGAGATAAAAACGAAGAGGAACGCGAGGCACGTGTAAACACATTGGAAGAATCGATTAAATAAAACAACCTGCAAAGTCCTGCCGCCTCCCTGCTGATCTTAGGTGGCCATATCCTGCTCTGATATTATCGTCATTAAGCATCATCCAGCGGCACGGTTATTAAATTATATCATATCATTATTCAATATTACCATCATCTTCGTTCCAAGTCGATTTCGCACGGGTCGTCCTTTCAAAATATCCCCTTACTCCACGCGTTCCTTTTCTCCGCTAGATGGTCAGGGCCAGGAGGCCCCGCTTCGAGACAGGAGAGAAGAAGGGGGATACAGAGGCGAGGAGGGCGAAGGAGATAGCTTTAACGCCGAATTCTCTCCTCTCGAAGGACGAACGAACAATCCTCGTTCCTCGAGTACACTTTCGTGGTGGGTGGTGCGTACACCGGCCGGAGGAGAGTCGTTCCCTCCTCGAGTGGTTCCGATGTACCGTTGGAATCGGTCGCAACAGCCACACGACTCGAGAATTTCCCGCTCCTTTGCGCCTCCACGTGAAAAATACACCGTCTTCGCAGTCTTACGAACACGAGCAGCGGAGCAATTTTCACGAGAATAATCCGCGGCTAATCTCGACAATTTCCACGATCACTAACGAGAAAACGACGAAGAGAGAAAGAAAAAGGAAGTGTCCGTGCTATCTTCGTCGAGGTGAACCAGCGTTGTTCGGCGTAAGAGGGAACCCAGACTTAATTTCCATGTTAATTCCGCGTGTTATCTCCGGCTCGAATCGTCCGGCTCTCGAAAAGACCAGAGGGAAAAAAGGGAAGGAAGGATATGTAGGCATGGATCGAGCGTGATCGCTCAATTGAAGTACACACAAGCTGGAACGGCATACGAGCAACAAGAGTAACTTCTCGAATGTGTGTTGCGCGGCAAACGAGGATTTGCGAGGGGTGGTTTACGAGCGTGTTTCCGCGCCGCCTTGACCTGCCTCTAGCCTCAAGCCCACGACAAAACCAAGTCCAAACCGATACGAGAACCGATCGGCGTGCACGCGTGGACGGATCAGTCGTCATTGCTATTTTTAAGCTCAGCAATCGCCGCTACCTTTCTATTACTCCATACTGTCACAGCTGGTACCCCCTTTCCTTCCTCGAGCAGAGTGTCCCTCTTCTGGTTCTTCTCGGGCCTTTCCAAATTCTATGTACAAGTACACGACGGTCGAATCAGAGATTCCATGGAAATTTAGTTATTTTGTCTAGGGTAGAATAGCCCTTTGGCGTGCAATGATAATAATCAATTTTCTAAAATTAGGCACTGTTTTGGAAAAACATTAAGATTGACAAAAATACAAAGGCAGCTCGTACAACTATGTTGGTCATACAAAGTACAGGGAGTTTCAATGAGAAAGGGTGCAACGGGTAAAATTTGACAAAGATAATATTTGCCTGGCCAAACAAGCGAGGATCGTTTCTAATCAAATTCATAATGGCGACACATTATGGACGAAGGACAACGCATGCGATAAGCTGCTAAACGGAGGAAATTGTACATACGACGTTATTTTTTATTCAGATCTCTCCCGATTTCTAAGTTCGTCTCCCACGCAATTTTCCCATTTCCCTGCGTTCTTCGAACGGAGGGAACGCTTAGGATCTATCGGGAGGTAGGATCGAAAGGAGAGGCATAAGTAACGAAACAGGGAGCGCGAGGAGGTGAAACGCCAACAGCGGATAGCTTCCGCGATGAATCGCGGAAGAAGGGGGAGCTTTCATTATATTTGCCGAATGCGAGAGGCGACTTCTTCATTTGCGCAGAAGAGAAGAGACATCCGCCGGCCCGTGTTTTGTCCCTGATACCTCGGCGAAGTGGTTGTTGCGGAGGCGCGTGGGCGACCGGAAACTCTCCCTCCCACATTCGCGTGCCCTACCTCTTCGAAGGGACTTTCAGAGAGGAACACACAGCATCCAGGGAGGAGGGGGATAGAGTACCGAGAGAAAGAGAGGAAAATAGAAAGCGTGGAAAGGAGAGGCGACGCGTGTTGCGTCGCCGTCGTCACGCCAACCCGACTCGTTCGAGAAATCCTCAAAACCGTGCAAAATCTTTCCAGAAATATTTATACACCGCGTCGACGCTGCCATCTTTAATTCCACCTTTTTATTCACTTCATATCCGTGGTGTATTTTTAACCTTAGTGCGTTCTTTCGCTCGACTGTACACTTGAGGTGTTTGGGTCTTTTTTGACCCGAAGGTCTTAGGTGTAACAATTTTTGTTACCAGCACGCCATACGAACTTAGGTAATGAACTTTCGATGTAACGTTAAGGGAACATAAATTTGACAACAGCAAAAGTAATTAAAAAGATAAGAAGGCGATGGGTCAGAAAAGACCCGAAGACCGCTCTAGGGTTAAAGAGCACAATCGGTTCGCATCGACGAGGAAGACGCGTTTCTGAATGTACAGGGTGTCCCAGTTGTTTTTTATCAAACTTTGCCAGTACGTTCTATGGACATAGGTGAGGGAAAAACATAGGTGG
>NW_017100293.1:537106-556901 GCF_001263275.1 Habropoda laboriosa | reverse complement strand
AGGAAATACGGAGGGAATGGTAACGAAAGTGAGGTTATGTTACGAAATATGAATAGATGATGTGAATTTGGTCTGTTTACCCGAGCTGTATTCACTAATTCAGATTCTCGATGTCGAATGTAACTTCTGCAAGGGCTATTATTGCCTGGTATCATCCTAACCTCGAAATTCGTTATTCGTTGCTTTCGCATTTCGTATTTTTCTTATAACTTTTTAACAAAGCCTCAAACCACCTATGTTTATACGACATTTTCTTCTTATTTACATCTATGGAATACACCGACGAAGTTTGATCGGAAAAAATTCAGACACCCTGTATACTTTCTCAGTGGCTGACTCCGCCGGTTCCATGGAAACGGAGTCCGCTAATTAAGCGACAATATTTCCAACATCTCCAGCGATATTTCACATAACCCGTGGAAATGACGAAACGACGAACGTTTCTACCAGAGAGAGAGAGAGAGAGAAAAAGAAAAGAATTCGATTTTATTTAGAGAAACGTTCCGTGGCATGAACACGCGGTTTTAATTACGGGTGTCGTACGTCACCGCGTGTACGTCGAACTATTTTCTCAGATGAAACGAAACTTAATTGACAGGTAAATTTATCATCTGGGAGGATCGATCGACCCTTGGGCCCTAGAGAACCACTTTCACCCGAAATTTATTCCGATCTTAACTAATGGCGCTGTGGATCTCGTGCAGGCTCTGGCCTCCGGTGTAATCGATTAGTATCGACAATAAACGAAAATGAGTATGAAACGTATCATTAATCCTGCGTCCCGCCGCGCAACAACCGTCCCCCTCTACCTTCCATCACAATGACTCGAATCTTTTTTTCTCGCGTCTCTCGTAAACCCTGAAACGTAATAATTAGTCGTTGAGTAATCGAAATTGGAAAGCGATCGTACGAAAGGAAAGCTAATTACCATTTCACCGTGTGCACCGAGGAAATCAGGTTGGAGAAGGAAGAATCGGAGATGCTTCTCCGAAGGAATTCCGTATTTATCGAATCTCGAACGACTGTCTTTCGAATAGAAATTTGATTTTCTCGGAAAATTAAGTAATTACATAGAAGTGTTGACGTGAGATAGAGGGGCCAAGAGGAGGCTAGCGAAAGGAAAGCTAATTGCACCGAGGGAATCCGGTTAGAAAACGAAAAATCGAAGAATCTTCTGCGAAAAAATTCTCTATTTGTAGAATTTCGGATAAAAATTTCGATTCGTCAAAAAATTATCTAATTATATAGAAATGTTGACGTAAGATGGAGGGACCAAGAGGAGGCTAACGAAAGGAGAGCTAACTACCATTTCAACGTGTGCACCAAGGAAATTAAGTCGGAAACCGAAGAATCTTCTCCGAAAAAATTCCCTGTTTACAGAATTTCGGATAAAAATTATCTAATTATATAGAAGTGTTGATATAAGAAACCAAGGAGAGCCAAACGAAAGCGAAGCTAATTACCATTTCACCGTGTGCACCGGGGAAATCAGGTTGGAAACCTAAGAATGGAAGAATCTTCTCCGAAAGAATTCCGAATCGCTATCTTTCCAACAAAAAATTGTCTAATCACACAGAAATGCTGACACAATGCTAGTGGTACCAAGAGAGGCGACTGACGTAAAAGGGGGTTAAGAGAGCGTGGTTGAAGCACGCTCCGCTAGAAATCTATAAATTGTTCTCCATTTTGCCTGAACTGACTGGGCCCCCCTCCAGCAGAGATCAGGGTGTTGCGCCAGGTTTACCACTCCGTGAGCGCTATCCGGACACCTGAATCGAGAGGATTTTCACAACGGCGCTGGCTGACGCGAGAGAGCTCCGGCTAGGTTGTCGCGTGGGCGACCGGAAACCGTACCTTCCTACCGTCTTTGGTCGTCACTCGACGACTCGACGGGGCAGGGAGGAGAAGGGAGGAGGAGAGAGAAAGATAGAGAGAGAGAAAAGAGCAGACCGACCGGCCAAGAACTGGCGCAGCTCTCCTTCAATGTTCTCCGCCAGCCAGTATCCACCGCGGCCGAGGGCGGATCTGTCCTCATCGTCACGTAATGTTTTAACGTGGCTGGACCTACAGGGATTCCTACTTACCGCGGCTACTCGCGGCAGCTCTGATACAAATATAAGTAGAAATCTACAAAGCGGCTCTTCCGTTTCCGTTAACAATCGTTAATTAACGGCACACGTTCCTCTGTCGCTTTTTACGGTATTCGAAAGGATCTTTTACGAAGAGTCTTCGTTAAAATTGATTTCCTCCCTTTTCACGAAAATCAAGAAAATTCTCTGTCACTTGTTGCGACATATTTTCGCGTTAAAATTGATTTTGTCTCCTCTCACTTGCGTATAATTCGGTGAAAAATAGAAAATTAGGAAAA
The DNA here is from genome assembly GCF_001263275.1 of Habropoda laboriosa. NCBI lineage: Eukaryota > Metazoa > Arthropoda > Insecta > Hymenoptera > Apidae > Habropoda > Habropoda laboriosa. The sequence continues at coordinate 554,533 of NW_017100293.1, read as the reverse complement.
CTCGTTAACGGTCGCCGGATCAAGAGCATCGAGTATACTCTTGACATGTCGAAACGCGTGAAACGCGAAGGAAAAAAAAAAGGAAGAGAGGAGAGAGAGAAAAAAAGGTGCTATCTAGGCTCTTCGGATGATAGAAAGGTGATGACCTCGATCCTACGCCTGCCGCGTATAAAACGCCGTTCCCGTCTTGCACCTCGTTCCGCCTGTTTCTGCTTGCCTGTTCTGACTGGCCTGCCCACGCCTGCCCTTCTGTCAATTATATTTACTATTTCATTCATACGGCCGCCGCCTGGTCCACGAGCCGTGCCCATTCACGAGAACGGCCGCGCATGCCAGATCGCCTCGCGCCCGATGGCTATCCGATAGGGTAGCGCCTCCATATATGATTCGGATGGAAGTGCACTGCGGGCAAAAATGTAATTGCCGTAATCTAGGATTATACGGTTGCGTAACACCGACTAGCGCAGATATTATTCTCACCCGTACTCTATACATATACCTTCTATTCACCCGTCTAACATAATCTTGCATAATATTCCGTCGCTTCGAACCAATCAAACTAGAAGCCCCTATTAAGGGGATTTCGAAAATACCGTTTATTCGCGCTTTCGTTTCCGCGCATGCGTGGCGCGCATGCGCGAACGTGACAATCTAGAACGACGCAGAAGTTTGTGGATTTTTCGGTGAATCGCGTTGGTTAACATAGTTCTCCTCCACGCTTTGACGAATAGAAAATACGATGTCACGTGAACACGTTCAAGTTAAGATTTCTTTCTTTACTTTCTCACCGTGCTACACCGGGATAAGAGAAGCCTCCGCGGACCGTGAGAATTTTTTTTCGGGTCCGAAAGGGGTTCGCTCACACTAATCGGGCGCTAATTCCCTTGATGCCGTAAGAAAACAGACGGGAGGATCTTACTAATTCGAGTCAGTGGACCGTAAAAATTCACCGGTCTCGTATCACCGTGTACAGTGTTCGTTTAATTGGGAACGCAATATCGACTATTTACATGGCAAATTTTCTCAGTGTGGTCTCGATGAAAATTTATGCTAATCGATATAATGTCACGGGTTCATGATTCGTTTTTTTTTTTAATGATTCAGCGGAGATTAAGTACTGTCAGTTTGTAAGGTTACACCTACTCGGATTCAAATGATACAGGTTACCCTAGTTCTATCTACGTTCTTTTTGTTTTTTTTCTTCTTTCCTCGTTTTTTCTGCTTCCTTTTTCATACGGCGATAAATCGATATTATTAATTGACTTAGCTTCGCGTCGTGATCGACGAGACCGACTTAACCTAAAGAGGCCGAAACATTTTTCGTGTTCCGTCGGAAAGAGATGAGGTCAACGTTATTTTCTAATAGATGAAACACTCGACGAAACCACACACATGCACGCCTGATAGCCCGAATAATTAAGTTTCCACGTTGATTCTCGTATTCCTATAAAGGCATCGGTTCACGCCTACGCTCAATTCCTTTTCGACTCTTGTGCGACTGGGGCTCCGTGATTGCAAAGCCGTTTCGGAATCTAACGATGTTTCTTCGATTTATGCATGTAAAACTCATTAAGAATCGTTACGTTATTAATGAACGATACTTTGTCATCTACTTGACATATTTTTTTCACATTAAATCTTTTTTTCAATGCGATCGTTCGAAACAATTTCGTAATGTTCCCTGAATTTTTTAACCGTTAAATGATGTGTAGGATATAAATGTTACTTTATTATTATTTAAAGGAGTCTAATAAAATGCAATTCCTATAATAGTGTAAAAGTAAACCCGCGTAAATTTGATCTAACATCGAACTTTCGTATGTCATTTTCTTTGTTTGCTGTATAGAACTGCCATCTAGTAACAAGAAAACGTATTACGTATCAAATTAACGTTATCATCGGTTGATACTAATGTGTTCTACTTTACCTATGTACAACATTTATTTGCTAAGGAATTATTTAAGAGAACATGTTAACTGTGTAAATTTTCCACATCGCTAAATTATTACTGCACCGCGATATTTTAGTTTGCACGCTTGACTCGAAGTTCGATGCTTCGTATTTATTCCTTTCGATTAACGAATTTTTGTTCTAACTCGATTAAGTAAGAATTCAACATTTATATCGGGAGACGTCGGACGCATTGAAAATACACCTTCAGTGATCACGAGCACAGGTGTACAATTTTTATGCTCAATCGGTACATGCGTCATTAGGTGCCATAACAGAAAATAATCCACATGTTGCCTCTATGTTTTTGTTCTGTTATTCGATCAGCTGATCAGCCATGGAGACTTCAGTCCTGAACGCGGTAAGTGTAACCGTGTTTTCTTGTACGTCTTACCGTTACGCGTGACTAATAACTTTCCCTTTATTATGTGTTAGTAATATTAATGCGTACGGAGTATTCGTCACCACCTACATTATTCGTTTGCGCAGGCTAGTCGTCTCGATTTTGCAAAAACATGCGACTGTGCAAGCTACGTCATATCGATATTAAGTCGTTAAATGTCATCTGTTGATTTTTCAGCTTGTTTTTTAATTAATTGCGTTCAATTTTTGCATTATTCTTTTGTACTGATATAATATTTTTGTCAAAGGCACACAAAAGGCAAAGAAGAGCAGAGGCATTGCTGCAAGAAGGACGTTTCGAAGAGGCAGCCAAGTGTCATGAAACAGTGGCCAGTCTTCTAGGAGAGGCACATGCACAACTTGAGTCTGATTTTTTTCATTTGAAGACTTCCAATTTATCTAGTCAAATTCAACCAACTGTGATCACCTCTTTTCATTCGCTCATCACTTTGGAATCTCTTGCACTTCAACGTGATTATCACAAAAGACAAGCTGCTGTAGTTAGGTAAGTCGCATCTTTTACTTATCTATCAAGTAGAAGTCCTGTGCAAATATATATCGATAAATATCTTTATAGAATGAAACAAGCACAATACGAAGAGTACAAAGCAACACTGGAAAACCAAAAGAGGGAAATACTTAGTAAACAAGCACGAAAACAGATTGAAAAAGATACAACTGAATTTACTAGAGATAAGTTTGACGGATCTCTAAGTCAAGCTATATATAAAACAATCGAAGAACAAGATAGCCTGTTAACTCAAATTTCACTACCAAACAGCGAAGATAAAGTTTTCAAACATCCGAAAGATGCCAGCACTGTTATAGAAGAATTAAAAACTGTGAATGGTCAACTTCGTTATCTAGTTGGAAGCTTACTCAATAAACTGGAGGCCAAAGAAGAGGAAGTAAGACAGCTGACTGAGCAACTTCAAGCTGTGACTGCAAACCCTAATGATGAAACTAGACTAGACAATGCACATTTCCTAAGACTTGCACCTTTACCCCCTTTAACCCCCCTTGAGATGCCTCTTTTCGACTTCACGTCAACGTAAGATATTATACGATAAGCGTTTTCTATATTTAAAAAAATCTTCCACCAGGTGAAACACGAATACTGTACACAGAAATCAGATTGGATCTGTAATAGTACAAAAATGAATGCAGGAGTTGCGACAGTATTCAGTTTCTCCCTGTTTAATTACACCACAATCGACATTCTGTATCTTAAGTGTAGTATATCTAAACCCTAACGTGTACTAGTACTTATTCTCATTCGTTTGGTGTTATTCAGAGGGATCAAAATACATATCAGCTGTAGGAACGTCTTTAGCACAACGTGTATCTCGTTCATATGAATGAAACTCATGCGTGTCGAGTAATAAAACAAAAAAAAAAACAGTTGATTTACCAATTAAACTACTGCCACACGAGTGCCCCTAGGCAGAGATAAATAGTACAATAATGAATGTTCTTTGTCAAATTGTACCAAGTCGATGTTAATGACAATTTCGTTGTAACTGTGTGATCCAGTACGTTGCAATCGTTTTCGAAAACTTTGTTATATATTATGTAATGTTGCACAATAAACTAAGATGCTAAACCAACGTTAATCTCCTTAACACATCTCGTATTCGTTACAAGAAACGTCAATTTCTCGTGCAATCGATAATTGCGGAAAAATGACGTTCTCCTCGATACACGAATACGTTCAACGCCCTTCAGAACTGTCACTTTGACAAATCCGCAAAGATGAGTGACAAATAGCGAAAAAGAAAAAATGTAACAAAATAATGATCAAAATTTCCGGTGTAATTTTACCACGCTACGACCATGAAGCGTTTGTTGTTCATTCACCTCGAGCGGGAAATCATGGAAAATTCGTAATTTCTAAATGGACGGACCGGGTGAAATAATAACAATCTTCATAGGCCAAGCTGGCACGCAACTGGCGAGCGCCTGTTGGGAGTTATTTTGCTTGGAACACGGTGTAACGCCAGCGGGATGTCTTCGTCAAGGATATTACCCCGTGGACACCTCCATGTGCACTTTCTTCGCGGAGACACAAGTGACCAGACGTTATTTACCTATCCGACGGAAATAAAAAGACTTGTAATGGAAATGGAAAAAATCCTTTCGGTACGACTGTCGATTTGCAGATAAGAAAGATGACTCCACGCACGTTGATCGTCGATCTAGAGCCCACGGCGATCGACGAGATTAGATGCGGTGCCTACAAGAAACTCTTCAACCCGCAATCGTTGATCTCCGGAAAGGAAGATGCGTCGAACAACTACGCGAGAGGCTACTATTCCCTCGGTAGAGAGGCGATCGATCTCGTATTAAATCGCGTTTGTAGAATATGGGAGACTTGCTCCAAGCCAGCTGGTTTCATCGTTTTCAGGTTCACAGATTATTCTCTACTTCTGTCTTTTCCTTTTTTTTTTTTTTTTTTTTTTTTTTTTCTTTAATTGAAATTAGAATCGAACGATGTTTTTTTAGGTCTCTGAGCGGTGGTACCGGAAGTGGGTTCGCCACGCTGCTACTACAAAATCTGAACCGCGATTACCCGAAGCAGATCACCTTAGATTTTGTCCTCTACCCATCTCCTAATATCTCCACCGTTATCGTGGAACCTTACAACGCAGTTTTTACTACTCATGGTACTCTGGAGCACGTGGACTGTTGTTTTCTCTTCGACAACGAAGCTTTGTATAATATCTGTTCCAGGTACTGATTAATGTAGTAATGAAAAAATACGCCGTATTATTCCATTATCTCTGCTTGGGTATAGGAATTTGGACGTGGACGATCCAACTTATACGAACTTAAATCGAATGGAGGCTCAAGTGGTCTCTAGCGTGACTGCCTCGATGAGATTCGAAGGCGCTGTGAACCTCAGTCTTAATGAATTGCAAACTAATCTGGTACCATATCCTAGGATTCACTTCTGTCTAGCCACTTACGCACCTTTGGTCTCTCCTAGGAGAGCTATGCACTCAGAGATCACCACTCGACAAATTACCTACGACTGTTTCGAGCCTGCTAACCAGGTGAAATGAAAAGATTGAAATCTCCCTGTGATCGTGGAAGTTTTTAAATTATTAAAATTCTTACTACCCACGGAATTTTCTAAATTATTAAAGTTATTACTCTCCACGGAATTTTTTCAATTATTAAAATTTTTACTCTCCGTGGAAGTTTTTCAATTATTAAAATTATTACTCTCCGTGGAATTTTTTGAATGATGAAAAATTATTATCAAAGATGGTGACGTGTGATCCACGAACCGGCGCATACACGAGTTGCTGCTTGCTGTATCGCGGAGACGTAAGTCCAAACGACGTGAACAGGACAATAGCGTCGCTGAAGGGGAAGAAGTCTATACGTTTCGTCACTTGGAGTCCAACTGGGTTCAAGGTGCATTACTATACGCTCAATTTTTTCCACATTCGGTAATAAACAAATTGTCCGATACCGCGATGAAATGTTGGTAAACAATGCTGCGATTCCTCCTGTATCACTATTGACGTAGAAACGTCTGATAATGGGAAAAATTCAACGGAACGTTGAACTGTGGCTAGATAACGAAAGCATTTTTACTAAAACAAATTCAAACTAACGAGTTTTGTTTAGTCTCGCGAAACGAGGTACAACATTTTCATCACCCTCGGTGACTCAGATAATCGTGTTTGTAGGTAGGGATTAACTATCAGCCTACTACGACGGTGCCTGGAGGAGATTTAGCTAAATCAACAAGAACCGTGGTAATGGCAAGCAATAATACAGCTATCAGACACAGATGGACGATGCTTGCAAGGAAATTCGACCTCATGTTCCAGAAGAGAGCCTTCGTTCATCATTACGTAGGCGAAGGTATGGAGGAAGGCTTCTTTCAGGAAGCTCGTGACAACATGGCGGCTTTGGTCGACGATTATAGAGAGGTCGAGAGGTGATTCCTTGCGTCTACAAGTGTTCTCAGCTTGAAATCTTTCGTCTTCAATCATGGAGATTGATAAGAAGACTAACAAGACTTGTCTAATTGACATCTCGTCTCCGGCTCGTATGCTCAGTGGAATTACAATATTTGCCACATGTTACACAGTCCAAGGAGCCTTGGTTTGTTTTCATACGATCCAAGGAAAAGAACGAATCGCATGGTTATTCGTGATAAGGAGAATTGATGGATGATAAGGAAACAGTGGTAGACACGTTGGCACCAGAAGCACCGAGAGTGTCCACAACCGTTTCTACTACATATTACACACGGCGCGAGTACATACGGGCCGTGAGATAAGAAAATCACGTTCCTCTCGGCTCAAACTCGTGAAAATCCGCATGTTCGCGGACCACGCGAAACGAGTACTGTAACACTGGGCACAGTTCGGTTCACGTAACACCGTGCTCGCGATAAGAGGTATCGAACGACTGGTAATTTCTCGCGGTATCAAACGCACCACCGCTTTGTACTGGAAATAATCGGATGACTATCTCCGCTCTATCGGGAAACCATCAACGTTTCCACGAAAGCGAACGCTCGTTAAAGATACAATTTCGACCTATCAGTTCTACATAATATGTATACCGTATTAAAAACCGACGATAAAATTCATTCTTTCGTTCTTTTTTAATCGATACTCTTATTACTTTCTCCAGACTTTACGAGCTATATGTATATTTTTTTCCAATTTAAATCCAATTTATAAGTCGCTTAATTAAACCGATTGAGTAAACGACTGATATCATCAGGCTCTCTTGATTTCCACGAAGAGATCCGATGTCGCTTGATTCCTTGAACCTTGTGTTTCCACGTTCAGTTTGGGGATGCCCAGACTCGATACGCTTAACAAGAGGCTCACGGTAGCGATAACACGTGAACGATAATGTATCGATCGATAAGCAAACGGAACCATGCCCCCCAGCAAAGATACGACCACTCGAATCTTATCGTGCACGCGTTATACATCGTATTATTCTATACACACGTTTACGTAACTTTCCTTCAACACAATTATGTACTCCGCCTTTCTCGTTCCACGATTATCGTTCAACCTTGGATCGGTGTACCTCGGTGAACGCTGCGTGGATCGAGAGGGAGAGAAGAAGACGATCGTTAATGGACACTCTCAGCAGACAGATAGGGAGAGAGAACGATGCCATGAGACTTTCGTATTATCGAAATCGACTATCGTCTATCGCGATCACGACCTCTCCTCTCCCCACTTAGCCGAGACGCCACGAAAGTTTCACGTGAATCATGAGTCTTCTCTCTGTCTGTCGTACAGACCCGCGTTTGTATACATTCGAGCGTACTGCGTGTAATATTCGCGACGTACATTCCTCTTTTTTTTTTGTTTTATTTTTTACTCGACGAGTTTTTCGCGCGCGCTTTCGATGAACTTGTATGATGTTGCTCCTTGGCCGCGTGCAAATTTTCCATCGATTCCACGGACTCAGTGGAACTTTCGTTCAGCGTGAGGACTCTGTCGATGATACAACATTGAATTAAACAACTCGATTTACGTTGATATTGAGATTAAAATTAAGAGTGGAGAATACTGTTTCTCATATTGTCGAGAAAATCACTCTGAACTTCACCTTCGCCGTATAATGTGGAATCCTGTGGTACAGTTTTTACTATATATAGTATCTTGAATCATACGAACTGCTCCAAGCGCCGGAAGAAGTATGCACATTCCTAACTATGATTATTCGAACATGCGTAGAATATTAATATTTCATTCTTGTTCCATAAACGTCTCTGAAACGAACATAATGTACGTGTTAGAATGTAAATAAAAGAAGGAGGAATTCTAAATATTTCTATATTGCTCCACGAGTACCTTTTTTACTCTGTTCCTAGAGTTTAATATGGGAATAGTTTTGTCCCCGACGAGTTTAACCCTGACGACCTGAAATTTCCTCGCTTCCACGAAAAGATTAAGACGAACACGCAATTAAATAAAATTATATTTTCGAAGCTTGATGGACGATGACAGTTTGTTCGCGGTATTTTCCAATGCTCCTGGATAAAAATAAATCAACCACGATCCACGACGACGATGGATTAAAAGACCGATATGTCGTGTCAACAATTAACCGATAAAAAGGCGCACTCGAGAATTGTTGAAAATCGGCGGCGATAAATCGAATTTCAAAGATTTCGCGGATAAGGGGTAAAAATAAACTCTGAATGGACGGAGAAAGAGAACGATTACAATCGATCTATACGTTCGAGTGGTCGATAGAGATTTTCCCATGTATCCCTATCATGTGATCGAGTCGCGACTGTAGCTGATTACTATGAATCTGAGAGAAATTACAACGATTAGAATATCGACGCGTCGAAATGTTTGATAATAAAAAACGAGAACGTACTTGAAAGCATGAGTTTTCGCAAGAAAGCTTGATCTCTCGATAGAATTTCAGAATCGTGGACTTTCCCAGTATGTAAGTGCAGTTCGCGTGGTTTCTGATAAGAGGATTTATCTTCAACCTATTTTGTATACCTGTGTAATTTTAGAAGATCGATTTTCCTTGTTTAACAAGAACTTAGCGTGTACACACAAAGTGACTCGCGATTTTCCCGCGCAGACACAATGGCAGACACATGCAACGGGACTCTCCTTTGTGCTAGATTCAGGAAGAACGTGAGATTCGAAGGCTGTGACGTATGAAAACGATACAATAAATTGCTTATTGATTGTCGTCAGAAACAAAGTACAGCGGGAACATGTAAAATGTTATCACCCTTTCACCAGTCATTTTTTTAACGATACCAATTGTGCATACGTCATGAATAATTTTCCACAAACATCGAGAAAGAGTTACACGTTCCATGGTTTAAACGTAGGTAGTACTATATAGCACGAGGATGATTTATTAACCTCGTATCGCTAGCTCTCGTCTTATTTACTAACAGTCCGGTATATTTAGTATGTACAATACGAAGTATTGTTGTTTTCTTAAAAAACTCGCATTTATGTCATCCTGTTGACAAACAATTCAATTATCACGTAATCGACCAATTATTTGCCTCGTTTCTTTCCTTCGTTCTGTAATCCGTATTTTGAACCGCCATAATTGCGCCACAGTCGACGTGTGTTTATCGAATCTCAAGTACGCGGGGAACCGTCGATAATGATGCATCGATAGGTAAGGCGGGAAGAGTAGACAGAACGTGTGTTTATCTTAAATCTCGCGTCTGTTTCTAAAAATGAGCCGTTCCACCATTCGTTGGATTCGGCGATCAACGTGGATGACGTGAACGCGTTCTCTTATCGCTAGATCCCGTGACGTAGACTTTATCGTATAAATTATCCATCGGAGGAGGCTAGTTCGTCAGTTCAGCTGTTCTCTTCGTAAGAGCGAGGTACAGGAACCTGCCATAGGCACTTTGTACGATTACACTCAAGCCTTCTACCTGTCGACCTATATAGAACTACATAGTTCTATTACAACGATCTAAGTCACTGTCTACATTACAGCCAAGAGAAACAAAGGTGAGCATTGTGTTTGGGAATTCTATTCATATTTCTCATTCTTTCGACCAAGTGCATTTTTTTTTCACATAACCTCTAAGACAAGTGTCTCTAATTCTAATACAATAGATCTTTGTTTTGAAAGTGTGTATAGTCGGTGGAAGAAATATAGCGAGATCGTAAAATCGGTCAGGCGTCAAAGTTTACAAACGAATCGATGGAAACCTGAGAAGATATAAGCCGCGTAAAACGTGCATTAGTTTTTGATTCAGTGTTAAATGAAAAACGTAAACTGCTGTGTTTAATGTTTTAATTTACGATCCTGTTATATTTCCTCTATTGATTATACCATTAGATTCGTAACATCGAACGTATCGACAAACGAATCTATTGAAACTCGAGAAGACAAAAATCGCGCGAAATGTGCATTAGCTTCGATTCAGTTTTAAATGAAAAACATAAACTGGCGTATTTAATTTTTTAATTTACAATCTCCCTACATTTCTTCCACTAACTATACCATTAGATTCTCAATTACTCACATACTCGATTCTTTGTCCTCTCGTTAAAAACTTCTACTCAGATTAATTTTGCCTAACTTTGGAATCAAACAATTCAACGTATTTTATTTTACTTCAGATGCTGATCGGTGGTGCAGTAAGCTACGTAGCTGGAAAGCAGGCTGTTCGCACAGTTTACTGGCGAACGGCGAGCAACGGCCGCCTGTTGAAAACGGCGAAGACCTGCATGTTCCAGGGTCCACCAGAACCTGCGCCTTCTTCCACGTCCGCCGCGTCTGCGTTCGAGGGCGAGTCTCACATGGACCCGATACCGAGGGACATTTTCAATAGCACAAATTGAGACACCAGTAATCATCATGACACTGAACCAAAGAAGAACCTGGGGGAGGGGGGGGGATTAAAGAGGCTGAATAACCGGGGCAACGACGACATTATTAAACTCGACTTTGTACATAACTCTTAATTTAAGTTAATATTTATGATATAAAAAAAACGTTTGTATATTATTGCTCGTTACTATAATGTATGTGTAACTTATCGAATAAATGCAATATTTATTTTCTATAATCGTTAGAGTTCGTGAACTCTCGTGCCAATCATCTTTTGTCGATTACTTCGGCGCATGTTTCCCTTTATATTGGTACAAATTCATCGGTTAATCACGGATCTGAAAGTCAATGAGTGTATCTTGCTTGTAATGATGACGCACATGAATTATTGTGTGTCTAGGTGAAGCTAGAGCCTCTGTTCGCATCGTGAATTTCATACTTGAACTCTGAAATAAGGTCAAGCCGATTTGCGTCACTGGTGGTTCTTAGAGAATAGGAGCGTTTTTTTTTTTTAAATCGCCGCTAGAGATAACGATTAGTCGTATTGATCCTTTTTCCTCCATTGGCCGCGCTCTTTGATCCTCGATCGTTTCCGCTCCACGACAAACTTCCAGCTAATATTACGATCGATCTCTTCTTCATTCTGGACGTTAACTTCGATCTTAGCTTCGGAATTTTAGCTCGGAGGGAGATTTTGCATAGATGTATCTGCGAAATTCTTTTACACTACCGGCGAACCGCGAGGAAAGATCTTCTCTTTACGGAGAACGCGAGTTGGATCTTGGTGAGTTGACTTTTTTCCATCGATGAACCTGTTAGATCGTAGCAAGAGCCTTATCGTCGCGAGCATGGCAGAAAAATTTGCAATCACGCACACGTACCGTGCTCCACAGATATCAGATGTGTCATCCTTTAACGTAGATCATCGATCTTCGAAGGAAGATGTAAATTACGAGGATAAATAGCGAGATTCTTTGCTTTAGAAATCTATCGCAAACTGGAGATTCGTTTCCAATTCTCTAAACATCTAAATCACGTTTCTCAGTTTCGATCGTTTGTAATGTACAAAATGAATTATTCGAAATGATAGAAAGTGGGAGGAATCGTTCCTCAATGAAAGACACACACACACACACACACACCTCGTTGACAAACTTTCAACCCCCTGCATAGCGTACGTTAAGAACAAACGAGCGAAATGCTTACATTCGCCGAGATAAAAGAAGGAACGTAAGTTGCGGGTCAAGGTCTTCAACATTCAACGCACAGGCCGCTGTCGGCATAGAGAGGGTTTCCTTAAACAACAGCGTCTCTGGAGGCTACTCTACTTGGGTCAAGTGAAACTTTCCACGTTTCACATCCGGCTGACAAAATCCCTCTTCTTATTACAGCGTACAATCGCGTTTGATCCATTGACACTTTATCGATCATTAACGTTCACAAATTTTATATCCCAACGATATGGAATTTTATGGAAACAAGCGTAACAATCGTTATCTATTGAAATGAGAAAAAAGAACGAATCTAAGATAAATATAAAATTATTCACACATGTGCATGTACCGACACACGTCTGTGACCATGGCGCCTGGAAGCCGGATATCCGGTGTACGATCAACTGCGCAAGAATCACGGAAGTAGAGTGTTGGTGAAAGTGGAAGAAAACAAAGGTGTCTGGGGAAGGGTCGTGGATTCTAGCGAGGGGTTCAAGTCGCGTTTAATCTGCCTCGATCAATATTATTCCAACGAAAAAAAATGTCATTAAACCTTCAATCTTCTACGAACCATCCTAACCATCTAACTATAATAATCCTAACTATTCCTCCTATTCACATCTTCTCTCTATCGACCTTTAAATTCTTTCAAATTTCTCAGAGACGTCTGCAACTGAATTGCAATCCAAATGAAAGCAGAAAGAGTTCGACGTGAAAACTCCAATTGTTCGCCAGTTTGCGCGCACGGGGTAAGATCGAGCTTCCATTGCTACCCTTCTGAAGCTAGTGGGAGGCAAGCGAGGGGGTGGAAGTTGCGCGGGCGCACTGTCAGGACTATCGATTTCGCGAGCAAAAGGTGGTACACGGTTGGCCATCGATTCGACGCTCGTCTAAAAGGATTGTAGCTGGTGATCTCCGAAAGACGAGGGACCACTCTCGACGGAGGAATCTCTCGCCTCGAGGAACGTCGTAGATCGTCGAGAAGGTGGGGCCAAGTTCGCTCTTCGCCTGGTACACCGACCCTTGGACACACTGTCCTGGACGTGTTCCTCGTCGTAGATTCCGTCTGATCGTAATCAGTGTGTCCCCAACCTGTAACAGAGAACATCCTCCAAGTAGATTGTCCAGAAGCTAACGGTCAGTCATGATGAATTATGGACTGGACGATGGTTACGATTTCGAGAACGAGAACAGAGAGCAAACTCAAGAAGAACAGGCTGCTGGTGGTAGATCTTTGCCGCAGCTACCACGAGTCAGGCCCATCCTGGACCCAAATGCCCAAGGAGAGGTCGATCCAACCTTGTATCCACCGCCGACAGAGTCAACGCACAAGATTCGTGGCAAGAGCGACGTGATAGAGTATCTATTCGGTGCTGTGGATCAGGAACTCCTCACCGTCAAGACGTTCTACTTCTTCTTCTACTCGGCCTTTGGATCTCTCTTCCCTCTGATGGGTGTCTACTTCAAGCAGATGGGCATGAACGCCGGCCAGTGTGGTCTGCTGATGGGACTCAGACCTTTCATCGAGTTCGTCAGCGCACCTATCTGGGGCTCGTGGGCTGACAGGTGAGAGAAAAGAAATGGTATTATTATTTTCAACGTTTCGCTGTGACTTTCAGTGTTGAGAATATTACAGAGAGAGGGAGATTCTTCTATTCGACTGTGTACACGTGTGTTTGTTTCTCTGTTCGATCGTTAGAAATTAGGTTGCGTATCGTGGAGTAGACAGTTTTCTCACCTTGGTCAATGTTAGCGGATATTATCCAGAATCCAATATTGCACGGGTTAGCAAGGCTGTTGTGAGAGAAAGCTTCACCCCTTATCGATTTGTCCGGTTGTAGGGTAGAGAAAGGAGGGCAATTTAACGAAATTTGCCTTGGATAACCATCGGGTGTTCGTTTTATTCCAGATGGCAAAAGGGTAAAGTGATCTTCCTGGCGTCTTTGTCTTGCTGGATCCTGTTCACCCTTCCTCTCGCCTTCATGCAACCTCCAGCTACGTCGTGCTTGGTTGCACGCAATCAAAGTGTGTACCTTGAGTATCCGAATCCTCAAATGAGGATAATTAAAAGATCCACCAGTTTGGAGGACTTTTATCATCGAAACGACGACGAGTGTTTGGAAGTTGCCGAGAATGTGGTCTTCAAGAGGATAAGGAAAGACGACGACAGCTTGAATCCAGATACCAATATAAATTTCCTGAGGAATAAAGGAACTTTAACGAGTAATATCCAGCGAGATTACGATCTTAATAATAACAGGATCCGAAGGGAGATCCAAGATGAAAGTACTACTACTACTGCTTCTACTACTACTACTACTACTACTACTACTAGTGTTACTGCAACTACTACAACTGAAGAAAGTCCTGTGGAGGATCTCAAGTATAAACAACTGGTTTTCGAGGAGAATAATCCCGAGGCGAAGACCATCGACTTTGAGACGCTGCAACGAAAGAACCGTCCAGCTGATGTGCTCGAATACAAACGTTTCCTTAATGTAACTTTCATCTTGCGTTTAGTCCAACTTTCAGGAGAGCTCAATTTCACTTCTTCGTGTATGTTCGATTGCAGAATCAACCTTTAGATGACGGAAGGCCGCCGAAGAAGGCGTACACGCACACCAAGACCAGGGTGAAACCACCCCCGACCAAGGTGATGGTGAAAAGAGATGTTCGCGACGAGGATTTGAACACTCCAAGGAAACCACCTGTGAAACGTTACGTCAGGATACCACATTCTGGCCAGAGTCCTCATTCAGTCTCTTACGCGGCGAACTACAACGAAAAGGAGAACAGAGGATGGGTTAAGCCATTGTTCAGCTCAATTGTCTACAGACAAACGGTACGCAGAGGTTGCTGTTGTTACGGTTGGAGTAGGAATTTTTTTTGGAGATTGAAAGGTGATCCTTGTTGTTTTCAGGACATCCAAAAAACCTTCTTCCTCCTGTTGCTGTTGGTGATAGTCGGAGAATTTTTCTCCGCGCCTGCTATTACTTTGGCTGACTCTGCTGTGATCACTTTATTAGGCGAAGACGCTGATAGGTACGTGTTGGCCAGCGTTTATTTTATTTTCGAGAACAAGCCTAGGAAAAATCATGTGTTACCCCATTAGTGGGGTAATTTTTTCATTACACTGTAAATTTATGCTTTCTCGGCTATACTGATACAAACTAGACACTTCAAGCTATCGATTGATATAAAAAGAAAAACTAACAAATGTGTAAATTGTTCAAATTTTATAGCATTTCTTCCTTATGTAGCCGGAATTACAGCTATTCTTCTTTTTTACGAACACATAGGTATGGTCACCAACGAATGTTCGGTAGTTTGGGCTGGGGTCTGGCCATGTTCTTCGTTGGTATCGCTCTCGACCACAGCACCGCTTTCTCCGAGCATCCATGTGGTCCAGATCTCAGAGAGAAGAACTACACGATCTGCTTCGCGATCTTCAGCGTTCTGATGGGCGTCGCTCTGATCACTGCCACGCAGATCAACTTCAAGTACGAAATACCAGTCGCTGAGCCAGTGAGTTCAACAGGAAATAGATACATTTCAAGATTCCTCGAATTTTTTGAATCAGGTAAAAATATTCTTCGAACAATTTTCCTGTTCAGGAAGTGGAGAAACCTCCAGCGGAACCAACGAGAGAAGAACAACTCCAGAGCCAGCTCTCTCAGCAGCTCAATCTACCCAGCCTTCAGGACTCTTCAGCTGGGGTGAATCTAAAGCCTCAGCCTCCAGAAGGCAAGGTACCTAGACCTTGATTTCTCTCCGCTCTCGATAATATCGATTCTATGAAACGAGCCTCTCCTCGTTCCAGACAAAAATGTTCGCTCAAACAACGCGCGAGATTCCCGAATGGGTGGCCGTGCTGAAGCAATTCAAGGATCTCAAGTGTTTGTCCTTCCTATTCGTCGCTTGGTTCATGGGCTTCGGTAGCCTCTGTCATCAATCACATCTCAGAGATATTCGCTTACTTCTTCAGCTTCAAGCTGATCAGGCAAATCGGCCACGTGAAGGTAGTCCTTGAAAATCATCCGAAACAATTCTATCTTAACCCTTTGCGGTCCTATGACGAGTCAGACTCGACACAGGAATTTTTGCCTTTAGATACGATACACTGATAAATTATAAACGATAATAAATCATTTTTTTATGCGTTAATATTAGGCCGAAACTTAATATTTCGTAACTAATATCACGCTGAAATATTGAAATAAAGGCAAACTACACGGTGTTGCTCGACAGTGGCCAAATGAGTGTGGTCTGACGTCTATTCGGACCGTAAAGGGTTGAAGTGTCCATATTTCTATCCGTTAATTCAGACGTCTTCGACACAGTCGCGAATTTTCTTCCTGCAAGTATACACACGTTATTTCAGGTATTGTGCATGGGATTAGGTGGAAACGTTCTCCGTTTCCTCTACATCTCCTGGTTAACGACACCATGGTGGGTGTTACCGTTCGAATTCATCCAAGGAATCACACACGCGGCTGTTTGGGCCGCTTGTTGCAGCTACATCGCTCACAATACGCCTCCGCAGCTTCGTACCAGTGCTCAGGGTGTTCTTCAGGGTATTCACCATGGTCTTGGAAGGGGTTGCGGTGCAGTGATCGGTGGAATGTTGGTAGACGCTTACGGTGAGTAAGTTCGAGAGAGACTAGGTGAGACGGGGAGTGATTAGAATATTGATCAAGTAAGCTGGATTATTCATAAGTTCGGACTATTAATATCTCTCGACACTTCTCCTATAGACAGGTTACTCGCTGGATCGATCCTTTATCGAAGGTGAAATTTCTCATTCCGCAGGAACATCTGGAACGTTCAGAGTGTACGGTTTGTCCTGTCTCATCGTTCTCGCTGGATTCGTGTTCATCAACTTCTACAGGAAGGACACCGGCTTCGTCTCGGAGCTGCCGCAAACGGAGGATCCTCATCAGGTGGCTGAGGCGACGCATTTAGCGCCTCACGGTGTACCCAGCAACGCTATACCCAGAGCTTTGAGCTCTACGAGACTTCACGAGCTGGCCAACCAGGATACGGGCTATGGTGCTACGTACCAGACGGCGGATGGTAGCCTTGGTGTACCAGGTGCGAGCGGAGGTGAGAGCTTTCAGGAGAAAAGGAGAATATTTTTGTTTAGTATCAGTGGATGAATTATGTCTGGGAAAAAATTGAATTTGCATCTGCAGGTGCAGTGAACCCGACGAATCCATTTCTGAACGGTGGAAGCGGCGGAGGTGAAGGTGGATATAATTACGGTATGACTGGCAATGGCGAGGACGAGTATATCCGTAGGAGCTTCCAGGTTTAGTAAATTCATTCTAACGTAAAACGTCCACCAGGAAGACGTTTGTTGGAAACGAAAAAAAATAGAAAGAAAAAAAAAGAAAGAGAGAGAGAGAGAGTGTGTGAAAACTTCTACGCAAGGCTATACTCTCTGAACGATCAAACATGTTTTTCTTTGTTTCTTTTCGTGCCCCCTAATCGTTGCTTTGTTTTCTTCATAACAAATTTTTAACATCATGTT
>NW_017100293.1:506147-537087 GCF_001263275.1 Habropoda laboriosa | reverse complement strand
CCTTCTTTTTCCTTTTTTACAGCTCTACAATGAGGTGGTCAGCAGGGATCTCGATTTGATTAAACCACCGCCGATAGTGACCCATCTACACGCTCAACAACCATGCACCAACCCCTTCCATCAGCACGACTACGAATGGTAACAGTCCGGGATGTTCGAGCCCACTTGAGGTGATCAGGATGCTCAAGAAATACTGGTCGATGGACGGCTCTCGTTTACCGGAGAACCAAGAACCAAGGTCCAGGAGCAGAGGAAGAGCTATAGTAACAGAATTTTTACCATGGTCAGAGAAGAACTGAACTGAAGAAGCCTCTTGGTGCCCCATTGAGCAGTCGTTGCTCACTATACACACGTTTACAGCGTCGAATAGAGATTGTACAGTCTCTAGAAATCGCGATAAATGAAAAAGAATATACATATAAAAAAAAAAAAAAAATGAATTTATCCTTTTCAATGCTGAACATTCATATTCAAACTAGTCCTCGATTCAAGTGTATCTTCAGCATTGAGAAGGATAGAGACGAATCGACTGTGAGACTGATCGACGAAACGACGATTAAAAAGTGCCTGCTCCTCGACACACACACGCGCGTTTATTAAAAAAATTATTGAAAATATCGGAGAAACGCGCTCGAATGGGGCAGCCAAGGGCAGTGTGTTCCGTTGCGAGCGAGATTCACCGACGAGACGAAGCTCCTACATCGCATGGAGGAATCTCTCGACGAGTATACATGTTAAATCGAAGGATAGAAAGTTATATCTCCGCGAGGAGGTACATATCTTTGTTAAGGTATAACACCGTGGTCTCGTGACACGCGGTTAAAAGATATTATAATTAATTGTAATTAAAGAAGAGCACGCGACGCAGAGACCACGGCGTGTACAAAGCGTGAAACATCGATGTACGTACTGTTACAGGAAAGAGAATATCTGTTCGCGACTTAAATCTGTCTACGCGTTAGTAAAGTCTTATTAATTAATTAATTAAAAAAAAAAAAAAAAAAAAAATGAAAAAACATTTATCCTACGATGTGCTTGCATTCCACACACGACGGTATTATCGTTCGAGCATTTTGAGAATAAAATTCGAAGAGCTAGGTCGAGAATCAGACTGCCGGATTCTTTCTCGAATGCAAGGCCAACTCTCGATGTAATTATTACGTGTATTTCAGCCAGTAATCGCGTAAATTGTTCTGCTTCTTCTGCCGTTTCGTCGCGATTTTAGTAATCCATAGCTGCATCCATTTATATATCCGAGAAGTAACGCGTGCTGAGAGATCATTGTAAATAATATATCCTCCCCTCGATCTCTTTCTCTTCTCTCTCGCGCGTGAATATTTAAGGGAAAAAAGATAAAACTCCCCCCCCCTATCGTTCTCTTGTTTTCCGTTGTCTCTAGGCTGAACGTGTTGCTCGTTGTATCTGTAAAATGTTTCACCTGTACTGTAATCACTCTCTCTCTCCCTCTCTCTAGCCTATCTCGTGTAGTATTACTAATGTAAGCAGAACACACGTTTCCTCCGTAATAATTGTACGATATTGTTGATAATAATGGAGGATGATATGGAAGCCGAGTGCTGATATTAATTATCGGAAGAAAGCTTCTGCGAGTTGTTTAATTTATTACGCGTGTTACCTGAATGGAGATCGAAGTTTATCCAGCCATGGCTATTTTCTTACGGTGCTTAGTTCGAGTCAGAGTAATATATTCGTCGGTTCGATGTACATTAAATTAGAATTTTACCCAACAGAGGGCCAAAAACTGTCCTGCAGCTTTCCCCTGCGAGGGAACTTTTTCCGTTCGAAGGTTTCTCTGTTCGATTCCGATTCAGGTAAACGCGAGAATAGCGTAAAAAACGAAGCGAAAAATCGCGTTTCCCGAAGGCACAAGCTACACACACGTAACCGTTCTACCTACATACCTTGAAAATGAAGTTTCAAACTAAACCATAGCGTTCTACGCATCCGAATGTTTGTTAGCTCAGTACTATTACGTAATTAACCCTAAGTGTGTGCGTCAGAGTGGAAACGCGTCTCAGGAGTTTGCGATTGATCGTTACTCCTGGATGATTACTAGTTTTCGAGGACACCTTCCACCGAAATCGAGTAGATTTAGACTGATAGCGACGAATAATCATAATCGACGTGTAGTTGTTAACATTCTAAACGCAGTTTTCATCGGAATTTACGACGGATCGTATGAAAGAACGCATCATTTCTGGACAAGCATGCACAGGCACGACATACTAATCGATTGACACCTTGACTGCTCACAGTAGACTTTTTTCAAGAGAAAAGGATTCCGTCGAATAGAGAATAAATGTTGACTTTTAATCGTGACAATTATTAGGCAGTCAAGGTGTTGGTCATCGAAATAGCAATTGAAGCGAATGATCTTAGACGAGGATTGAACTAACGCTTGGAATTGGTTACTCATTATCTGTGATGCATGATCGTTTTTTCGTTACTCGTCGGTGTCGATAGATTTAGGCTGTTCCTGAACGCTTTTAGCGGCTCATTCGCGTTGTTCGCTTGCGTAGATCGCATAAAGGATCGAGCCTGTTAGATTTGTTACACGACATCCGGTGAAAGACGTGCTCGAAATAAATGCAATGAAATTATCAGTGTTTCGCGTTATTCGACCACTGGATTATTGCAAAGCGGGGAAACGCTTCGATAACGTTTGCTCAGAGTCTTCCTGTCGTCTAACAGAGACATACTAAGAAGAAACATTAACCTTTCCGATGCTAACCTCTTTGTTAGAAAAGTTTTCCCGTAAAACTTCATTTGCAATTACACGTGATTTTGTTACCACTTTGATAGATGACTAATTTTACCCTTGACATTTAGCAAATATTCAAATGGCGAAAAGGTTAAATGTTTCTTCAAGTATTGAAGGTATTCTAAAGAAAGAAAAAAAAAAGGAAAAATGTAAAATAAGCGAGGAATATGGAGAATCGTCGCAATTTACAGGCTAAAATTAAAACTTCTAAGCGAATGGTCGCAAGATCGAAGATAAAAACGCACGGACTGGAGTCTAATTTTAATATTTCACGCGATGTTCTTTTTTATTTGATTTTTAAAGCGACTCTGCTCGAGCATACTTTTCACCCATGGCGGATAAAAAAGGTGCATGGCGAAAAGTCATTTGGCGAACTCGATACATATCACATTTAGCGGTTAAGTCGAAAGAAAAACCGATGTAACGTTGGACGAAAAAACGCTTCGCACGTGGTCGCTTCGTCTCGCTTGGTATCGTCGCTAGTAAACCGATCGATAACACTCTTCGATATTTCTCACAGTCAGTGTAAAACGCGAGATTCTCGATAATGATACACAAGATCTGATCATCGATTGTTATTTACTATCATAAAGATCTACGGCGCTGGTTTCATTATAAAACATATAACCTATTTGTGGTTTTAGTAGGTTCTCCCGTTCGACAAGACTGAAGCAACGTAGCACGAAATCGATTCAGTCGCTGTCGAGGGATTCATGTGCGAAGCGCGATAACGATAGCTGTACTATAGGTATAACGCCATTAATAGACTAATAACAGATGAAGAATAATATACAGTAACGATGTAATTAATATACAGTTTGAAAAAAAGGGAACTGAATCTTTCTTTCCTAACCTTCTTTCATCGAATTTATTTAAAAAAAATAAAATCAAGTTTTTTTTTTACATGCATTTGTAACAATACTGAGTTCGATTTACTATTTAAGCAGCACAAAGCAAGAGGCATTTCATGCATTAAAAACAAAAACGTACATTGATACCCTGTAAATTCCGAACACTTGCTGTACTTTTTTTTTTCTTTTGGACAGATATTGTACTATATGTATACGTTAATAATTGATTTGCAATACATGCAAAATAGCTACAATATCGGTTGAAATTTCGAGGAATAAACGCGGTAAAACGCAATCGAATTCTAATTAATGGTTGTTGCTATTCTTTTTTTTTTATTTTGGATACAGTAAGAATAATCATGTGGGGGGTATGTGATCGCAAGATAACGTCCAGCACTTGGTAAATAAAGGTTTATTCGAATATTCTCTTGCCTATGTTCGATATTACTTATTTTCCTTGGACAAAGTTACAACTAGAGGCACTAGTCAAGCTTAAATTCTAGCTGACTACGAGTTCGTATTATGCTCGATGTTCTAGGACTATGTTTCTTTTTTTTTTCTCCTCCGCGAGATACGGAGAATTAATCGGAAATTGTGTCGAAGATTGGCTAAAACTAGTGGTAATTCAATTTTCTTTAACTGCTAATTATGCTCACTCCAAGTTTTTTCATCACTGACCACTAAGTGGTGTTTTCTTCTATCGGTGTATCGATCTGTGTGTATTTGTGTGATATAATATATACTGTATTATATATTATATGTACGTAGGTAAATATATGAAGTGTGTACGCGGCACGGTTCGCATAGAGATGAGAAATATACGGAAGAATCGAGAAAAATCCGATGCGCGTCCCTCTTATATTCTACATAATAAAAATGCTATCCTAAGAATGCGAAATTACCGACCTTGTCGTAGAAGTATCACTACTCTGATTGTATGACGTGAAAAAACGATAACACGTGCTAGTCTCTGGGCTCTTCATCTAGTGTCACGTGTTTCTGGCAATTTATCTCCCTTTTTAGACTGTTCGTTATATATATTATCATTCGTGTATTCACCTTTGTTTCCCGTTTCTCTTGGTGGCACACCCGTAAAACAATTTTCATTTAATCAACTCAGATTAAAAGAGTATCTTTATGGGTAAAACGTTCCTCGTTTATGCCCATTATTGGCAAAGAGTCGGTAAATACTATATGTAAGTTCAATGTGTGTTTGTGTGTGTTCGTAAAGATTGAATTCACATGTTCTTTAATATATGCAAAGGCAAGAAGCAAGCGGCAAGAGGCGATCATGGCAATTCGTTATTATTAATTCGTAAAACATGTTCGTTTATTATTCGAGAAGCGCAAAAAAGAAGAAAAGAATGATGAAATTATAGGTAGCACTGTAGGCGGTTAACGTAAAAAAAATCATTTTGCTTCGAACGATATTTCGTAAAAAATAGATATTCTGAGAAAATAAGCGAATACCAGTTAAAAATTAGACCTCTAACATTGGCATTATTTGGTTTCGTTTCTCTTATTGGCACAAATATGTACACGAAAAAAAAAAAAAAAAAAAGAAAAAAGAAAAAAAGAAAGAAATAGTGCTATTGTCAAATAAATAAGGCCCGATACTTAAATGACTTAAGTCCAATAACTGTACTATTGGAACTACGCTTCTTCCTCCTCGAAGTAATTTGCTTTTAACAATTCATGTTAATATATATTATGCATTAATAGTACTTGAAATGAAATTGATTTGCTTTTCTTTTGTACATATGTACGTCGAGTTTCTCACGCAAAACTGGACCGACACCGGGCAGTGTGTCATTACGGCAGAATCGCATTAAGTGTATAATACTGGCACAGTGAGGCAATGATCTTAGGATTCTCTAAAACTATTTAATTAGTTAAATATACTTCTACACTCACCTATTGATTCATATAATGACTCACTCATACTTTCACGCTGATTATTTTTTTTTTTTTTCTTTATCACGCACTCCAGTTCTCATTTGTCCCCTATATGAAAATTAATCGTAACAACATCGAACAGTCGAGGGTCGATTCATTGCCGACGAATATTGCAAAAAAAAGTTGTCAGAATGCTAGTAGTAAATAAATAAGTAAAATAATAATGAGGTATAAAGGTGTTTATCACGCCGACAAGGAATCGATTCCTGTCTCGTTTCGTTGAACTTCGCAACAAAGTACTTAATAATTTGCATGACGATCCTATACTTGGTCACAGCCTTTGGGGATGTAACTTGATGCATGTTATATCACTGTTATCTCTAAAGCCTAAGAAAAAATATCGCAGGCACGAGTAAAACCTCGAGATGTTCCTTTTTTTTTTGTGTGTCTTAATTTGAATTTTCTTCTCTCTTTTTTCCCCCTTCTCTGTACGAGTGTGATTTGGTAAAATCATACCAAAGTATTTGTTTGTTTCGCTTTCAAATACCCGCTAGAAGAATTTTCGATAATAAGACTGATTTTACAGAGATATGTGTTGGAATCGTACAATTTATCGATTCGAGTAGATTTAAAACAATCGTAAATTGTTCACTACCGTACAACTCTTTCTTTTGTTTTTTAGCCTGATTTTTCTGTTGCGAAACGAAACAATTCTTTCTTCGTGTTTTCTCTTTTATTCCTCTACCAGTCTATAAAAAGTGTCGAAATTGACATCATACTAACGATTAAGATTAAAATTCGAAGTATCGAAAGTCACGATGATAACCCTATATTTAAACTGAGCAACTATCGAATCGTAAAACCTTCGACGGCTCGAAGACAAAAATTGGGTCCCGTCCCACCTTTTCGGGTGGTGCCGGGGCCGGTGTTTCTTTGCACTCTGAACACGATGTATATAATAATACGAGATCGTACAACGCAAAGTCAAAGTGACATGCGTGAGATCCTATGATTTATGCTTTACTGATGCCGCATTCTGCCATATCATAACACGCTGAACGAGCGATCTAGTTTGCAGTAGGAACTACATAGTCTGTCAGCCGAAAGTCTGTGTCATCTGTTGGGATCTTATTGTTACTCTGATTTAGTCAGATATCAACTTCGAACATATCTTGTTCGATCGGTTTTTTAACCCAACTCCCAAGATGTGCCTTTACGAAAGCTTCCTTCAACTGATGCTTGGCAAGCTGTTGCACAGAGAAAAAAAAAATTAAATAAAATAATTTGATGATCGCAATTTCGTAAAAACCAACACGTGTGTAAAGTACGACTATGACACACCGTACGACTTACCGAGTAATTCTGCACGGAAGATTTCGCATCTAAGTAATGACGGCACTTATTCCTGTCAGCGTCGTCTATCGTGTCAAGTTTACCTAGCAAGTTGTAGAATCTTCTGAAAAGACCTTGTTTCGATATTCTCGAAGGTTTCCCTAATTCGTCCTTTCCCGTCGTACAGTTTATCACCTCAGCTTCCGGCTGGCCTATGGAGAGAGAGAGACACACACACACAGATCAAAATTACAGTCAAATTTCTAATAACTTCCCCCCTCTCTTGATAATAACGTACCGATTGTCCAATTAACGCTGTAATTAGGTGCTTTCCCCGGTTGTCTAACCTCAGAAGATGTGATAAGACTCATTAGCGGCTTATTAAGCCTGTACGGTGGCGGTAGACCTTGAATCGTGTTTTCGATACGGCCGCAAACCGCTCTATACATGTGGCTTGGGTTCAATAGACTGCCAAGAACGATGCTGTGGAAGTAAATTGGCTCGATGAAGTGGCTTAGAAGTGCACCTTGCACACCAAGTACGTTCCACCGAGCTATTTTGTCCGAACACGACATCGTCAGCAGTCTTTGGCCCTATAAGTTGAAGTAAATATTTTTGCGTAACTGAAGTCTGTGCCCGAGAAAAATTCAGGACTTGCTTTTTTTTTTTAATTTTTTCTATCGTGTACGACGTTTAATATATCATACCATCAGTACACCGTCCCACGTTTGGATACCTTCGCTGCTTTTCACCGGTATGGTACCCTCTCCGGACTCTATTTTCGTTCTCAATTGACCCCTTGCTCTGCGATTCGGATGCTTGTCAACGGACTCGTTTTCTTCGTGAGGCGAGAAAATTCGCGCATCACCACACGGAGCGGTGTTTATGTATAAATGAAACTGAATGCCCTGTTTTAATTTGAACCCCTTTTTCGTCGGTTCTAAAATCGACTCCACGTCACGATCCTCTGCATGAAGTTCCAATTGCTTATATAAATACTCGCATAAACATCTCCTTGCCACTACCTCGGCGTGACAATCGTTTAGAGCACCACCGCTCACGCTCAGGTGCTCTCCAGAGACACATTTGGTACCTTTTATTCGAAACAAATAAATGATACACCGTGTAAAAGCACAATTACCGATTTAGAAGGAAAGAGAGAATACGTAGGAAAATTGTCCCTCACCGGTTGTTACGCATATCAATTCCGCGTCCGAACCTTTCGTTTGTACGATGCCTGCTAATACCTTACGTCGTGCGTGTTGCGGTTTCGATTGTATTAATTCGCTAAATTTTTGATTCACCATTTTACCGATCTTATCGGCTAACATTTGAGGTAGGGTCATTTGATCTTGCCAATGGCCGCTATTGGAAAAGTTTGGCAATACGCGAACAGGCAGCGGTATACAAAATGAGGAACTGTGAACGTTCCTCAACTTGGCTAACGCTGCCTTACTAGCCGCAGCTTTAGCTAATTTTTTACTTGGTCCAGTTCCCTCGAACGTTTCTCCGTCGATCGTTACCGATATCGTGAATTTTGCATAGCTCTCCCCGTTGTCAGACACGCATTTGTATACTACACCAGGGTATAATTCGTTAATAAGCGCTACAGGCCCTTTCTCTAAAAATTTATTTGTGCTCTTTGGTTCTTGCGTTAAGGTTTTGAAAGCATTGACAAGATGATTATCGCGTTCTGTCACGTCACTCGTGAAATCTGGCTCGAGAGGTATGGAAGGTTGGCAAGTGTTGATCGCTTGATGAACTTCCGGCGTGTTTCGGAATTGTATGATGTTTCTCAATGCGAGCTCTGCAGCTGCATGCTTTGCCATTTTCTTGGTACGGCCTTTGCCTTCGTACGTCTGTCCATCTATTTGTACAGCTATTGTAAATATTGGAGCATGTGTCGGGCCAGTTTGGTCAACAACCTTGTATACTGCACCAGTTTTTAATTCGTTCAAAGCACACACCGCGTTCTTTGGCTGTGGATTCTTGTGACGTTTCTTTGAATTGGACGTACCTGACAAAAATAACAGAAATAGATTAATTTGCTTGATGTTTTCTGCCAGCTTTCCCTTAACTCAAAAGAACTTGAACCTGGAAGACTTATAAGGTGATCCGTGTTCTGCTTGTTTCTACCAAAATATCAACTTTAATATGCACATGCTGTAACAACTAAGTGCTCTGTTTCGATAGCATGATACAAGGATCGTGCAACCAGCCACTGACCTTCAGGTTCTGATTCGGCAGGTCTCTTCAGGTTCGGTCTGCAGATGTTTGGCTGCTCCATCTGTGAAGAGGATAACAAGCTACTGGCTGTGCTTTTGAAAACAGGTTTCTCCTCCAAAAATAACCTTAATTAAGAGGAAAACTCACCCCTGTCAAGTGTCCCTCCTGCAATCCCTCCGCGAGAGATATAGTAGTGGTGGCACTGAGCGTGGACGCGTTGCAGTCTAAAGATTTCGGTGGAGGAAAACATGACTATGAAAATTTTGTCGGCGTTGTCTGAATAAAAAATCGATATTCGAATTTCATACTTGTTTCCTTGGCGTTCTTCTCATTATTTAACACTGTTAATCCGTTCGACATTTCTCAACTAAAACAAATCCTTGGAAAAATACACCGGAGAAAAACAACGTCTCGGAACACTGTACTGTTACATTGATTTTAATTATACTCGTGTCGCGATGTCCGCAGCGCCACTGCTGTTTTTTCCAACTCTCGACATAACCTTAATTAGTCGCGCGTCTAACGCAAACATTTCCCAACGTAAAATACAACGCGCACGGTACACCACAATTATTTCACGTTCTCGAACAGAGGGAAAAAAATACGTCGCAGCGATGCGGATTTTAATCAATTCTCTGTGACAATACACCACTCGCACCTACTAACACAGCTTGTTTACTGCGCAGAGTACTGCGCACACGACAAGGGAAACTCTCTCGCGCGGAGAGTCGATTTGAAAGACTCTTCTGCGAGAATCAGGGTAACGATGCGCATAAAGTTTAAGGTGCAACGAAGACCGAGAGATACGCGAATATACATACAACTATAACCGTCGTGTTTTCATCCTCCTAATCTTTCCTAAGAATGTCCCAAAATAATAGTCTTGCACACACCATTAACCTGCAACACTTTCTCTCCACTTTCCTTTATTAAAACCTGTACATCTTGCACGTGTAAATTCACGTAAAACATTAGATACATACTGAACGAAACGATATTTATCACTCAGAACACGTATCACCTTAATTACAACACAGAAACTTTATTCTTACCTTTCGGATAATGCTTTCGAATAACAACGTAGGCAATGTACGAGTTGCAATAGAAAATTTGACATAATTGTGGCTTATTCCAACGTTTACCGCTTCTCTTCCTTTTTCTCTTCTTGCACATGTCTTCTTTCTCAACGTTTCGTTCGTTGTCGTACCACAAACTGGAACACTGCAACGATTTCATCGTTTTGTCCTTCATGATCCTTTATCTTCCGAAGAGCATGTGGCAAACACGCGTCGAAGACTGAGCCGATGACGTACGCTGAATTCCTGCACGAAACTTAGAACGCAGAAACGTTTTAATACATATATACTAGCGTTCAGTCTTCGTGTGAGATAAAGAAGAAACAACGATGTGTCTCACCGTCTTTCAGTTCAACGGTTCTTTCCCATCTTCGGTAAGGCCGGGGAATCACAGACAGCGGCTATCTTTGT
Source organism: Habropoda laboriosa (assembly GCF_001263275.1). Taxonomy (NCBI): domain Eukaryota; kingdom Metazoa; phylum Arthropoda; class Insecta; order Hymenoptera; family Apidae; genus Habropoda; species Habropoda laboriosa. Next base: position 526,513 of record NW_017100293.1, on the reverse strand, counting down.
TCTCAGCCGCACAGCGACTCGGTCGCAACTTTGTTAAACGCGAGAATTCTTTGAAACTTCGCAGTTTACGCGATGAAAGGAATATTCTGCGAACAGTTGAATTTTTCTTCGATATTTTACCAGATAATAATTCTTAACTCTCTCACTCTTGTCAGAAAGTACTCCAACTCGGAGTAGGGTGGGCGTAAAATTAATTAAACGTTTCTACGTTCTCGCAACAGTGTACTGTACACGAAGACTATTCCCGCGTTGTCTGAGCGTCGTTCGCAAAAAGTACGCGTTCAACGGTCTCGTGAAGAGTGTGTACGCGTCGTCCTGCCGATCTCTGTCCACTCCTACGTCACAGGCCCAGGCTTGAAAAGTACGCGTTCAACGGTCTCGTGAAGAGTGTGTACGCGTCGTCCTGCCGATCCCTGTCCACTCCTACGTCAACAGGCCCAGGCTTCAACATGTTCGCTTCATCGTCTTCGGGATTTTCTCACACTCTTGTATCTCTTCGAGAAGAATTTTGATCTTTATCGAAGAGAGCTTGGGACATTTGAGTAGACGAAGAGACTTCGATAAGTGTCTCAGAATTTCTTCCCATATTTTCTAACCCCTCAACGTTCACATTTCTCTCGGCTTCGTGTGCCAGAAATGATCAATTTTTGTAATTATTTCCTCGGTGCGTAGAAATAAGTTTTCCATTATTTACAATGCTGCGACTCGCGGTTTTTGTCATAACGCGATACAGAGAACGAAAGAAAATTGCACTTATCGAACGATTACTTAAAGCTCAAAATAGGAAAAAAAATTAGATCTACAGAGTGTGAGAAAATATGTTTGCCTAAAGAGGGTTGAAAAAAAGAACGTTATTTTCCTCCTTGCAACAGATTTCCAGTAAGTTTCAACAGGTAGGATAAGAACGCCTCAAAGTACTAATATCGAAAGGTATTATCGAGCGCGATCGTTCAGTTCGCAAAAGGTGAAAGATAAAGGCGAGGGGCCGTTAACGAAAGGAATATTCCAAGCCGTCTAGAATATCTGGGTTGATCGAAGCCGTATCTCGACGTTCGTCGTCAGGAAAAACTTCTTCGACTTTCCGACGAAAGAGACAAATTGACCGGCGTCGCGACAATCCTATATTCATAGGATTCGAACGGACAGAAAGAAGGACTTGTGCCAGTTGTGCTTTTACATAGAAGAAAAAAAAAAAGGAAAAAAGAGATGTAAGGAATGCGAGATTTAGGCGGCGAAGTGCCTGGACTTCGTCATCCAGGGTCACTGGAAGAGGAAGCGCGCGGTTACCCATGGGTGCCGTAAACTAAGCCCTTTCCCCGGACAGTCGAACTAGGAGGCTCTAATCGGTTTTTCGGAACAACGCAGGATAGGACGCGGAGAGAGCACTTTTCATTATAGCCGTCGAGCGAGACAGACACCGCTTATATTCTAAAAATAATACATTTGGTTAATAGCCTACACTGTGTTCTGTTTTTTGAAATCGTGCTTACAAACTTTTTATGTGGACTTGTTCAGCGCGTACGTAGTATTTATCTGTTTTATTTTAAACTCTACTCGATACGCTTCAAGCGGTAAATTAATAGCAGCTTGAATATTTGGGGGTTTGATGCAAGATATACTACAGTTACCCTTTCACTCAATTTAATAATATAATTAGTGTAGTTGCAGCGCGGTATTACAATTTTTACAGAGAAATGTGTTTTTAGTTGAATGTGTACTTGTGTATTAACTTGTAATTTTTCCGTTTATCTTAATTTATATCTTGTATACAGTTTTTTGGCGGGGGTGAGGAACGCGGATTGGTTTTTGAGAACTTCTGGAATTAGACCCGGAAGGGGTTGCTATCTTTCCATTGTCCCCATTTTTGCTAGAGTCACCAGCAAGGTGACCGCCTACGATTCATCGTGGATCGCCAGGTCCTGAAGGGACTCTCGGGTGACGTCCGGGAATTTCCGCGTCCCTCGACCGTAACAGGTAATAACTTTATGAAGCGCCTTGACCTTACTAAGACATGCAAAATTACAAAAAAAAATTGAAAAGGCATTAAGCCGAAAATAAAGAAGTATATTACTTAAGTTTAAAACGTCGTAGAAGGTAACCGATGGCCGGTGGCTTCATAAACTTATTGTGTTACGGGTTCTTTAGAATTTATATTAATTAAACCTTAATTCTAACTTGGCTTTCTTCGCGCCTAGGGTCGCATCATAAAACGTTGTTACAATGTAACAGACTTTTTATCCCACTGTGCCCCAAAGAGTTCAAGCGGAACCGGGTAAGAGGGAGTCTACTTCCGAACAGTCGGTATTCGGTGAAAACGTCGAGAAGGAAATATTTCGAGTGAAAGAAGCGCGATCGCACTTTTCGGTCAAATTTCTGCGATAATCCGCGACACTCGGACTACGACACGTTTGCTCCACGCAGAATCGTTGTGATTCTCTGCGTACCAATTTCGAGTGTTCCAAAGAGCGATGATCGACCTCGATAAGCGAATGTTGCATTTTTTCGAGCTTACAGAGTATAAGCAAGATACACACGGCATTAGACAGATCTGCAATTGGTTATCGAATTGATTAACAACCGAAATACACTTCGATCCGCGTAATCTCGACATTTATGCGAACGTGATCGATAAGAATCGATAAAGTTCCGGTTGCAGGTACTTTAGTCGCGTGTTGCAAGTGCCTTCGTATCGTTCTCCGTCGAGGAATCAGGAAAAAGTCGAGATAAGCATGCTGAGAAATTTCTTCTTCATTCTTACGTTACTTGTAATTCTATCGGTGAGAATTTATTTACTATCTCCGGTTCGACGAACGTTATCTTTCACCCAAATATCTCTTTCTCTCTCTCTCTCTTTTTCAGTACTTCGTCGTGGCGGACATCAGAAAGGACTGTCGCAAAGAGTCCAAGGTTTCATGGGGTACTTTTTTTCCATAAAACCCTCGATAATTACACCGTCTCTAAGAGTTTCGGTACGAAAAGAGAGAAAATGAAAATTGTCGTTTTTTTTCCCCTTATTAAACCTTTCAGCCGCGTTAAGGAGGTTCAAGTCCGGCAACTTGGAGCCAGAGGACCCGAAATTGAAGTGCTACCTTCTGTGCTTCATGAGAAGGAACGGCATCGTGGACCAGAACGCCAAGGTGGATGTACAAAGAGCCCTCCGTCATCTTCCGCGAAGCATGCAGGACTCGTCTAAAAAACTGTTCAACAAGTGCAAATCCGTTCGTGAGTAGATTTGGACAGACACGCTAGAACTACCGACCGGGTTAAACCCTTTGGACTCCTCTGTCCAGTTTTATTCATAGGTATGAACCAAGTCATTCTTAAATTGCTAGTTTAAATATGTATTATAGTTTGCAATATTTTTTTTACGTGGATCAGCAATAGGTACACATATAAAGTCCGTTCAAAATAAGAATAACCTCGCTCTCGGACCGATTTTCGTCCGTTCTGCGCATAGACAGAGAGCGTAGCAGAGGGTAAGACGGAGAAACACGTAGGCGGTTAAGTGGGGGGGTTTGGACGTTCTAGTGCAGGGGTCGGCAACCCTTTCTACTTGGAGGGCATATTTCAGAAATGCGGGAGTTCGGCCCGCACCGTGGGATGAAGAGGAGGGTGGGGTGATATTTAAACATGATAATATTAATGCAACATAAATTTATTACATAAATTTTAATTGAAGAAACATAATTGTTATTCAAACATCTAAAATTTAGAATTGCTTCGCGGGCACCGCGTTGCCGACCCCTGTACTAGTGGTTCTAGCCCTGCCTTAGGCACGTCCCATGCGCGAAACGAGGTTATTTTTATTTTGAACGAAGTGTACGTATGTATATGACTCTTAATGCTATTTTCAATATAATTAGTATTTGGTTCCTATCAACCAAATGTCACTTGAAGCGCATTTCAAATAAAATTCTTAAAATAATAGGGAGTTGTTGAAAAGGTTAATCTGTAACAACGAGTCAGGCTCGTGGCAGAGATTCCGGCGAAGATGCGAGAAAAATAGGTATATCGGTAAGAAAAATTCATCGTAATCCTAACTTTCGTTTGAATTTGTAACACTAAGGATTGCTAAATGTAATTAATCTGTGACAGATTAGCCTATGGCTGACGCTTAGATGCACAGTCAGAAAAGAAATCATAGGTTAAGGGGTTAAAAGTGACACATTAGCAACTTTCTAAAGAAAAGTGAATGTTCCATACTTGGAAGAATTGTCGTTCGCAATTTTCTCGACTTCATTTCCATCGACAGGAATCGAATTTTTTTAATCACCTTTTAGTTACTTAAAAATTCACTTGTAAGAAATTGCCGATAGGTCACTTTGATTCAGTCGGTAGTTCTAGTGTTAAGAGAAATTACGAGATTGCGGATGTTTGTGCATTTTTACAGGGAATTGGTAATAAAACGGGACTTCGATAGAAATTTCTTATTTACTTTGTATACAATTTAACCCTTTCACTGCTGTAGGCGCTTTAAAAATTTCGTTTGCACCGTGCTATAGCAGCATACTGGCGCACTTGCGTATCAATTTAAGCCTTAATTTCATCCTCTCCACCCTTTCACCTCGATTGAATAAAAGAAACTTCGAAACGAGACAGCCGAGAGAAACGATTTCGAAAATCTGTCGCGGAAAGGGTTAAATTACAATCCTAACGTCTAAACAACGAACGTTTCTCGATATTTTCAACATACTTATTGCACACGTTTGTACACGATATTTCCATATCTCACACATTTCGAGAGCACAAACACATCCGCAGTCTACTCTCGTTATCACAGCTCCTTGGTCAAAGTGTAATTTCACGGTTTTCTCAGAGGGAACTGATCCGTGCGACAAGGCGTACCAGATGGTCAAGTGTTCCGTGCAATCTCAACCAGAGGTATGTAACATTTGGCAAAAATAACCCTTCGTTTCGTCTCTTATTTGTTCCACGTTTCACCTTACAGATTTTGCACAGCATTCCTTTCCTCTAGAGCTCTCGTCGGGAGAGGTAGCCGCTGGCAGACACTCGAGCCTCGAGAAAAGAACGCGACATTGTACCGTTTTCACGCGATGATTTCACGAGGAATAAAGAACGAAAATTAGAGGAGTGTAAGGTGGTTCGAAAAGTTGAATTGGTAGTCGAATATAGGGGGAGAGAAACGATCGGTTCAATTAACGAGCAAAGTTTTCGTTCCTCGGGTAAACGACTTGGATCGACTATTCAAACGGTGTTTCGAAGTCTATTCTTCGGTATATACGTACACGTAGTAAGTACATGCAAGAAACCGGAAGGGAAATCGTTCAGGGGGCGATCGAGCGAAACTTCCGACGACGCTGCGTTTTCGAGGAGACACTAGCGTCTCGCGGAAATTAACTTCCGCCACCGGCTGCCATTTTTGCTCCTCCGCTTCTCTCTTCTCTCCTCCTTTTTTTCTTTTCTCTTTTTTCGTAATAATGGAATCTCGTTTGCGCGTCCACTTTTCACACGAACAACCGTTAATGGACGATCCTTGAGAGATTCGTCTTTTCAAAGGGCTACACACCACCTATTGTTAGGTATTCGTGCCCTAATTTCAGGATAGAAAAATTCTACCTTGGCACCGTTTCCTTTCCACCGTTACTATCTTTAAACACACTTCTTGCAATGATAAAAACTTCACTTTGAACTAAACTATTTTTCTTCCTCTCGAGAAAGTTTGAAGAGTAGGCTTTAATTTTTGGATCTTCTAAACGTATAGTCGGTGAAAGCGATTATTACCTTAACATTACACTCCTTCCAGTTATCAAAATTTCACTTTGAAAAGAATTTAATCCCTTCTCCGAAGAAAATTTGAAAAATGGACTAAACGTATAGTCGGAGTAAGCGAAACGTAGCCCTTGAAAAAGGTTTCGTACGAAATTTCCACGATTACTACTACCTTTAAGTACACTCTTTTCAGTGATAGAAATTTCACTTTGAAAAAGCTAGTTTTCTTCCTCTGGAAAAAAGTTTGAAAAATAGGCTTCGATCTTTGAACCCTCTGAACGTATAGTCGCTCGAAGCGAAAAGTAGTCCTTGAAAAAAATTTCACACGATCACTATCTCCAAGTACACTCCTTCCAACGATAAAACCTTCACTTTGAAAAAACCATTTTTCTTCCTCCCGAAAATCCGAAAAGCATACTAAACGTATAGTCGATGGAAGCGAAAAGTAGCCCTTGAAAAGAGCCTATCATCCATCGAATACCATCGGAAACTTTTTTCCCCCGAAGTATACAGCGTCCTTGGAGAAAGCAAGGAGCATAGTTTTCCGGCGGAAATGAACGATGGAAAGGAACGAAGGCCCCGAGGGTTGGCGCGTGTAACAGTAGCAGCAGTAGCACGTGCCTCGAGCCGACTTGTGAAAACGCGGCTCGACTGCACGTCGTCTATATGCATTCACCTAAGCTGGAACTGGGTCACAGTTCTGCCCATCGGGGTATTAAAACAATCTCTAAGCTCCCCGGAAAAGGGTGCGGGCGACGGTGGAACACGGTGGGGGCAAGTAACACGCGTAGGAGAAAGAGCAAGGGTGAGACTTCGTGGCATACAGAGAGAGGGAGAGAAAAAGAGAAGAAGGAGACTAGCTGGCTGGCTGATGAGCGGCGTATAAGTGGCGAAAGTACGGGGCGAAAAACGACGAGGCTAAACAACGAACGACGAACGATAATGATGCGCCACTCGACGCGTACTCCTCTCCTCTTTTACAGCCCCCCTCCCACCCTCACTCTGTTTCTCTCTGTGCATTCGGTCCTTTCATCTCTGCCGTTCGATTGCTCGCTTTCGGCGATCGTTTCGTGCGCCTTTTTACCTGGCCTGTTTCCTTTAACGGCGCGCTTAGCCAGTATTCTCCGTCGAATTTGCGAATTCAGGGCTTTCAAGATGACACACGTTTAGAGGGAATTTTTTCCCTTTCATACTGTCACGATTAACCCTTTAGCTTTACGAGAAGTGTGTAGATGTGTTTGGTAAATTAATTAGGAATAAGTCATTTCTCGGAATGCTGTAATTAAGCAATTTTGGCTCTCCTCGAAAATTTCGCAATTTCCCACGTTTGCAGAGGATTTTTCTTTTCAAGATTCGCATGATTTAGCTTCATGAAAAGTGTATCGATGCGTTTTCTTCGTTAGACGAAAAAGTTAATTATCAACAGACCGCAAAAATTGTCAATTTATTACTTGGCCTATCTCCCGATTTATCCTCAAAAGTCGAACTCCGTGACACCTCTCAGCACGCTGTAATTAACTAATTTTCACCCTCCCCGAAAATTCACAATTTCCACAGAAAACTTCTCACCGCGAAAGCCACGAAATTTATAACGAGATAGTCGAAAGAATTTTCCCAACGCTGTTCCTCCTACTTCCTCCGTACTCTCTACCTACGTACGTTTCGCCACAATTTTTCTCTAGAAAAATTAGAACACCTCTGGGAAGGTGAGGGGAAGTTGAAGATAATAAAGATCAAGATTGTATAGCGGTGCATCGTGTCACCTTTACAAAACACTGTTATTAAAGTAAGAGTATAGAGCGAGGAGAATGGGGAACAGTTGGTAGTTAACCCTGTGATATAAGGGCTGGATCTGACCGCTAATCCTCGGCTACCGGATTAATCCGAGCTCACCGAATTTTCCGGCTGGCCGGTGCACGCGGCTTGGCGAGGAAAGCAACCTTCCCAATTGGCTATTCCTCGCCATGCCCTCCGTTCCTTTATCCTTTTATCTCGATGTCCGGGAAATAATCGGTAAAAAATGTCGACTACACCGGTCCCGGAAGTTCAAGGCACCTAGAAAACCGCCTCAAGCTGTTCCAGGTTGTGTTTTCTGCCCGTTGGTCGATGACGTTGCACCAAAGTTCCGTTTGTCTCTGTCGTCGGCCGTGAGAGTGCACAAACTTACAGGCTACCCAATCTTTTGCATCTTTTCTACGTCTTCGCTAACGAACACACTTTGTCGGGCGACAAAGCGATATTTTCTTGAGAAATTATGGTCGTATGGAGTGGTTCGGAAAGTTGGTAGCGAAATGTAAGAAGAATTTAAATTGACTCTCGATTAGAAACAGAGATAACGACAAAAACCAAAATGTATTTTATCTAAATATTACCTAATTTTATTTGTAAATCCAACGTGCCCCTAAAATTACTCTCAAAGCGAAGTATATTTTCTGCGGTGGAACCAACAACCCAGTAACTTTCCCCCGTAACTCGGAAAGATGATGACAATAACGGATCGCCAGCTTATTTTCTAATACAAAAATCTATATTTTCGATAAATATCATTTATCACTCGTTTTAGTCGCTTTTTAAGTCTCAATACTGCCCCGAGTTGCTGGCAACCTTAACCTCAAAATATACCGAGTGTCAGAGGTTAATACATTCGACAACGATCGATAGTATCTTCAGTTTCGTAGAATAAGCTGCACGAGAAATAAAATTACCTTTGATTTTTAGCCTACCTGAAATATGAGAATAATTCACAATTCGACAAAATGTCGATCGTCCATTTTCCCTGGTAATCTTGTATTGGGTTGTTCGGAAAGTTCTCGTATCTGTGCTTCTAATTGACATAGCGATAAAAATTAAACGGCATTTTCCTCGATTGGTAAGTTGAAGGTAAAAATTCAACGCACTACTCGAATTATTCGTAAGATGAACAGGAGTGGATACAAATCGAACTATGTTCTCTTCAGCGAAGCGTGGATGTTGAATTTTTCGTGGCAGCGTTCGAAAAATATAGTTCGCTTTGGGAGTAATTTCAGGGGTACATCGAAATTTATCTTTTCGTTTTTGTCGCTACCTCAATTAGAAACAGAGATACCTCGGCTCGAATTTTTCTACATTTTACATTCCGAACGAACCAACAACAGTGTATCTGCCCGCGGAATGTTAAACGTTAAAAAACAGAAAGGTGTTCGATACATTCGATAAAAGGCAGAGAAAGGAAAGATTTTTTTAATGGAAATTTCTATCGACCAAAGGCTGTATATATTGCGTTCCATGTTTCGCTGGACGATCAGCGTCTCGTAAATATCGCGAATTCTCGTGTGACCGAGTGTAAGTCATCCGTTAAGCGTAGTTCAGAGGAATAATTCCCCGGGGAGTTTCCATGTAGTGGAAGATCTACGAACAGGGTACACAAGGGTTCCTTGGAACGGGCAAACGTTGACGAAGATTTCGTCGGACATCGCGACGATTAAGCTGGATCAATGTTTACGGAGTCGAGAGAAATAATCCCGGATTCTAAGGGAACCGAGGATCCAATATATGAAAGACCGTGTATCGGAGACCCTCTAGGGAATTCCCCACTGCGAAATTCTACAGCTGCTCAAGGTGTTGCCTTTGCTACGGTATCCGACTAGTGAAAATTACGATCGTTACCGGAAACTTCAAAAGGAACGATGCAATTTTAGAGTTAAATGCAGGATTCGCTGTTTCTTACCCTGAAGAACGTTCTTCTATTCTTTCATTTTAGACCAAAATGGGGAATTCGCTGCTTTTTAACCGAAGAACGTTATTCTATTCTTCCATTTTACACCGAAATTGAAAATTCGCCGTTTTTCAACTGAAGAATTTTCCATTTTACACCAAAATGGAACATTCGCTGTTTTTTAGCCGAAGAACGTTATTCTATTCTTCCATTTTACACCGAAATTGAAAATTCGCCGTTTTTTAACTGAAGAATTTTCCATTTTACACCAAAATGGAACATTCGCTGTTTTTTAACCGAAGAACGTTATTCTATTCTTCCATTTTACACCGAAATGGGGAGTTCGCTGTTTTTTAACCGAAGAACGTTTTTCTATTCTTCCATTTTACACCGAAATGGGGAATTCGCTGTTTTTTAACCGAAGAACGTTTTTCTATTCTTCCATTTTACGCCGAAATTGAAAATTCGCTATTTTTCAATTAAAGAACATTCTTCTATTCTTCCATTTTACACCAAAATGGAGGATTCGTTGTTTTTCAACCGAAGAACATTCTTCGAGCGATTAACCCTTTGTCGAAATACTGATTAGTTGTGCAACACGTAACTAGGTCCCTATTTTAAATTTTTTATAGAACTAAATCATCTGAAAATTACATTTCCTCAAATATACGTACTTACATGAGTTGATATTCACGCCAACTATTTCTATTATTTAAAACAATGTGAGTTTATCGGTTGCGCTCTTAATATTTTCTGAACACGCACTACCGGCCAAAAGTTTCGAAACACCTGCCAACTTACATCGATCTACTGATTCTTCATAAATTCGAAACGCTCTTTGACGCTCTGAAGATCAATAGCACTCTACTTCATTTCGACTACATAATTCGAATGATAAAAAGTTCTTCAAATTGCTAACCTTTTCCCAGGAACTTTTCTCCAACATATGAATGCACAGTGAATCGCAATGCACAGTGCAATCGTTCTCAAAGGGTCAATACCAGAGGATCAATCAGTAGTCGCTCGAGTTTTCCACGAATCGATCTTCGCGTGATAATAATCTCGCTGAAAGGTACTTTCCCGATCTCTCCCATTGAAAAGCTAAGAAAAAATGCAGAGGAAAAAGGTGTCTAAGGTTAGCGAAACGATTCACGGCAGCGTGATAATCGACGAGAGAGCACACAGTAGTACTACGTGTCCCGCGGATGGTCAAGAAATCGCTATCGGCGATTAGGTGTGGAAAAATCGGGGGAAAAGTGGCGCGCGCGACAAAACGAACGCGTCACCGTTTGATCGTAAAAGTTGACCGGTGTGAAGAGAATGGAACGGGGGGAAAAAAAGGGTATTTATCACCGGTTTAGAACGTAGAAGTGGGAGTGTGATATTGGATTCGTTGGCTAGTCCGGGGATGGTGGCGTTACCTGGCGCCTTTCCAACAATGTGTTCACACTTTTTACCCCGCGATAAATCCAAGCGCGAGCGCCCATTGTCCGACATTTCCTTGATTGCACGGCCACGAGGCGTCTTCCGTGTCTGTTTAGGGAACCTTTCGGCGAGTTTAATCGGTTCTTTCCCGATTCTACAATCGGGACTCTACGAACGGTTGGAAAACGCGACGTTTCTCTTTTTCTTGCTTTCTTTCGCGATATCGTTTGCGATTCCTCGTTCTTTCTTTCCATGTTTCGTTTGAAGAGGATGAAGAGTAGCGTTCTTATCGAGAGGTTGAAGAATAGTACTCCAGAATGGTATCAGATAAGGAGGAATTTTATACGGTGTATTTTTAGCGTACAATTATGTAAGTTTCTTTTTTTAGAAAATCATAAAACTTTTTTCTTTTTTAAATCAATGATAAGAGAAAATGTTGAATTGTGTAAGTTCTTCTTTTTTCAGAAAATCGTAAAATATTTCCTGATATCTAAATACAGTTACTCTCATTAATATTCCAACGCTATTTAGAACAGTATAACTTTTCTAAAATTGGACCAAGCGACTTGTTCTTTTTCTTTTCTTTTTTTGAGAATTCACAAGGACTAGTGTCAGAAAGTACTCTGAAATGAATTGAACGTGTCTGCGTTTTTACAATTGGGGGATCAATTCGTACACTCTGTCGCATAGCCAGCTCGGCGCGCTACCTTCAACTGCCTTCTCGTCCCGGGGCCCGCGTGCCCCTTCTATACACTTACGCACTCACACACTCGCTCACGCCGTGCCGGTGCGCGCCACACGCACTCACGAGTGTCGGACCCGATCGCCGGCGGATCAGTCACCACACAATAGTATAAGCTACACAAGAATTATATCCGCGTTATCTGAGCGTCGTTCGCAGAAAGTGTGCTTCGAGGGTCTCGCGAAGAATGAGGCCGCGTCGTCCTGCCGATCCCCGTTCACCCCTACGCGACAGGCCCAGGGAAAGACCCAAAGGGGCGGAGTCACCCCCACCGAGCGCGCTGGGCGTGGCTTCGAGATGCGCTTGACCGTCTTCGGGACGGATTTTCTCACACTAGCATAAAGAATTACTCAAAAAAACTCAAGTCGTTTGATCCAACATTAAAAAAGTTTGAATATTCTAAATACTGTCCGAATATTAGTAGAGTAACTGCATAATTTTATAAAATCATCGATTCGAACATTCCACTTAAAAAAAAAAAAAAGAGAAAGAACGTACGATACATCTGCATACTTGCAAGTAACGTTTAGAATATGGAACATGGAATGAAACGTGAATTTTTCATATTCACGTCGATACACATCTCGGTTTTAATTCCGCTCATGGCGATCTGCTATTTTGATTTTTCCCTGTGCTCTCCACCTGATGTACGTCCACCCGTGGACAGAGCGCAATTTATTAATTAATCAAGGGAAACACGATGTGGAAGGAGTGCGTGCACACCGGCGTTCTTCGAATGAATTTCAATTTTCCATTGATGCGCGCATTATGCATTTGTCAATTTCGATTACTCGCGGTGCAGGTACATCACGATGTATCCACATCGGTGACACGCGTTAAATCACACTCGGATGGAAACCAGCTCGATTATCGGTAGGCATCAAATCGCCTCGCGTGTACCAAATCGCCTCTGACTGCCATTTCACAACCACTCCAAACATTTATAGATACGTATCTTTGAATATTTAACGGTACCGTAGAAAGTGTGTTTTAATCCTTTCCGACGGTGCGTTAACCTCTTAACACTCACACGCGCACAGCTGTAATCGGTTCAATAAGCGGACTCTTTTTCGCCTTATTTTCTTCCACTTTGCGTAATTGCGTTAGTCTTTCTATTACAGCGAAGAAAAGGTGTCACAGCACTATGAATAATGGGAAATTAATTTTTTATTCAGCTGTACGCCTGGGAAATAATTGAACGAAAGACGAAATTGCTGAGAAGCTGAGAAAAATGTGAGTTAAAGAGGTATTTTGAATTTTCAAAAAATAGTCCATGGGATTTGTTGGAATTTGTAAAATTAACTTAGATCTTGAATCTTTGAACGCGTTTTTCTCGAAACGGTTCACACGATATCTAGAGCTCCAGTTTATCGATCGACTTGAAATTTGTAAAGGATCTTCAGCACACGTCCTGTTATCGCGTGAACCAAAATTTTAAACATCTCTCGCTTTTTTCTTACTCTTTTAAGAAGCTACAGTCGGGAAAATATGAAAATATCGATAATCTGAATTCAAAATGCTGCCATTTCGTAAGTAATCGATATTTTTATTTTATATTCGTTCAGACCATAGCCAGATCTATACCGATTAAGATTCTTCCTAATTTTTTTATTCTATATCAGCAGAATGCACAGAATCGTGTAAACAATCGACACACTTTTTGTAAAGCACACTTCTATAAAACAAACTATAACTCCTGTAATTTTCGTTGTTTTTACTTCAACAAAATACATCGCGTATTTTAAATACCCAGAAACGAATGTGCAAAATCCCAATGCAAAAATTTGAATGGTTCCTCAGAAAAAAATCCTAAACCTTGAGGGGTGAAATGTGACAAAGTCAGAAAAAAGAGAAGAGGGAAGAAAGAAAGAAAAAAAATTGTTTGTCTCGTTTACGGGAAAATTCCGATGGTAATTCTCATCACGATCGAAGGTAGACGATCGTAGTTGGAAGATGTTCGACGTGTCTTCGGGGGGTTAATTCAGCGGAAGTTGCGGGTCGAAGATCGCGGTGGTAAAACGAGGGGTGAAAATGAAATTCTCCCTATTGTATCTAAAGGGGAAGTTTCTCAATCTCGCTGGACGCGACTGCCCTTTTATCACGCCAGTAATTAACTGGCTAACAATTTTTCCTCGGCTACAACGCTCAATTTAAACTTTATTAATGAAGGGACCACGGTTCATTAAGCCGCCGCTCTTAATGACGAAACACCGTCTAATCCAGCCGCCGATTACCGTGTTTACCTTATTTCCGCCACGAGCATACCCCCAGGCAAGATGGGAATCTCTTATCGGAGACACTCGAACCCTTTCGCCTTCGATGTACGGGGTGCACCCGTGGATTCAAGCATTTGCCAAATATCTTTCTTCGTTTCTTATAAACGTCGAAGATAAATGCTTGAAGAATCTTCTGCAGTTTTGTTTTTAAAGGAGATTTTGTTTGTCCGGTTTTTTTGAAGCTTGACGTGGAACGACGATGTCACTGTTTTCCCTATATCACTCACTTATTTTCCAATTTTCTCTTTGACTCTCTCACCCTCTCATCTACTCCCCAATTTTCTCTCTGACTCACTCACGCTCTCACTTACTCTCTGAATCTCTCACTCTCTGTCTCACTCATTCACTCACTGACTCTCTCACTCTCTGACTCTCTCAGACTCTGATTCTCTCACTCTTTGACTCTCTGAATCTCTCACTCCCTCAATCTCTGACTCTCTGACTCACTCACTTTCTCACTTACTCTCCAATTCTCTCTCTGACTCTTTGACTCTCTCACTTACTCTCTAATTTTCTTTCTGACTCTCTCACTCCCTCACTCTCTGACTCACTCATTCTCTGACTCTCTCAGACTCTGATTCTCTCACTTTTTGACTCTCTGTATCTCTCACTCCCTCAATCTCTGACTCTCTCACTCCCTCACTCTGACTCACTCATCCTCTGACTCTCTCACCCTCTGACTCACTCATTTTCTCACTTACTCTCCAATTCTCTCTCTGACTCTTTGAATCTCACTCTCTGACTCTCTCACATACTCTCCAATTTTCTTTCTGACTCTCTCACTCCCTCACTCTCTGACTCTCCAATTCTCCCTCTGACTCACTCCCTCTCTCGTACCCGTCGAGTGTGTGGTTCTCAAGAATTCTCAATGTAGAGGAATTAATTCGAAGCAACGAGAAGCGCTGGAAAGAATGGAACGGCGCGGTGCTTCGTTCTCGATGAGTGCAGCCACGAAAATGCAGCCGCAGCGAGCACGTGAAAACGGCACCGAACCTCGAACTATGATTTATACTGCGCCAGAATCCTTGTTTTCCACAGGGGTGAATGCACCCAAAATATTCTTCTCAGCAAATTTTCCAACCACCCAAGGAACAAAGCGAAAAAGAGGGAATCGACTCGTCATCACGACACAACGTCCACTAATTCGGTTAACTCAAACTGAATTAACAATTCTATAATTCCCCCAACAAATTTCGCCAATTTTCACATTTTGCTTCCATACTTTCGAAGCACCCTGTACAAGCAAATTTCGT
Organism: Habropoda laboriosa; assembly: GCF_001263275.1. Classification (NCBI taxonomy): domain Eukaryota; kingdom Metazoa; phylum Arthropoda; class Insecta; order Hymenoptera; family Apidae; genus Habropoda; species Habropoda laboriosa. Next base: position 511,393 of record NW_017100293.1, on the reverse strand, counting down.
CCAATTTTCATCGTATATTTCAGTAAACGTTCCGCTTCATTTCACTAACACGCTTCTCTTTTCCACCGCTCTATTACACCGTGTTCCAGCTGAAAAATAATAATAAACACACAAGCAAAAGGTTCGCGTACCTTTAATTTCCTCGTAATTGAAATATTTTATTGCATTCGCCGAACGAACAGAACGCCCGCGTTCCTCCCCCGTTTCTTCCCTGCGACACAGAGGAAACACCCCCTCGTTTCCATTATTATCATTATTATTACCTCGTTTGCAACAGAAAAAATCGATCGCGTAGAAATATTGCGAGAGAACTGTCGTCGCGTTCGTTGTCGACTGAAACAGAGGGGCAGGCAGACGTGTAACAAAATACAGGATGAACCTCGTGACCCGGTTCCAACACCGCGGCCCAGTCAGCTGTTCGAAAATGTCCACATTTCGATATATAGTGATTCGCGAATCGGTTTCGCTTGTGTCCAGAACCGTGCTGATAATACCGAAAATATCGACTGCCTCGAGAATTGATTCAAGTACGCCCCGCGCACCGTTCTACGGGGGTGGAAACCTCTGTTGAATATTTTTCGCTCTCTTCTCTTTCTGACTCCTTTTTCTCTCTTCGACTCTCTTCTCTTCCCTTTCTCTCTCTCTCTGACTCGCCTCTCCCTCTCTCTCCCTCCCCATTTCGAGGGTTTGCATTTTTTAGGACCTCGAAAAGGGTCACAGGTTTTATTTTCTTCCGAGGTTATATCTATCTGGCGAAATTGGAATTTTTATCAGATGTTTCGACGGCGGGCAAAATTTCCAGAGATGCACACAGGATATTTATGTATTACAATTATTCCCTTACGCACCAATCTCCTCCCTCTGTTTCCCCTAACAGAGCAATTTTCAGAGAGTAACCATACCGGCGGAATCGAGTGGTTACTAGTTGGTCAAAGAACTGCCTGTGGAGACAGAAAAAAAAAAAAAAGAAAAACAAAAAAGAATGGAATAGCCTCGTATCTGTCGCGCGTTTGTTTCCTACTACACACAACTCTAATTGAAACTTTTTTTCGCTGGAACTCGTCAAAATTCTCAGTTTATACCGACGAATTTCCACTAGTCGGTCTTTTCAACTTCGAATCACAAGAAATTCTCATCATGTGTGATCACTGCGCGTAAGTTTGCCACGTTAACGCACGAATTAACGCGTCAAATTACCATTTCTTCTTTCCTTTCTTACTCGTAGAAAAGTTACGACCCAAAAGGGATACTCTGGACAGGTGACGTGCAAATGCGAACAGTGAGTATATACATACGTACATTTCTTCGAATATACTTGGCGAAAATATCTCTCGTTGGATAATAAATTTTCATTTCACGTGATGTCTTTCCAGCGGAGAGAAGAAAAACGGCGACAAGGATAAGGACTTTGGTGGATGTTGCTCGAAAAAGTACGAATTTTCTAACCTATCTTAATACCCTCTAACCTATATGGCCGCCGATAACGAAAGAATTGTATATAAAAAAGAGAGAAAAATCGCGGTTAAAATTGCTCGATCGAATGTGCAGAGAGAAAAAGACAGTTGCTGGCGGGTGTTGCGGTTCTAAATGCTGCGCTGGGATGCAGGAGGAAGGCGGTTGTTGCACCGGTGGTGCTGCTGCACCAAAAGAGGCGAAATATTGCTGTAGCCAGGGAAAATAATCGCAATTCTTCCTACACAATCGCTTAAAAGAAAACTGGCTTCGAAATTGGACGAGCAATGGGTAAAAATTACTACGTTATTACGGCTCGGCGGCCATATAGACAATTCTAGATTGATATTTAAGGGGGTATTCTAGTCTCGAGTGTCATATTTTAGTCCTTCTTACGGATTTTTTTTTAAGGAAAATATAAGTTTCTCAGTATCGCCACTTTGCATACCTATTTATTCGTGTTTTAAGAAAGTTCACAATTTTTTTCAAGTGAAAATAATCAAAACTGTCTGAATGACATTACCATTCGATGCGGTCCCTTTAAAAAAAAAAGTGTCCTACTGGCTGACACGATTCCGCCCATTCTGTTTATCCGAAATGAAAAAGCCAAAAGGATTCTTGATTAGTGCGACTGTGACTATGGTGTGAACCAGAATGAAAAAGAAATAGTGAAAATTTACAAAATGACGGTACTTTGAATTTTGACTATCGATTTCTTCGACTTTTTTTCGTCTTTCAGAGGCTCTAAAAACCAGAAAACTACATGTTTTGGCATAATTCTGGTTCAGACGATAACGACACATCCACCGAAGGTGCATGTAAAATTTCGAGTCTATCGGACAACTAGAACTTGAGACATCATGTCAGCCATTTAGAAAAACGCGTTTAAAGTTTCTCATACCAGTTACACGAGAATGGTGTATTTACGACTACGGGCTACATGTCGTCTTCTTTAACCATCTATAACTTCGTCAATTTTACGAATTCGGAAAATCCTTCGACAGTTATACTTCTGCAAATGTCTACTTTCGGAAAATGTAAAAAAAAGAAATCGATTTTTTTGAAAAGTCTAGACTAGAATACCCCCTTAACTCTAGAACAACCGGAGTTCAACGTGCTGAATTATTTTCCCCTTCCGGTATATTCAGATGAGACTATTTAACCTTCCTAGGCTCGCGTGGCGGTCCTACAGCCGACGAAATCGGAATTCGCTTGTTTTTTCGAAACTATCGACGCTCTCACCCTGCTCTTCCTTGTGTTGTAACGAATTACACGAAACTGTACGGTGTAAATACCACATTCCGATCATTTAAAAATCGGTGTGAAAGACCGACGTGAGTCACTATGCGCTGAAAAATTACGCGAGTTCAGGAAGGTTGAAAAACTTCGAAATTAGAATCGTTAATGGAAAATAAATTGGCATGTATAATTATTTCTTTACGCGCCGGCTATTCTGTTAGAAACTTGACTCAAAGTGACTTTTGTAGAAACTCGCACTTTTACAAAATCAAATAAAACAACTCTGGTAAAACGGAAAATTTCTATTGAAAAATTTGACACAGTGCTTATTACAGGCACGGCGATGATTTTTAATTCTGCACAAAAGTGAAAACGCATTTAGGCGCTTAACGCTTAGAGCGTAATAATTGTTAATAATTTCTGTAATTTAAAGTAAGAAATCGGAAATCCGTCATTTCGGCGGTTTTGCCAGTTCCAGTGCCAATTCTTTCGTTTTTTTATAAATCAAAATTTCAAATAGCGAAAGCAACGCACAGCAGGAAAACTGATTACGCCGGATATCGCGGACGAGAAAACTAGAGGGGGAGATTTATGGCGATTCATAAGGAAATAGGATGCAAATTGACGTCGTTTTCAGGGCGAAAGAGGCGGCCGGTGGCTGTTGCATGTCCGGCTGCTGCAAGGATAAGGGGAAGCCCAAGGAACCGGACGTCCCGTCGAGATGCTGCGCCGATCGGAAATGATATTCTACTTTCTATCGAAAAATAAAAAAAAAAAAAAAAAAATTCGAATGTGATCTTGTAGACTGAATAATAAAGGGCACTTGGAAATATTCACGTGGTTGTTCCCATCCGATGCATCGCTGCCTACGTTCACGCTAGATGAAAACTTGATAACCTTAAAGGGGTCTTCTAGTGTGACGGCCGTTTCTTTAGGCCTTTTTTGCTAATTTATTACAAAAGTACGGTAACAGTTGTTAAGATGAGCTTTATCCCTATGTATTTACTTGTCCTTGAAGAATCATTAAAAATTTTTCTTGTTGAAAAATAATTAAATCTGGCTGCTGTGGAACACGTCAAACAGGAGCATGAAAGACAAAAGTAGATTCATGGTTGCCATGATTTGAGCTGTTCTGCTTATCAGAAATAAAAAAATCCAATTGATTCTTATTTAGTATGCATGTCGCTATGGTCGGTAGAAGAATAAAAGAAAAGTATTGAAAATTAAAAAAATGGCGGCACTTTGAATACGAAGTATCGATTTTTTCGACTTTTTTTCGTCTTTCAGAGGCTCTAAAAATCAGAAAAATATATATTTTGGCATAATTCTACTACCGACCACAGCCACACATGTTCCGAAGACATGTGCAAAATTGGTTCGGTAGTTTTTGCCAGATCGTGGCAACTATTTCAGAACGCGTTTAAAGTTTTCAGTGCAATTCAGATCCTCCCTTGATGTGTCACACTAAACGAGCTATAACTTCGTTATTTTATTCAATACAACTATAAAACTTCAGGAGTACATTCTGAAAGAGTTGTACTTTCGATATATGCAAAAAACATAAAAATCGATTTATTGAAACAGTTACACTAGAAGACCCCCTTAAAGGGATACGTGTGCGTGGCTGGAGTTACGAGATCGATTTTTCTTTTTCAACACTAGATCTACCAACCGGGTCATCTATACTGACACTTGTAGAATCCAAACTGGCTGACACTTGTAGAGACATTACTGTACTTGTAAGGAAGGGATTTGGGGGAGGAGGTGAACTTGGTTCTGGTGGACAGGACTTTGAAGGAAGAGTCAGCGGTCTATGAGTAACTTGGTTTTCGGCGTTATGGGATTCATCTTAAGAGTGAATTGGTGACTCAATGTCAATAGGCGGTTGGTTATCCAACATACAGATAGAAGCATACATGCAGAAAACGAAGTCGAAAAGTTACAAACGGTAATACAGTATATTCTCCACAAGTGTCAGACCGCAAGGAAGCTAAACCTGACACACGTGGAGTCAGGGACTACGTTTTCGAGCCTCGCGCCCGCCTTTGTAGTTTGCCGGACGTAGACAAGGACAGCGAATAAAAGATAAGGATAAAACGTGAGTCGAGGCAACCAAGCGATTTAAATATCAACTTTTTTAATTTTACGTTTTTTTATCCCGAAATTTTTCTTAACATATCGATGAGATTTTTCTGATGAAAATGACATAAAACACGACTGTTTCACTGTCACGCCAGATTTACAGGTTGCTGTCAGGCGGCCAAAATTCCCGTATATATTCCGAAAACCGATTTTTAATCGCGAAACACTACTGAGACGGTTTAATTTGGGGCAACCAGCTCATATTTGAGCTGGCAATACACAACACAACTAACTACTAAACCAAATCACCAGAAAAGAACCCATTTTTGTAACTCACTGTTCGCTGATTAAACAGCTGAGCTCTGCAACGTGGATTTGACTGCATTTTCTCCTTCCTTCCATCCTTCCTCCCAGATCCGATCGATTTTGTAAGACTCACAAACTCACAAAGTGTGAGTCACTGTGGAATGGAC
>NW_017100293.1:492965-505358 GCF_001263275.1 Habropoda laboriosa | reverse complement strand
ACTTTGCGCGGGAAATCGATAATTTCTCGCGGGAATCGGTCACTTTTCGCGGGAAATCCTTCGTTTTTCGCGGGAATCAATTATTTTTCGCAGAAAATCGCCGATTCTTTCGTAATTCTATTTTGATTTCTATTGTAATGTTATAATAACGTATAATTTATTAATTCTCACAATTTTTTGGTATAAATTTATACTTGCAACAATTTGTTACAACATTACATATAACAATTTATACGTTTTTACAATATTCTTCAATGGAAACATAGGTTTTAGCGTTCTCGTTACTTACTCGTGGTTAAATTAATTTCGTAGGGACTAAAAATCAGGTTGTCCTGTGGTTGTAGATTAAAAATAACCATAGTACAGCTAAATTTATCGTGTTAAATAATTCTTCTTACACGAATGAAAAATGTATTCAACGTTTGTTTGTTATAATATCGTGAAATAAATTATATTATACGTTTTCTCCACCAAACTGGACAAAGTACAACTAGTACTTATCGAAATGATTTATCTCTCTCGAAGAAATCGAGTTTGTATAGTGAGAACGTATAAATTGTTATATGCAATGTTATAACAAATTGTCGGAAGTATAAATTTATAACAAAATTGTGAAAATTGATAAATTACAATTCTGCCTGAATTTTTGAAATTCAGAAAAACACAGGTAAACTTCCATTGCATTTAAACGATATTCTCCACCAAACTGGACAAAGTACAGTAAATTCTCTACAAGAGTCAGTAAGTTTACTGTCTCGCAACGTAAATTTAAGTAAATTAGGTTGAACTGCACAGAAAATGCACAGAACTGCACAAATAATTCATTTCACGATATTATAAGAAACAAACGTTGAATACATTTTTGATTTGTGTAAAAAGGATTATTTAACACGATAAATTTAGCTGTACTATGGTTATTTTTAATCTACGACCACAGGTCAACCTGATTTTTAATCCTTACGAAATTAATTTAAGCACGAGTAAGTAACGAGAACGTTAAAACGTACGTTTCCATTGAAGAATATTGTAAAAACGTATAAATTGTTATATGCAATGTTATAACAAATTGTTAGAAGTATAAATTTATACCAAAAAATTGTGAGAATTAATAAATTATACGTTATTATAACATTACAATAGAATGCAAAATAGAATTACGAAAGAATCGGCGATTTTCTGCGAAAAATAATTGATTCCCGCGAAAAACGAAGGATTTCCCGCGAAAAGTGACCGATTCCCGCGAGAAATTATCGATTTCCCGCGAAAAGTGATCGATCTCCCGCGCAAAGTAGTCCGTTTCCCGCGCAAAGTAGTCGATTCCCGCGAAAAATAGTCGATTCCCGCCCGAATTATTAACGACTTTGCTAATGATTTTGGGGAAGGGGTACCGCAGGTATAAATAGACCCGCGAGCTCCCGCGAAATCATTTACCCTTTATACTGGGCCCTAGACACTTCGCGTAATTTTGATCTGAGGGTACTGAGACGTGGGTAGGGTGGTCGAGGGCTTCTGGCTAGCAGCCTATGTCCACCCTATACACACTCAACTACCTTCTCTCAAAATTTCTTTCTGAAATTTACTATTAGACTTTGAATACTCTGCTTTGAATTTTTCTAATTTTTCTAATTATTAAAACTTAAACTTGGACTATTCAAAGTCTAATAGTCCACTATTTACTACTGAACTACTGCTACTTTTTGCTTGAAATAAATTTAAATAATCCTTCGGGTCGTTAATACACGCGAGAAAATTATTATCGAACGTATTTCGAGATTGTTTTGAGGGTTTAGGGAAATCGAGATTTCAGTTTGTTATTGTTGTTCTTCGTACTTGTCGAATAGGATATCGAAATGAATTTGAGAGGTTGCCTAATGAAAATATTTCGGCGTTTCAGCTGTCCATTAATGAAATAAATTTTCGTTACAGGTTATTTCTAAATTTAATATGTACTTTTCTTCCAGCAATCTATAATTTCATTTTCTTTCAGTATTTATGATATTTTCTATGCTATTGAAAAATGAATTTTGAATTTGTTTCATGAATTGTGATTTACTAATCTAATTCTTCGCAGGAGTTGCATGAATTTTGCATGTTAAGTAGTTAGTTACATTATTGAATTGTATATTGTGAGCTGATTTGCAACGAGTGCACTGTACTCGTTGCACTATGCCCCTAATTAAACCGTCCAAGTAGTTTACCGTGATAAATCAATTTTCAATTTTGATAAATATTAGAGTCAGTGCAACGCGTATTGAAATAATAGCTTCATCCTTAGTTCGCTTATTATTGAATATTTTTCCGCGTTTAACTATTTCCTCCCAATTCGCGTTTTTGCTTTTCTTTCAATTTACTCGCGTTTATTTGATACTTTCTTTCAATTTTTCACTCGCGTTCTATGAAAGTTTTGTTCGATAGTAGAGTCTAAAGTAATATAAATTCGCGATTTCTCCCCCTCTAAATGAATCGCGTTTCGAAGCACTTTTCGCGTCGCCCATTCCACAGTGACTCACAAAGTGTGAGTCTGTGAGTCTTGGGAAATGAACTGGGAGAGGAAGGAAGGAGGCAATGCAGTCAAATCCAAGTTGCAGAGCCCAGCTGCCTAATCTTCGAATTGTGAGTGACAAAAATGGGTTTTTTTTTCTGGTGATATGGGTAGTTAGTTGTGTTATATATTGTGCTGCCCCTAATTAAACCGTCTCACTAGTGTTTCGCAATTAATAATCGATTTTTACGAGAAGTTTTCAATTTTTCAAAATATTAGAGTCAGTGAATCGCGTATTGAAATAATAGCTTCATCCCTAGTTCGACTTATTATTGCATATTTTTCCGCGTTTATCTGATATTTCCTCCCAATTCGCGTTTTTGCTTTTTATTCAATTTACTCGCGTTTATTTCATGCTTGTTTCAATTTTTCACTCGCGTTCTATGAAAGTTTTGTTCGATAGTAGAGTCTAAAGTAATATAAATTCGCGGTTTCTCCCTCTCTAAATAAATCGCGTTTCGAAGCACTTTTCGCGTCGCCCATTCCACAGTGACTCACAATTCGTGAGTTTGTGAGTCTTGGAAAATCAACGCTTGGAGGAAGGATGACCATCTGAGAGGAAGGAAGGAAGGAAGGATGCAACGAAATCGACATTGCAGAGCCCAGCTGCCTGTCTGCGAACTGTGAGTGAATTTTTTGAGGGTTTGGTGATTGGTTATATATGTGTGTGCATGTGCATGTTTGAAGCTGAACTACCAAAACTTGGAAGAAGAAATCAAAGGATGTGAGTTCACATCCGAACTCTACTGCACTAAAGGTGCAAACGCCCTCCCATTATTAGAGTATCCCAATAGTATACCGCGTTAATTCTTAATAGAGTCAATTTTCACCACGAATGCCCATTATTTTCGATCGATACGAGAATTTATTACGTCGCGTCGCGTTTCATAATAGCTTCATCCCTTTTTCTTTCTTTGCTTTTCTTTTCTTTTTTTGAGAACGTTCAGTTGTTACCTCCCTTAAACCTTTGCTAAATACCCCATCTAAAATGGACTACATGAGAAAATGGAGGATGGTAAAAATTCGCGATTTCGGGTACTAAATAAAATTCAACGAATTAAACTACACTTGAAAGAAATCGCGATCCGTACACAATTTCGCGCGACACTTCCACAGCTTCCTAAGTCTGGTGGGTCCTTCAGTCTGGCTTTGGGTCTCTCAATCTGGCATTGGGTCCTTCAATCTGGCTTTTTGGGTCTTTAAATCTGGATTTGGGTCTCTCAATCTGACTTTGGATCTTTAAATTTGGCATTGGGTCAGTCAATCTGGCTTTAAATCTGGCATTGGACCACTGGTGGAACCAAATTTCGAGGCTTGGAGGACTCAAATCTAGCTGATGGAACTAAAATTCAAGGCTTAGAGGATGCAAATGGTTCACTGAGGGAATTTCAGACTCCATGGATCTGAGAGGAAGATGAGATGCAACCAAGTCCATGTTGCAGTGGTCAGCTGTGAGTTCTGTGAGTGGTGAGTCGCATATTTCTTTTTGCTTTTCTTTTTATATTCATTATGTATTATTTCCAGTTCAGAAATTTTACCACTTTCTTCCAGAATATACACTCGTAATTTATTTATTTGCAATGAATAACCCAATTTACTAATTTTCAGAAGTTACAAGTATTCCTTTAGCTAGAACAATACTTTTCTCAAAGTATCGACGATATATCAGAATTTATCGAAATTACAAAACGAAAATATATAATTGATGCGAGAGATTTGCTTAATGAACATTCTGTGGTAACCCATAGGTAACTGTGTCAAACAATTGTCACTGCTAATTATTATTCCACAATAGCCCATCGATCTATTCCAATTTATAATAAAGCTTCTACAGTTTCCACGAACTATTTCGAATTTTAGTTCAATTACAAAATCAGGAACTATACCAATCCTCGACGTCCTTTATCGAATACAAATTCAGTAAGAAATTATGGAATATCCAAGTAAATCAATAGGATTCTTGACGTAATGACGAATCTTGTTAGTGGTGAATCTTAGGCAATTCGCGTCATTTCTTAAAAATTCTCCTTTTCCAAAATTAAACTAGCAAGTAAGCGAAGTGTGTGTGAGTTTTAATTTTAAGGATTGTAGTTGATAAGGTAAAATAAATTAGCCTAAGAAAATAAACTTTAAGTAGTTTGTAAGATAAAGTAAGTTAATTCTAAGATAGAAAATTGAACACTATGTGCGCGTTTCTTAATAAAATACCTTGAAAAATTATTCAGATTCTATGGTAGATATGAAAGTTCCATTTAACATGAAATTTTAACATCGATCTGTCAATAGCAAATTAGCAATCAATTGCCTACGAAACACAAAGAAGAATTTCTTCAATTTTCTGGCATAAAATTTCACAAGAAGTAGCAGTAAAGGAAGATTAAATAAGAAATGCAATTCTGTGACAAATTTTTCCCAAACAGTGTTTTTAATGTGTTACACAATAAAAAGTTACATTACGTGGTAAGATACTGTATCTCATCTTATATATTTTACTTTTCAAACATTTGTATCAGACTTTTCTGCGATTTTTCAATTGCATTACGCATTGTTGCAATAATTTCTATCGTTACATTTAATTCTAATTGTTTAGCAGCTTTTCTGCTGCTATCGACCCTACATTTTACTGACACTTGTGGAATCGACCCTACATTTTTTTTTTTTTCTTACGTGGAAGTAGGCCGACTCTGTGTGATAAACAATTGGCAACCAAACGGTGGCTCGCTAAAGCGATATATTATGAAATTAAATTAATCACTCAATAAGTATTAACATTAGATTGTTTCCTCGATATGGCCATGGTGGTCCTCAGTGACTGGAGTGCCTCAAATGTTTAGAATAATTAAAATAAAATAAATGTTGTCAACTAAAAATTTTGAACGTCATAGCTAACAATGGGCGCAGCAATGACGCAGACCTAGGCGTAGGATCACCTATACTGTCACATGTAGAATCCAAACTTACTGACTCTTGTAGAGAATTTACTGTACTTGCTGTGTGTCGAACGTTCGCTGGTTTTGGAAAGTTGCTAATGGGTCATTTTGACCCGACCAGTAGTTCTAGTGTTAAAAAGTGTCTCCGATGGAAAAATTTTTCCAAAATTAATCGCTTCCCTTCGAGTCCTACGTCTCCCTTTGGTGTGATAAAAAAAAAGAAGCGAAATTCGAGGTGTATCTACTTGAATTTTTATTCTAGGGAATTTTTGGTCGACGTTTAATAAAAGATTATCGCACATAAACCATCGAGCAACTGTCATCGTGCTTCACTCCGAACCACAAAATTCCTCGAGTATCATGTGCGACCATTGCAGGTACGTTTCTCCTCTTTTCAACGTTTAAACGTACGTTATTCCTTGTGAAACAATTCGTACGTTTTCAGAACCTACAAACCGTTGCTGGATGCGCAGGACGACGTTCCGAGAATCTACGACAAACCTCCTCGAATCAATCCGACACCGACGATACCGTAAGAAATTCATCTTGCAACTTCGTTCTCTATATTTAATATCGTTCTTCAGAGTTCACACCGAAACTGTTCGAGTTTAGAGGAGAGATCGAGTTCGGGAGATAACGAGGTGTTTACTATTTACGACAGGCGACCCGAGGCCAGCAACAACGGTTGCTGCTCCTGGAGGCAAAGCTGCTGCAACGGTGGTTGCTGCGACCGAGTTGGAAACTGCTGCTCCCCTCAGCCGGAAGCTCGAATGCCCGAAAAACCCGCTTACGGCAACGGTTATGGTCAACCGAGCATCTCCAGCCAGCCCTATTTACCGACTGGTGAGTGTCGCGACATTTTCAGTGGATATCTTCGCGACAGACACACGAATGTCCACTTCCGGGCGAAATTATCGTGGAATCGGGGGGAGAAAATTGTAATTGAAGAACTCGTTTCTGAAACGAATCTTTGGATTGGAGAATCCTCTGTGTTCCTTTATTCTTAACCCCTTTGGTAGATTTTAACGAGCGACGTGGGTGAGGAACGGTAAATTTTTAAGCACGGCCGTGAAATTTGTTATTTTGGTCGTATCGTTTTGAAATTCGGTTTACTGAATTAAGGTGGAAGTGTGTAGAGGATGAAATTAGGTATTGAATTAAGGGGGAAGTGGATCGAGAGGTTCCAACAGGATAGTGCGAGCAAATTTTCGAAACGTCTATGGGCGCTAACAGTAATGAAAGGGTTAAAGAGAATACGCGTTTTGTAAGAAGTAGAGAGAGAGAGAGAGAGAGAGAAAAGAGAAGAGAAAGAGAGTCAGAGAGAGAGGGGGAGGAAGGGGAAGAGAGAAGAGAGTCTGAGAGAAAAAAGAGAAGAGAAAGAGGGTCTTAGGGGAGAGAGAGAGGAGAAGAAAGTCAGAGAAACAGAGAGGGAAGAGAAGAGAAAGAGAGTCATAGACAGGAGAAGAGAAGAGAAAAGAGAGACAGAGGGAGAGAGACGGGTACATATATATATATATATATTAATACGAAAGCTTTGTAATTACGCGAGGACGCGAGAATTTTCTCGTGCGGTGTTTGAAGAAAAGTGGATTTTCTAGGTCGCTGGTCACCACCGCCGTCACGTTCAAACACACGTCTTCCTTCCTTTTTTTTCTCTCCTACTTCTTTTGCAATTAAAATCAACCGCGAGTTCTCGCGGAGAGAGCGGCAGGACTTTTAAAAATTCTTTTGTATTCCTCGCACATCTTGGCCGGACGTGGTTAAACTTCCCGAGGAGAAGATTGTGGGAGATAAGATCGTTCAGGGGTGGTGGAAGGAAAGGGATGAATTAATTTTAGCGGTTAAGGCCGAGAGACTTGATGACAAGATGCTAATCTAAACGAGCTTTCGAACAACCTGGCTGTGTGTTAACTAAGGCAGAATGTAACGGGATCGGGGGAATTCTCGATAATTCGAGGAAAAAAAGAAACTTTAACGAATCGATTTATGCGGGTTGAAAGTGAAGCCCTGCGGAATCGTGAATCGATTAGTCCTGCTCTGGCTGCTTTATCGCGTTAGCCAAACTGTATCGGTGAATGGTGATCCGAGGGCAAAGTTATCGGGGGCCTCTGTTCTGATCGTGTTTAAACGTTCACACATTTTCGCTTTTATTTCCCTAGAAAATTAAGAAAGAAATGGAAAATTTTAAATAATATCAATGGAAGATATTAAATTTCGTTAAATCTCTGCATAAATTTTATGGGTCACACTCTTTTCCTTTCGTTTCTCCAGAAAATGAAGAAAAATAGGAAAAATTTTAAATAACATCAATGCAACATATTAAATTTGATGAAATTTTATTGTTCACTCCTTTTTTTTCTCATTCCTCCAGAAAGCTAAGAAAAAGAAGTGAAAAATTTTAAATCAACGAAAGGTGTCAAATTTGATGAAATCTTTGCATATATTTTATTGTCCACACTCCTCTCTCTCTCCGTTTCTCCAGAAAACAAAGAAAAATTTTGAATAATATCAATGGAACATATCAAACTTGATTAAATCTCTGCATAAATTGCACAACATTCCTCTTATTTTTGTTCTAAATTGAAAGAAAAAAAAAAAAACAAATTCAATCGAGAAATACAAAAATTTTATCGTCTATCTGTTAAACTGATTCCTACATCGAAGTTTCGCGAAAAGAGAGAGAGCGTTGTAACACGATCTGCCCGCAGACTTTTTCGATCACACTCCAAATGATCCTCGAATCTCCCTTATCAGACCTCCCGATGCCAGATAGGATGCCCTGTGCACGTCAAGAGAGGAAGTTACCTATGTGCTACGGCGGAGACTGCCACGATTCGAAAGCTGGTAGCAAAACGAACTGCACGCTAGGTGGGAAGAACCCTGAAACCGAGTCGATACCGAGGCAATCGGAGCGATAGAAGACGTTCGACGCCGATGGAGAGTGCATTGCCGCGTTTTCGTCACGAGAAAATCTCCAAAGTGACAAACTGACGTTACTCGATCTCCAAGAAAATGCATCCCAACTATTACTATCTCTTTCTTAGAACACGAAAATTCGTTTCTCCTCTCGACGCTTCTTTCTAAAAACCAAACATTCCTACGTGCGAAATAAAAATCTTCCATCAATTTCTTCCTGAGTAAAAGACGGTACATATATCCACAATGACAAAATAGAAAAAACCGATCGATACACCGGTGGGAAGGTGAGAAATAATTACGTCTATAATTATAGTTAATCTTCGAGTGTGCCGGACTCTCGTTTAAAGATTTATCAGCAAGGATGACGCGCTGTCGTTATCCGGGTGTGATAAAACGTCCGACGAAGCGCTAACGAGGAGACGCTTCGATTTCGATATCCTTCGATGCGCCCCATAAATTTCTACGTCAGGAAACTTCTAACGAGGCAAATAGCCGCGTAAAGGATAACGGTGACGTAAAACGATCGTAATGGACCGTCGTAAACCGGGGTAGCCAGATGATAATTGTATGCCTGAGCGTTAAAGAACACCAGGGTGAACCTCCAAATGGACAAACTTTTTCCATCCACCCTCTCTTCTCTGCAACCTATTCGCCAGCTAAGAGAAAAAAATCTAGGAAGAGGAAGTACAGTAGAGCGTCAGCTATCTGAACCAATTGGGACTGAGGTGGGCTCGGAAAATCGAATTGTTCGGTGTTGCGTCGTAGACACGGACGACCAAACCTGCTATTTTTCAGGGCTTCTAATCGCAATTCTTTTGTGTTTACTTTTCCGTTCGAAGCGATGTCGAGGGCCAGAAGCTCGGCCGTACGCCTTCCTGGCGTCCGTACATCTCCTTCAATAGCAATTGACGCGTCGTAAAGTCACTTCATACACACACACAGAGATCAGTCCCGTGTGAACCGATCCCTCGTAGGGCCTCACACGCGCGCCATACCACCACCCCGTCGACTAGGGAAAACCTGGATGGACTACGCACCCCGTACTCCCGGAGGACAGCCGAGGACGAGGAAGGTCTATTCGTCCGCATTGGCCACCCCCTCACCTTAGTTTTTAGATAAAACTGTACGAAAGGCCCGACGCGCCCCATGTCAAAAAAGGTTTCCCAAAGATCAGCAACACAATTCACGTCACACCATAATTCACACGTGCACACTTATATCCCTCACACAATATTAATTTGGCATGAGAGACGCGATACCCCTAAACTCAATAAAGTTAAGAATCGCGTCGAAACATATAATCAAACAATTCACTTAACGACACATGCATGTACTTACTGTAAGACTAAGGAATTACAGGGCTTAAAATAACGTCGGTGACTATCTGCGATATTGTGTGGGCCGCTGCCCTTTTTCCCGTTTCTATATCGTCCTTCGGCCGTTAGGACCCAGCAAGCCTCGGGGTGCGGGTGCAGCCTGCGCTCATCCTTGTCCAAGGCCCCCTGCGGCTCGGGTCCTACGGTCGTTGTCTAGGCGCGTCGCGCAGCGCCTTACATTACCCAGTTTATTGTTAGATTTACAAGTCAGTTAGATATAACAAAAATTAATCTAATGCCTTACTAGTGTCGAATCCTCATCCCTTTGCCCCTTGACTCCCGTGCATACAGATCCTTATCCCAGGTACCGTTTTGACAACTACCTGCGCGTTTTCCACTTCCCCACCGAATTCCTGTCCTCTCTCCGGCAGATCCTCAAACTGATGCACTCTACCCGTTTCTTTTGTACCGAATCCTTAAGCTCATTACCTAACCATTGTCTCTGCAATTCTTCTCCCATCGAACGGGCAGCTCGAAAAAGATAAAGGCAGCCTCGAAAAAGAACGAAATGCAGTCAGCATTGAATAACACGGCAGTTTGGACCGTACACTTTATATTCGCAAAACCACAGCGTAAAGAAAAAACTACCAACAAATAAAGATAATTCGTAAAATCCACCGTCTAAAGTGATTCGACGACACTAGGGAGTATATATTTCTTTTGTAAACGTTCGAAGAAATCCGTTTAGCTTTACCACCTCTGTTTAGTAAAGATCTAAATGTTTACGATACGTGACAAAAGGCCGTTCGGTCACAAGTAGATAATTCGTAAAATCCACCGTCTAAAGTGATTCGACGACACTAGGAAGTATATATTTCTTTTATAAACGTTCGAAGAAATCCGTTTAGCTTTACCACCTCTGTTTAGTAAAGATCTAAATGTTTACGATGCGTGACAAAAGGCCGTTCGGTCACAAGCGGGGTCGTAGGCAATATTAGGGCGTTGCGCAGGAGCGTTCCTTGTGTCAAATAAAAGTTTATAGTTTAAAATAAGCATTATTAATTATTTAACAATCCGTAACTCCCATAATCCAATATTTATAATTAGAGGAACGAAGCCTAAAATTACTTATTGATGAAAATATTGAAGAAAAATGCTTCCAAGTAACAATATATTAAGAAAGTTTATTTTTTACTCATCAATTGGTACCGCTGCACCATAAGTTTGTTTACTCCTCTTACCGATGTTCCGGATAACTGACGCTCTACTGTATCCGAAAGGGAGAAAGAAAAGAAGCTCTGCCGATTCTATGTAACGCTGGTAAAATTAATCATCACGCAACGTCGTCAACGTGTGCAATTCAGCCAGATTCACTATACGAACCGCCTAACTGCGCCCCAATTCATAGCCCAGGTCCATTCATCAAACTGCAGGTCCCTTCTATCGACTCGGAAATAAGTGGAAACTGGGCCGAACTACCGACTGACGCATCACATGTATTCCCAGCAAACATTTCGCCAGATATTTCCAACCACTCTCCTATACACTCTGACGGGATATTCGGAAATTTTTTTTCCAACCGCAGTCGGGAATATTTTCGCTTTTGATTCCCTAATTTTGCCAGGGAGAGACGTTAGATGACACGTCTACTCGGTGGCCAAGATTCGACTGAAAGGAACGCTTCCCACTGGGGGGAATAGACACGCTTTAAAGCTACTCGGGTGTGTTTTAGACGTAGGCTGCTGGGACAGTTCCAATTTCCTTCCAAGCCGTACTTTATGCATTAAGCAGGAAGATGTATACGAAGTCTGATAGGTTACTGTAATTTATTCGCTCCTTTTTCGCTGCAATTGTCACCATCGCTCGTTGCGATTTAAGTCCTCGTGTTGTTACTTAATTTGCGGTAATCTAGGATATTTTCGATCGTTTTGTGTCAAACAGACGCTGCAAGGATTCTTGGCAAAGCTTTTTCTCCTACTTACCAATTTTTCACGGTCTAAATTCTTACGAAACTATTAAAGTTAGCTTGAAAAGGGGACCCTTTAATTTGTATCTACCCCTTTGAAACACTCTGTACACGTAGGAAAAGGAGCCAATGAAGGTTCGGCGGCGGCTGAGAAACCGATGGCACGGGGGCCCGACGTCATCGATGCTTCGTAGCGCGTGCGGAGAGATAAGGATTCGAAACAAAGGATCTCGCCACGAGGTGAGTAGAGTCTTGGGACTTTCCGGGAAGAGGACTTATCCGAGAACCTTGGACCAAAAAGCAATTCTAACAAAGATATTTTCCTTCATTTTGTTTCAAATAAACGATGCAAAGATCCTTGGGCGAAGCCTCTTCACGTACTCGTCGATTTTTCGCGGTTTAAATTTTTGCAAAATTACTAAAATTAGCTTGAAAATGGGCCGCTTTTAATTTCTCCTTATCCCTTTGAAACACCCTATACACGTCGACTTTGTAAACCCTAAAAGGAGCAGGTGAAAGCTACCATTGTTGAAAGACGGGTTAATCCACTTCCAACAGTATTTAACATTCTTTCACCCCTTTTCACCGACTTCCACCAATGTATACATTCCCGCGAAAAAACGACCTGTACGTCACTTAGCCACGTTTAACACCCTTCTGACCCTTTTCAACCTTGTTCGCTGAAACAGCCTGTACATCCGAATCGCGAGGCAGGTGGGC
>NW_017100293.1:470585-492899 GCF_001263275.1 Habropoda laboriosa | reverse complement strand
CGCAGAGAGAGAAGAGACGATGCGGAGAGCCAGCGGCTGGACGCAGGCAGAAGTGCGTGAGCATCGGAAGGGCGTCGCGACGCGAGGGTGCCGCGTTGAATGGCTGAGCGCAAGCGCCACGGGAACAGAGGTTTGGGGCCACGCGGCGGGCACCAGTCGCTCCTCTCAAACCGCGAAACACGTCCCGGCGTCCTCGAGGACGAGAATCGCGAGAGAGACCAGCTCTCTCTCTCTCTCTCTCTCCATTTCTCTACCTCTATCTCTGTCTCGACGCACGATCAACCTCTTCGTACATCTCTTTAAATTCGCGCGTCTCTGTCCGGCGTTTGTCGTCGCGAGTTTACCGTGTGTACGTACGTGTTGGTGCCCCAGGTGAAGCAGTTCAGCAAGCTGTATTTGTCTCCTCTTCTCTCGACGTCCGACGCACAATCCTACAGGAAGCTGCTTGGCAAACACGACGAAACGCAACGAGGGCGACCATCTCTCTGTCGATGAGATTCGACGAGATTTCTATGCGATTAGGTCTACGAAGTGCGGTCTCGTAAGATAGACGACCTCGAGACGCGACAGGCTACCGGAAGTAGCGTGCGGCCCCGGAGTCACGCGGCAATTAGCACGTCCGTCGAGAGTTTTTTTTTCTCGTGGAGAATGTTTCTTTTTCATCGCGAATCCTCCTTCGTTCGTCGTCCCTCGACTGTCGAATGGAAGTTCTCGCGAGGCTCGTATTTCCGGTGAAACGTGCGACTGCTTCGTCGAGTGTTCGGTTCGAAAGGATGTCGCCTGCCTGCTTCTTCCGAGCAACCTTCGGGTGTAATTAGACTTAGTATCAAGTGAACTAATCACCGTGCAAGTTAGTGCTCTCTCGTTAATTGTACACGAATTGACCATCGCGAAGATTCTCTGTTCCAATGACCACGATACACACGTCTCAAGATCAGTTTACTCTGTTATTTCTGCGTAGGAAGGACACGCGAGGCGAAGTCTCGTTCGAAATTCGAGGATTCTCTTCGTTAATTGCTAACGAGCTACTAACGCGGAGCAGAGTTCGTCAACTATTTACAGTTCGAAGGAATTAAAGTTGCTGCCCTCGGTGTGTTTAACGCCCTAATAGCCTCTCTTCTCCTCCAGCTCATTTAATATTCCACATTCTGAAATTCGTTAGCGTACACTCGATCTATGGACAACCGACGACTCGATCCAGGCTCGATTAATTAAAACTTTCCTACTCGCGATCCTGCCCGCTTCTGTTTCCAGACGGAGGATTCCCCCATCGGGGGGGCAAAAACCAATGAACGGACCCAAGCTTCTTCAACTTCCTCCTTTCTTCGAGAGGTAAACGGCAGAAGCGGAGAGACCCTCGAGAATTTCGTCCGAGAAACGAATCACACAGTCCAATTATCAAAAAACAAAAAAAAAAAGAGGAAGGAAAGAAAAACACAGTGAGATCGAAATCGACTATTATCTTTCCCCATCTCGCTAAAATTCGTTAACGAGAAACTCTCACTTTCTCCCCCTGGTTTACCTCGAATTCCCGAGACAGGTTTCGTGCCAGGGAACACGACCACCGTTCGAATCAGCTTTCTTAAGCTTGAAAAGGGTAAACGTTGCCCGCCTGCCTGCATCCTTCTCGCGGGATCCTATTTACCCGCGATAGGGAATCCCCTTTGGGTCGAAAATTGCCTCCACGGGGAGCTTTACGTCAATTATCCTTCGAAGATTGGCCGCGCGCGCGCGTCGAACGACGAGCAAAGCGAGGAGAGAGTAGTTCGCGTGAAAGCACGCACACGTCTCGAATTTCTATCTCGCAATTATCCTTCGAAGATTGGCCGCGCGCGCGCGTCGAACGACGAGCAAAGCGAGGAGAGAGTAGTCGCGTGAAAGCACGCACACGTCTCGAATTTCTATCTCAAATCTTGTCGACGTGCACAACTTTCCACGTATCAACCACCTCTCTGTATCTTACACCCTGTAACAACGTTTCGTTTCTGTTCGAGACAAGCCACCCCATTGCCTTCTCCTTTTTCCTTTTCACCTCCTTACCTCCTCCTGTTTCAACCTCCTTCCTTTTCACTCCGAGTATCATAACGTTCGACGTTGTTCAAGGGGGAGGGACAAAGGCTCTCACAGCAACGTGTCCTCGTCGTCCAAGACCGGGGATACAGAAAAAGGAAGGAAAGTGAACGAAGGAGGAAAAAGATCGAGGGGAGGAGAAAAGACTTTCGAATATAGAGGAATCGATTCCTGAGAGAGAGAGAAAAGCTGCTTTGGTGCTTGGTGTCCCGGAGGAACGACCACTATACACACATGCACACAGTTGGTGTATTTGATCGCGGTACATGCAGCACGACAATACGCCGATTCGGTTCCTACGTTTATCGAGTTATTGTCGGGTGAAACGTGAATCGACCAACGCAACGGCTGCAAAAGGAACACGCTTGTAACCGATACTCAATGTACACGTGTTAATTAAGGATAACGTTTCGTCGTGTCTGTGACCGGACTTGCTACCTAAAACAGTGCCCGCGAATTCACCAATGTGACATCAAGTAAATACGATTTCGTAATCGAACGTACCACGTACGGATCTCAGCACGGACTGAATTATCTTCGAGGTTTAATCGCGAGAGTCCTTAATTGAAGATCGTCCAGCGATAAACTCTGCGTCGCGACGCTCCGAGCGATAACTGGAGGACGATGAGAACGTTCGTGGGATTCTACGTTCAGGTAAATCATTTTTCATCAATTCTTTCAGCGATAAGTGTGATTTTTGTGAATGATTTGACGATGGACTGGTTTGAAATTATTGCAATTTCGATGGAAGATCGACGACTTTCGGTTCTTGCTCGAAATAAGTCATTTTTATGCACTTCTCGAAATTGACACTTGTTTTACTTTGTGCTTGCTCTAACTTTGCGAGGTAACGGAGGTGTGACGAAATTTTTCACCTCGTGTCTCTCGAAATATCTCTCAGCATTGTTGAGAAGTAAATTTTCTATCCAATCTTTTTCGTCTCTGACCCGTCTTCTATAGTTTCGGCACAGTTTTCAGAAACAGAGGAAAAAAAAAACGAGCAATCTCGGGGTAAAATACACACCGGGCAGAAATTTTCACGCTATTTCACGCTGCTGGGAAAAAAGAGGAGTCTAGCGAAACCGTTGAATGATAATTACCGAGAAACACGATTTCCTCTTTGTACGAAATCTCGCCAAACGAAAAAAAAAAAACAAGAATTAAAAACAAAGAATCTTTATTCACGAAAGAAATCGTAGCACGTGGCTACGCCACGAGAATGAAACGAGAGTATCGCTCTCCGTCTCTCTCCGCTTTATTCCAGCGAAATTATTCCAGGATGAAAATTTCTCCCCGCATAATTCGATCTCTGACTGCATTATGCAGCAGGCAAAACGGAACGAGAGCCGTCGAAAGGGAGAGAAGGGGAGAGGTGACTTTTACGCGGTCTCTCGAGGACGTCGCTCCAGATTTCCGTCACGTTTGATAACGAAACGACGAGAGGAGAGAGGTGGGAAGCGTTTTTCGTGGTTCGATTAGAGAGGATCAGGTTAATATCCCGGGGAGCAGTGCCAATCGGGTTAAGAGCGACGTCGATCCGAAAAATGTTCCGTTCACCGCGACGACCACTGGCTGCGGCGGCGACAGGTTTCCGTTGCAAACGCGGCCTTCGGAAAGTTCGCCTCCCGATGGTCCCTCAGGCCCTGGCAAATTTTCTGCAAACGCTTCGATTAGCTGGCCTCGATACCTCTCGTTTTGTCCCGGAGACTCGGAGAGTTTACAAGGTTCCCCGGTGGTCCGTCGCGTCGACGTTCGATGGCCGAGCAAAATGTGACGCGGAGCGTCAATTTGGGTCGTTTGTAGATTTACCAGGATCGGCCAGTTTCTCCAACTGTTAACAATCTGTATTATCTGCTTTTTTCATATCCTTTTTTCGATGAACTTTCTCGGTACCTTTTCGCTATAACTCCGGTTTATTCGACAAATTCAGCGCACTTGGATTGTATCGCGGGCGTAACGTTCGTTCGTGGGATTTTTCGCGTTTCTGGAATTCGTCGGGACGTTCGGTACCGAAGAAGCGAGGGAATATTTGTCGAGAATGAGAGAGATGGCACAGAAATTGTGTCTTCCTCGTCTAAACGAATTTTCATCCGGGTAACTAACGATCCTTTTCTTCTCTCGCTCAGAGCACGTCAAACCTTTCACTGTGGATTAAAGAGACGACGTTCAGCAGTAAAATTGCGTACCTTTTGTGTTTGAAAACACTTCAAAATACCATCAAACTCGTTCGATCGATTAACCTGACTCCTTGTGTGGTATATTTTGGAACAAGGAATACACAGTCCTGCGTCGTTGTCTGGACAGTACAGGAAAGGGTTAACATTCCCAAACAATTTTTGAATCAGTTTTACCACTCCGATAAGTGAATTTTCCAAGAAGATCAAGATCACTCTAGCCAAAAGCAACCGAATCGCGTTGTCCTTTTCAATGAACCGTAAAACATTCGAGGAGAGACAGGGGACGAAAGTTTGAAAAATCAGAGTTTCTCTTCTCGAAACGATAATTCATACGGCGCGACTCGAGAAGGAAATAAAGGGATGATCCTGCGGATCAGACGACGAGTAACGCGTTAATAACTCCTCTCTAGTTTACTCTGTTTGCCATTTTCTACGACGTGGCAATTAACGAAATCGCACGATTCATTTTCCACTGCAGGACGACGACGGGAGGAGCTCCGTTTGATTTATCATCCTAATCTTTGGTCCGCTGCTACGAAGGACCTCGTTCCAACAGTTTATTCCCGTCGCATTAGCATAAGATAGCGGAGCTCTGGCATAATTCGTGCGTGCAGCCTGGCGAACGCACGATAGAGGGGGAGGCAATTTTAAATTAGCCACCGAGCCCCGCGCCATGCTTGGAAATGGTAAACTCGAGTACATCGTTCGTATCGCGAAATTGAAACCGCTGGCAACTGCATAAATCACCCTCCTTTTTTCCTCTCCCCATATTTTTTCTCCCGCTGAAAGTGGAGCATTTCGAACGAAACTCTGTTTTCCTAAATGTCCCCATAATTCCGCAGGCCTGAAAATTTCACTCGAACGCAACTCTTTCGCTGGAAGCAATTTTTTAAAGGCAGATAAGAAGAGAGTGTCTGACTGTATTCGAACCGATTCTACTTTCGTCCAAGAGCGCGGATTAACCCCTCGCCTTGAAACGACGTTTCTTACACGACGACGGTTTTCGAAGAGAAGAAAAATGATACTCGAGACGAGGCAGAGATTAACCAAGACGGCAGAAACGCAACTCACGATACCATTAATCAATTTCGCGATAAAAAGCACATTAAACGTGGCTCTACGTGCATTTCCTGTGTCTTTCAGCCCTGCAATTTCGTAATGGAATTATGGGTTAGATTCGAAACGTGCATCTTCTGTTTCCACTATCTCGTCCAAGATTGTCCCGGAAAAGAAATTCACTTGTACAATTTTCATTTGTCCGTACGCGGCATTCAGGGATTCGTAAATTCCACGTTGCGCGTTCTTTTCGTCAATCATCGCGAGAAATCGAATCGTTCCGTGGAAGGAAAGAGAACTGAAGGAACAGAGGGAGGAAATTGGAATTTTGAGTAGGTTCGTGGATTCCATCGGCAAATTACCTACACAATAAGCACCCTTTAAACCGAATTGCAGGAACGTGTACAGATTCACCAACGATCCTCCGTGTCGTGCTTCGAAAAATACACGAACGTAGATCTAGCAGCCACTTGTACCCCCGTTTCTCTCTCGTTTTTCCTCCATCCTCGTCGTTGTTTTTCTATCGAAGAAACAAGAGAGAACCGTCGGTGGATACGAGAGTCCGGCAGATAAAATGCACACGTGGTAAACAGAGGAATATATCCAACGTTGCATCGATTCCACCACCGCCGTGCTACTGCCAGTATGCTCTCTTTATCGAGAATCGTATTTCATTAGTCCAGAATGGAACGTTGCAGGGATATTTCATCGGCGTTTTTTTTCGGTATGCTGCTCCAACGTTAAATTCGTCGGAATATGGGACGGAAGCGCGGAGAGGCGCGCGAAGAGAAAGAAAGAAAGAGCAGCTGGAGGAAGGAACGACGATACTTGGGCCATTGACACTAGACGAGAGAACTTCCGGTGCGAGAGAGTGGAACAGGCACCGCCAATCACCAGCAATCTTTCAATTGGCACCACGGCCTCGTAATGGAGCCTCGTAGATCCCTCGTTGTCCGCAACAGATCCCTTAACAGCCAATAATCGACGAGTTCTTGGCCAGCTGTTACGACAACTCCGATTCGCGCCTGACGAATCTGCAGTTTCACCGTGGATTCCTTCCTATCGTTCCTCCTCAGTAATTATTCGTTTCAAGTCCCACTTTGTAATAATACTTTTTTACGCAAAATTTGACGATTTATCCGAAATCGAAAAAAAATATTAGACATTCCATTTGAAAAAGTGAATGTGACCCTAATATCTCAATAAAAGAGCACTCTATATCCCCCTAGATACCATGCAACTTTTGTTCGAAACATTTTTTCGTCCAACGAATAACTTACGAGTTATTTGAAGTCGTCATGTTAGGAGACTCGCCCTGTATATTTATACAAAATTTATAGCAAGCACAAGTGGCAGGAGAGAAATGGTTTCTGTAATTTCCCTCGTGAAATTCGAAATGCAAAATCACGCGTCCCGTAAACCTAGTGTTGAACGAGAGAAGAGCTACTAAAAGGATATGTGTTACGAAATTACGAAAATATAATAAACTTGTAATAGCTGTTTCCTTTTTCTTTTTCTCTCGAGGAATCAAACGTTGCGACGAAATGCTCGCTGGTTGTTTCGAAACAGACTGCTCGCGTATTAGCGGCAGGGTAAATGTCTCGATTTCAGTTTATCCAACGTGCAATGTTTACGACGAATAATTCGACGGCGCAAGCACACGGTATATTCGCGGGTCGTGGAGCTTTCGCGCTTGAAACTAGAGTTGCACGGGAAACGAAACAAAATATACGCGCCGGAAGTCGGTAAGCGGAAACGCCTGGCCGTTCCATAAGTTTTCTCTTGCTAAATTAATTTCAAGATTCCCTTTTCGACGTGTCGTTAGGGAAAACTCGGCAATCGGCCCCCAACTCTCGCCTGGAAAATTCGTTGGCTGCATTCGCCTCGAGTTCCCTTCGAGTAAAGAACAATTTTGCAAGCAAGTAGCTTCTAGTTGGATAATTTATTCCGTTTAACGCTGTGACTGACTCTGTAACTTTCGCTTGTATTTCCACGTTTTTCTTGTTTTTTTAGTTTCGAGGACCTTTTTCGTCGTTTTCTTGCAATTTCGCGCATTAGTCTACACGCTTGAGAGAAACTTTTTGGTCCATTTTCGTAAGAATTATTTGGTAATTTTAAGTCGAGTCGTTTAATGACTTTTGATCATTTATGTGATATATATGTAGTATCGGGGCCTCCATACCCAAATACGAAACCGAGGGAGAATAGAGAGGGAGTAGATGGTAAATAGTGGATCTCCCGCGAAAAATAATGGATTCCCGCGTAAAGTAAGTCTCGCGCCTGACATTACTAACGTCTTTGCTAATGACTTCGCTAATGACTGTGGGGAGGGGGTACCGCAAATATATAAGAGCCCGCGTACTGGGCCCTAGACACTTGGCGTAATTTTGATCTGAGAGTACTGAGATGTGAATAGGGTGGTCGATGGCTACTAGCTAGCCTATGCCCACCCTATTAACACTCTACTACCTTCTCTCAAAATTTCTTTTACTTATTACTACACTTTGAATTCTTTTTCACTTCTCCAATTATTCAAACTTATTAGAGAGTTAGCGTTAGGCATTGAATAGTCCACTTCGAACGAATTATTTCAAAATTATTTTGGGGGTTTGGGGAAATGGAGATTTCAATGTTAGTCATCGTTGCTCTTCGTCCTTGTCGAATAGGTAAGCAAAAATGAATTGTGTTATACATATGAGAAACACTGCTAGTGAAAGAAACGTAATAGACTGGTGTATTCTTGGTCTCTTTCCTTAAATGCGCAACAGAATTTCAGTCGTGCCTTTACGGTTTTTTGTTTCCTTCCAATTTCACTACGAAATTCGAAGAGTAAAGACGTCCTTCCGCGCCATACAAATAAAAACACATTTAAGAAAATTTACAGTGAACGCTATTCATTAAACCCATTATCCAATAACTTTGTTTCCATATCGAATCGAATTTGAGATTTTGCTAATGAAAATTTGGACGTTTCAGCTATCCATTAATTAAATACGTTTTCGTTACAGGTTATTTCTAAATTTAACATGTACTTTTCTTCGAGGTATCTGTAATTTAATTTTCTTTCAATTTTTATTTATTTTTCTATGTTATTGAAAAGTGAACTTTGAATTTGTTTTATGATTTGTGATTTTCTAAACTGATAATTTACAGCTATCCTAGGAACTGCATGCACTGTATTATATATTTATATTGTGAGCTGATTTGAACGAGTGCGCTATGCCCACCCTTGATTAAACCGTCTCACTAGTTTACCGTAATTAATAATCTATTTTCGGAATTTATACGAGAATTTTTCAATTTTAGTAAATACTAGAGTCGTTGCATCGCGTATTGAAATAATAGCTTCATCCCTTATAATAGCTATCCTCTCTAAGAGGCGACCGGCGGATAGTCCAGCCGTTCTCTCCTCCAGAGAGTGACCCACAACTTTTTCAATTGGTTCATTTCTGTGCTCCGATAAGGACACTCAGATTTTTGATCACTTTTCTGCCGCATAATTATTCATCCAGCTTATCAATTCGCGATTTAATTAACCGCATTGACGCGGTAGCTAATTTTTTTTAGACTGTCTTGGATTTTTAAATTATTGCCTAGATTGCCTATGTGTAATTTACCTATGTACACTAATGGTATAAATACCATTAAACAAATTTGCCGTC
Organism: Habropoda laboriosa; assembly: GCF_001263275.1. NCBI lineage: Eukaryota > Metazoa > Arthropoda > Insecta > Hymenoptera > Apidae > Habropoda > Habropoda laboriosa. Next base: position 483,934 of record NW_017100293.1, on the reverse strand, counting down.
TATTTTAATAATTAATAACAATTCTCCGTTCTTACAATTTTGCAAAATTTCTCAAACTTCCAATTAACCGGCTAGAGAGAAAAAGAAAAGTTTCTCCCTCAAAACGAAGGAGGAGACATTCGTCCAATTGAATTCGTTCTCGATCCACGGTCGATCCTCCCCCGAAAACGATCTAACGAAGACGTCTCCTTTCTTCGTCCCCTTCGATGTTTCCGTCCAAACTATCCTGTCCCGGATGATCCTTGCCTCTCGTTCACCTCGAGACTCGGCTAAGCTAGGCTTAGAAACGACAAACGAACGGTCGGCAAACGTAATTTTCAAGGGGGTCCCCCTTTATCAGACCACCGATAAATTCCCCGTTTTTCACGCGCCGTCATAATCACCCCTCTGGAAATTCCTCTCTTCTCCACGAAATCCAGGGAAAACACCTCGAGAACTCTCACTCTCTTTCTCCCTGTATTTTATCTGGGATTAACGATCGCTCGCGCCAACAACACCATTGCCGATTAATCGTGTTTGCTCGACGTGTAACGATCGACCGTTCTTATGCCACTGTGTACCGTGAAATCCGTGTGGGAAGCAAGGTGGTTCAAGGGGAAACACACGGAGAGAGAAAAAGAACGAAGAAGAGGAATAGTATTTTCTTATTGGAATAAGCAGAGACAAACAAACATCTCGAGATAAGTCGAGAGAGAAAGCCCGGAGGCTTCTAAGAAAACGCAGTTAAAATCTGACGTACGAGGGGAGACATAAATGTCGCAATAAATTTCACGGCTGTACACACGGTTAAGGGTAAACAGACGACACTGACCCCTCTTCTCCACGTTTTGCTTCGATAACACACGTTCCCTACCTTTTCCTCTGTTACCCGGTGAAATCAATCCTTTCGCCGCAACCAACATCTCGCGATACCGTCCTAACCATTTCTCGTACTCCCGAACTATGCATAATTTACATAATCTCCTCGGTTCATGTTTATTTTATCCCAGAAGACTCGAGCTTATCGTAAAAATGACCGATTCCACCTCCATTTATTCAGTTTCCACTCCGAAGCGTCGCACACGTTATTAGCAACGTAATGGAAGAGTAGATTACAGTTTTCTCGAACGTTAGAGTGAACGAAAACGACGCGTTTCTAATTTACCCAGAGAAACACGTCACGAAGCGTCGGGACGCGACGTGACAGGCAGGTGACAACGCGCGGAAAACTTGTACAAGCAAATGCACTCGAATTCGTCAGGTTCCCGCTTTCTCCACGCTTTAATTTCCTTCTTTCTTCCCTTTTTTATAGGTATAGCCTATGTAAGCAAGCTTCGATAGGATCTGGTCGCGCGACGCGAATACGAATTGGGTTGCCACACTCGAGGACCTTTTCCCCTTTCTTCTTTTTCTCTCTCCCCTTTAGAAATACAGACTACGTGCGTCCGATACGTACGTATTATCGTTCTCAGGGAACGATACACGAACGAAACTCGGCTCCCCCTTTCGCTTGGTCGTCCAGAAATTTACGTGGAAACACGCTGGCGCCCGGCTTATTTAGAGTTCCGTTTTTGTCCCCTTCGATTCGGACCGAATTCCCAAACCTCCTGTCGCATATAGCGTTTAATTAGCGAGGGTGGAATCGCTGCGCGAGAATTTCTAGAAAAGATGTTGGAAGTGAATTATCTAAATCTATCATAGTTATCGATCACTGAAAAATTGATCGCAAGTTATTAACTCCTCAACGCTCATGCCCGTGTCTTACACGACTGATCCTCGAAAAAGTGCAATTTTGTTTCATTATTTTCTTTCACTTTCCCTAATTCCGCTGTTCTTTCTAGTTTATAGCAAGAATGTAAGTTGTGAATGGGAAATTTATTTCTATACACCTAGGAAATAATGTAGGAATCCGAGCCATTATACTCTGTTCAAAATGAGAGTAACCTCGCTTCGCGCATGGGACGTGCCTAAGCCAGGGCTAGGTTGTTCTCCGTCTTATCCTCTGCTGCAGAACGGACGAGAATCGGTCCGAGAGCGAGGTTACTCTCATTTTTACTGACAGTTTTACTGTCAGTGAATCTGAGTTATTAGAAGCAATTAACGGTTAGGAATCCCTAGATCGTCAATACGCGTTTTACGAAGGTGAGCATCACCTAATCCTAAATAGACGAATGTTCTGGAATGCGAGAGTGCGAGTGTGTGGCCTATAAGTAAGCAAGGTAGGCCGCGGGGGCGAGTCTTAGAGTGAAAATCTTTTTCAAGCTTTTAGGTTTCTTTCAAAATTTTTCCTGGCGCAATTCATGTTGGCTACTGCCGCACCGTACTTCATGGACGGTAACAACAATACAACTCAGCCCATCCGATAAAGAGACTACAGTTTCTAGGCGCGGATCCGGAGAATTTCACCCCAACACAGAAAAAAACAAAAACGGGAGCGAGTTTTAGAGTGATAGAGTCCCAGAATTGTAAGAGCGGAGAGACATTAAAGAGTGCATCGTTAATAAAGTTCTGAAATAAAATAAGTTTCACTTCAGTCACAACTTATCGTAACATATCCTACAATAATTCAGTAGCAGATTACACTTTTAACCGAGGAGCAAGCTTGCCAAAACCGCCTTCTTTTGTTAAGTTCTATGACAAATTAGAAGTTCTGAAGAACTTTGAAACGTCGGAGAATTTTGCGACGACGAGTTAAGATCGAGCAGAGATGATCTGTGAAACGAATAATTAACGACGAAGATTCGAAAATTACAAATTCCTTCTATCGAGTTTCAGGTTAATTCGTAAATTGACAAATGGACAAAGAATCTCGCCATTTCTCGAGAGAATCCTGACGGAAACACGTCGTCTAACAGACGCATACTCTGATACACGGTGTAGGCATGCAAAAGCACGAGACTTGCGTGGCAGACCCACCTTGCTTCACCCTGGCGAATATTTTTTCTCTTTTTCCTTCGAACCGGTGGTGCTCGCTCGCGACTATAACGACGACCTCCGCGCGCGCACCGTGGGGGAAAAAAGGTCGTTTATAAAAAGCGCCGCTACTAATGTGTGCAAGTAATTACGTACACGCTTCACGGTTAACATCGGCGATTCGTGTGCGTGCGATCTTACATCTCTAACGTGTACCCAGGCCTGTTTACATCTCGAGATCTTGCCACCCCCCGGCCGCGCAGTTATCGCTCTCTCTGGATGTGCTTCGATTTTCCTATTTCACGCGGAATTTCACCTGGTCGAATGTACGCGGACGTTCGAGCGCCAAGTAATAATATGAAATTCGAGTGAAACGCTCCGATTAAAGGTAAATGGACCGCGTTAATCCGTGGCGATTGTCAAGAATACGCGTAATTATCGACGTTTGCGGCGGCGATACAGATACACGTACAGTATCAATTGAAAATTTCCGTAACAGGTGGCATTTCGATGAAGCTGGAGAGCGGAAAGAATTCGCTCGTTGGCGAATCCTATTTTGTTTCAAAATATTCGTTAATTTTGTTAAAAAATTATTTAAAAAAAAAAGGGAACGAAATTGTGATAATGACCTAAGCTTTTGAATGTTAGTGCATATGTAAAATAGTTGTTGAACCCTATTTTATTTCTAAATATTCATCGATCTTGTAATCTTCGTTAAAAAAGAAAAAAAGGAACAAAATTGTAACGATGACATAAACTTTTGAACGGTAGTGTATACATATATAAAACGGCACGAGGGAAACAAATTCAACGAGCACATCGAGATAGAATCAGTAGTAGACTCGGACTACTGGTGTCCCGGGCGCCAGTAGTACGAGTCAACATTTTTTCAGGCGCTCCCACGAGGATACACCACCTTGAGGCGTCTAAAAATAGGCAAAGTTTGGAAATTTATTTCAGAGGTAACTACTAAATGAAAAGTTTCAATTTTTTCGCAGGATATAAATGTAACTTTCAACTTCCTTCTCCAATTTTTTAACGCTAGAAATGTTACAAAATGGAGGAGTTATCGCGAAACTTCTCGCTGGCCGACGTCGCCGGCAAGAATTCGAACGTGTGAAGTAAAAAATTCTCTTTGATTTATGATTAAAATTGTATTATCTACGGTGTAGCGTGGGATTTTTCGAAAATTTCAATTACTACAGAAATGGTGGCAGTTTGAATTGGAAAAACCACTTTTTGCCGAACAAAAGTCAACTTTAAACGTTTCTAAAGAATTCAATAACTGAGATATTGATAAAATCGTAGGCTACATTGTAGATAATACATTTTCATTTATAAACCACCAAAAATTTTGAATTTCAATCTTTGCCGACAATTGAGGCCAGCAATCGATGTCCTAACAGAAGAAGTTTCGCGATAACTCCTCCACTTTGGAACATTTTTACTGTTAAAAAATTGAAGAAGATAGCTGAAAGTTGCATTTACATCCCCAGAAAAAATTGAAGCTTTTCATTCAGTAGTTAACTATGAAAAAAAATTCTCAAACTGTATCCTTTTTTATACACGTCAGATTGGTGTAAATACCCTCTTAACCCTTTGCACTCGAGTGGCCACTGAGAAGCGACATTATAGTTTACCATTTGGTAAACAATTAATCAAAGCACTCTTGAAGCTGATATTTTACAGAGCAACAGGTCTATGGGCCTCCCATAAATGTCTAAACAGTTTGAAAGAACCAACTTCTAATGTAATCTAAATGTAAAGATCTCGTATAATACAAAAATACATTAAACAAACCGCAAACAAGCACCAAGGTCTGTTGCCTTCCTACAGCAAAAAGATCTTCGAGTGCAAAGGGTTAAGTTTCAATCATGACCCAAAATTGTATCCCTTCAATTTTCCTAACAAATAATCGATCAGTCGCGACACTAACCCGGCTAATCGTTCCGCCAAATTTTTGCACAAAACCACGAGCTACCCTTGATTCTTCGCGCGAAGATTACGCGATTTCCGCCGCGTAATCCGTGTGTCGTTCACCCTGCTGTCTCGCAGCAGTGGTAAAAAGCCTGGACGCGACCCCCGCAGTCGCGTCCAATAAGCGGATTATCAATCATTCGGGGGTGTTCTCGATGCTTAACGGCGAATTCTCCAGGAAAGGTTTCTACGCGCTTGCAACGAGCCTCCGCCATCCAGTGATCGATACATCGCGCGATTCAACCCGGTTTACCGTCTTTCTATCGATACTCCGCTGCAGTATTCTCAAATTCGCCCGTAAAACACCCTCTTAAGGCCTTTCTTCCAGCGAAACAAACCGCGTTTTAAGGATGGAAGTTCACGTCTCACCGTGAATGCGCTTCCAAGACGACTTCGAGGACACGCTCGACGGAGTTTCATCGACCCTCTCCGCTACTCTCTCTTCGCTCACTTTGCTTTCGGTATTACTTACCAAGACAAATGGCTGGAATTTGTTTTTTTCAGCTGTAGAGAGAACCGCTACGAATAGGTCCAGCGGAAAGAAAAATTGTGCGAGAGGTATATTTGTTAGTTTCCACGGAGAGAGAAAAAAGGGGCGGTTGGATAAAGTTCGTAGAGAGTGTCACGTTTTGGGGAGTACGATTACCGTGTTTGTCGTTGAACGGTGAATAAACGGCGGATAGATAGCGGCCACTGTGTCGTAAAGCTTAATTAGAGGTAAACTTTACAGTTCCACGGTCCTAAAGATTCCAAGATTGCGGCTAATGTAAGTCGCGGAGCAATGATTTAAATTTACCACTCGCCCGGTATTTAGCCGTCCATTAATTTACTTTGTTTCGAGGATTAACTCGGGATTCTAGTTTTCTCAATTCTCGTTGGCGAAACAGAATTCGTCAAATTAACAAAAATATGTGAATAACTATAATTCGCGTGACTTTAACCCACGCCTCTCGACGTTTCCAACAACACTCCCTTTCCATCCCTCGCACGCCGTACTTTATAGCCAGCACCTTCGTGGGCCTCTCGTCGCTTTTCCCGCTGGGCCTCAATTTCCTCGCTCGTCGCCCGCTTTCTCTCTTATGCTCACGTAAGTATTACTATACTACAGTCATGTATCTGAATAAACGAGGAGGAGGGTGGAAAAGAAAAGGGAGAATCTATAGGACGGAATAAATCAGTAAATATATTTGTAAAGTGATAGCTACCGTGGATTTCTTCGACACGCGATAATAGGTTGGGAACACGGGTGAAAAGGATTTATCCCGGGAAGCCGTATTTCGTTCGCATATAGACGCGACAAAGTCGCGGTCCAGAGCTTCTTGTTTTGACCCGGGGGCGGGATTTATGGGGGCGAGTAGCCGGCTGACACGGGGAGGAAACACGCGCGGATAAGCTCGAGCCGGTGGATCAGAAATGGGATTGACTTCGTGGCGAGTAATTCCGGCGAGATCTTTCAATTATCCGTTCGCTGGAAGCTCGTAATTTTCAGGGAGATCGTTAATGGAATTAAGTAATCCCGCAATGGCCCGGCGTACCGGAGAAATGGCCGCGTAAGCAATGTTTGTAAAAAGGTAACTGGATTCGTGTTTCCCGTGTGTACAACACCGACGGCGAATTTATTCGGTTATATGACTCTTAAATAGTTGTTGTATACCGGGTGTTTCTACGGGATAATACGAGAATTATTTCTTGGGCAATTTAAATGGTCTCAGGAAACGAATTAAATTGAAGACAAACTTTTTTATAAATGTCATTTTTTAACGCCTTTTTCAAAGTCAGTCATCATTTTCTCTGTTGTATCTTACAACTAACTTGCTCCGCAACTCTTCGGTGAATTTCGCAGGCTCGCGACGGTCGCTCAAGACGCTGGTCACCGGGAAATTGATCCGACAACCGTATAGAAACTTGGAAGGTGACTCTCGATTGAGTCTGATGTGACGTGCTCCGAGACTCTCGGGCGAGTCTTTGGAAAAACTGTGTCTGTCGTCGTGACGATGTATATCGGTTTAACAATAATTCGTGTTTTACTGGTGTGTAGGTGTATATATAAACGCTGTGTTGGTTCTGACTGGTTGTTGTGTTATGGAGGTGGAAAATGTGGCATGTTTTACCATTGGTCGACGAAAGATGTGATTTTTGGGGTAACGAATGTTTTATGGTCCCAAGTGTTGTGGGACCTATTGTCTGAGTGTCGCGCCGGTGCGTCCACGAGGGGTACATTGCGGTCTGCCGAACGTCGGCACCTCGGTCTGGCGGCCAAATGTGACTAAATCGTTTATTGTCTTAATCCGTCAATCCTAATGAGGTCGCAACACTGTGCTTTCATTCGTGCTGAATTAAAAATTTTCTAATCAAACTTGAAACTTCCTTTCATTCTTTGCCAATTCTTCCACGAAAAAATTTCTCTTCCATCTATAATTCACTCTTTGAAAGCATTTAAATTGCTTATAAAAATTGTCTCGTATCACTTAGATGAAACACCCTGTGTATCTATTGTTTACTTTAATAGATAGTGTTATCTATTTGTCGCGTCCTAATATTTTTCCGATCGCTTAACATCCCAGAGAATTAGTTACATTTTTATAGAAAATGGTTCCCACATAAGCAACGTTTTCGCAAAATCCCAAAGATACATCGCTCTCAAACGTTCCCCTCGATGCTACACACACGCAAGAGCGATATAAATCGAGAAATTCGTAACGTTTCCCAAACGTATTATACATATCTCCGCGGCGTCGATGCTCGTCCATCATCCTTAAACGAGAAAATGAGAGATAGAAATCTCCGTACTAGAAATAAATTGTCAAACACAACGATATCAGATTGCACGAGTACAAAAGAAAAATAGCGAAGGAAGAAGAAAGAAGAAGAAAAAGGGAACGATACGCTGCCACGACGGTAACGATTATCCTCTAAGAACGCTTGATGCAAGCACCGCATTAGGACGCATCCTACGCTAACACGGAGGAAGAAAAGAGGAAGCTTTTGACGCGCGGAAGAATGCCAGTCGCCAAGGGAGTATATCGAGTTTTTCTGCCCATTTGCCGCGTATCGATCGTAATGGACCTCGTTCACCCGTAAGGATCAAGTTCAACGGTGGCCTTCTTCGTTTTCTCGTGGCAAACGATATCGAGCGTCGTCATGGCGCACACACCGGTGTGTATGTGTGGGAATGTGTGGGGGTAGATGCCAACGATAATAACTAATAAACGATGGGCGGCCGTAAATAGCTAACACACCGTGCGCTAAAGAAACGACCGTAAATAAAAGGTACGTACGTACAAACACGCCAACAACTACGTGGAAGAAAAGAAAAGGAAGTTGGCGTATGGGAAGAAGGTGGCTGGTTGTTAACCCGATTCTTTTCCAGCCCCATTTCCTCCCTTTGCGCACAGAGAGATTTCATTCGCCACGGCTCGCGAAACAGATGTGACCACCCGATTCGGGTCACTTCTGTGCTACTTTTTCTTCCATTCGTATTGGTCACGAAGTATTACACGTTCAAGCAGGGGGAAAATCTTCAACCGGGCGAATGAGTAAAAAAGTGACGATTCAGATGTTCTCCAGCTCTGGAGAAAAGACGATTGTGAAATCGAGATGTGTTGGTAAATTTTTTTTTAACGTTATTAAGAAATTGTACCTTCTGTTTTCTTGCATTTTTTAAAATCATTGCGAAATTTCTGAATGTCTACGAAACAGAGGATCAGAGGAAGATTTTTCGTCGAATAAAAATACTTACTATCTGCTGTCATTTTTTTTTTTAAATCATTGTGACGTGATTGTCCAAGAAATAGAGAAGAGTCAGGATACCTCCTAATTTCTTCCATTTTTTAAAATCATTACGAAATTTCTGATTGTCTAAGGATCAGAGGAGGATTTTTCGTTGAACAAAGATACCTCCTACCTGCTTCCATTTTTTTAAATCATTATAAAATTTGTGATCACCTAAGAAATAGAGGAGTATCAGAGGAACATTTTTCGTCCAATAAAGATCCCTCCTATCTGCTTCCATTTTTTAATAACAAGCCTCCGAAGTTGCAGACCTTAGACACCTGGCGTCGGGCAACCCACTCATCGTGCAATTTCCAAGTTCCACCGGTCTCTATTGGATATTCCGCTGCTATGAAACTCTACCACGGTATAAACTGTTGTATTGCAACTCGCACAGCGCCGACCTTCTGAATACATATTTGGTATCTATAGGAGAGCGTGCCTCGTCCAAGTCGCACCGCGCAACTTTGCTACAATTTCTAAGTTCTCTACCAACGTTCAGCGTTGCTACGCGCTTCGACCGTTGAGTCGGGTTCCAGTCGCCGTGATCAGGAACCACCTTGAGAACAATTCTTCTGCTTATTTCATTCATCTCGCTTTGTCCATAACCCTATCCTCTTGCAAAATTTCTCTACGGCTTCCCGTTGTTGTCTAAAATGTCAACGACCGTTCAACGGCGAATATAAGCCGGCACAACGTATAATGCACTATACACTCGGAGTCTGTCCCTCAATTCTGACTCGTTCCCAAGATTTTTCTCGCTCCTCTAATTTATCACTGTACAAAACGACGCAGCGATTTGATCGATGAGAAAACTCGTACGAACGACAGCCTCTCTACTTTCCACTGTCCTTTGTACAACTTTCCACCGTCTTCCCTCACTTGCCACCAAGCACCGTCCAACTCACCGATGTAGCGTGTCGTTCTGTCAGCTTGTTAGCCGAAATGAATATGGATTATCCACACAGTGTCGTGGAAACTGCATCCATCGATTCTTTCCGCCGCAACAATAGGAAGCTGCTACGTCGAATTTGCATCGAAGAAACACCATCTGGTGGTAGAGCGTGTACGACTCTACACGTTCGATACTCCACGTCGGTGTTTGTAAATGGAAATAGTTACCGGTTTACGTGTAAACGAAAAACAGCCAACCTCGCGTATACGGTTAACTTTTAATGAAAATTACCCAGAGGATCTCTGACGGCGTGAAAATCGTGGGGAGAATGAACGAATCGCGAGATTTCTCGTTCCTCGAGATGCAGATTTATAATCGCGAGAAATATCGCGCATATCGGTTTTCCATCCCTTCCTCCGAAAAGGTTAAAGGGAGAGAATTTTCAAACCGTTGGCTCACGCGACCCCGTGTAATATATGTTTATATATCACGACCTACACTCGAGCGTTTTTTAATTCCCTCCACCACTCGAAGCTGCACTCTAATTTTCAATAATGCGTTATCATCCCCTGTGACCTATACCAGCCGACTTTCAGCTTTTATCCACCTGAAATACGCTTCAATACTCGGAGTGATTAGAGACCAACCACTCTGAGATAGCATCGTGACGGTAAAAGGATGTTACCTTTAAAGGTTCACAGCCGTGGGTTCGTCGTGGAAAAGCGTTACGATGCGGCTCTGGAATACACTTCCATACAGAACCAGAGAGAAAGGGAGAGAGAGAGAGAGAGGGAGTGAAGAGGTGGAAGGACGAGGCAATTCAATTAAAGTCACGGAAATAAAAATAGACGACACGGATTTCCTCCTTTCTACCGGCATGGCTCAACTCTCCTATCGATTATCGGCGAATCGCTGCACGCCGCAAGCTTCGATCTAATCACTCGGTCCTTATCGATCGAGCCGCGACAATTTTTCTTCGCGGCGACCGTCTTCTTCGCCGAACTAAGCCCCGCGAAACGCAACAGGTGAAACTTTGCGAGACTCGTTAGCAACGGTGGTGTGTAGTAATTGTTTGCTTGGAATTCTCGATCGATCCTCTTCCTTGCAGCAACACCCTTTTTCATTTCATTTTTTTATCTCGGTGGAGGAGAGACGGTAGAAATCTTTCGGAAAATTCTACGTGAGTTTCCGCCGCTGATGTTTCATCCAATTCTATTGTCCCCGGTTGAAGCACATTCCAACGCTGATTTTTCACAAGATTCTTCTTTGACAGAGATTTCTCCCTCGCATCAAGTTCCACCGAGAATTATACATACGTTCGCGTCTCTGATTGAAAATCTCTTTGTGCGCGCGGTTTCATACGTGAAACGAAAAATAATAGAAGAGTAGAACGGAGGGTGAATCGATACGCAGGTTTCGCGAACAAGCTTATCCACGTCGTTTGCCAATTTTGCCCGCTATTAGCGGGGAACAAAGCGAGACGGGGTAGAACGTAATCGTTGGAAGAAGCAACGGTTCTTCCAGGTTACCACGCTGCGATTCTCGTTCTCGGTTTAAGCCGGCGTGAGCTAAGAACGCTGGCTGGATTCCAGATTCGAACAGCGTTTACATTCATAGCTGCCGCAGCAATTGTTACAAATTATTCGTGACGCTTTCCCGCAAGAGCGTACCTCTTCCTTTCCCCAGTTTCGTGATTCACTGTTCGCAATTTCCTTCTTCAATTTTCAGACATCGTGGCTGCGTATTCTCTTCCGTTATGTCGGCATTATTTTCTGTAACCTTTAATCCTTTGCGGTCCAAATAGTCCAGTTAGTCCGCACTCCCTCTCGTGCACTCTTCCCTTCGATATTTCAGCGTAATATTAACTACAAAATACCAAGTTTCAGCGTAACATTTGTTACGCTATTTTTGAATGCGCCCCTCTTTGCTTCGCGTTAATTCAAATTTCCTTTGAAATTAGCGACGAAGCCCAGGAAGCGTTTTATGGCTGTAGAGAAATGAAGTTTCTGCGGGCCACGTGCCTTCCTGGTGCCCACTCGTGAACATTCAGTAGACATTGACATGTCATAAAACTTTTCGCACGAGCGAGCTACCCTTGGGCCCCATTCCACCGCCATCGCGACGTTCCACCACCCTGCCAACTTGGAAATTCCAGGATGGACGGCATGCTCGCGGGCCATGGAGGACTGTCCAAGGGGGTGGTCACGTTCCAATTGGCGCAGACCACCATCTTGTACCCCTAAACCTTTTTATAAATAAGCGCACCAACGCGGCGCAGATCAGATCAAAAAGGGAAAATAGACAAACACCACATAAACTACCACTCTTCGAAATAAAGTCTTTTTCTTTAACATAATAAAATACGTGCAACCTCTAAGTCACCACGACTTCAAACCAGCAAACAACCCGCATCACGAACCAGCGCCACCACTCTCGAACCTAACCGCTTGTTCGAAGCGCACGACGCAACAGCAGTGAAATAATGAAATCGACAAAATGCACAAAAAGTTGAAAAATTGATGTCCAATACTGATCAATCTAAAGGGACCTATTGCACGACAACGCCCGACAACATGTTTCACAAATAACCGTTGAGAAACTCAGTGAACTAGGATACGAAACCTTGCCTCATCCACCGTATTCGCCGGACCTTTCTCCGACGGATTATCATCTTTTCAATCATCTGGAAAACTTTCTGTGTGAGAAGAACTTGAAAACTCAAACAGCAGCCGACAACGCATTTGAAGAGTTCATCGACTCTAGAATACCAGAATTCTACAATACTGGAATAAAGAAACTTGTATTACGTTGGCAGAAATGTGTAGAATCGAATGGTTCCTATTTTCATCTAATAACTTCATTTTAACCCAAGATATATTATTTTAAAGTTCACACCTAACCTAATATAAGAAGAGACGGCACTAATTACGCGCAGTCTGCGTCGAACACAGCTCCGCGGAAAGTCCTGCCGTAGCTAAAAGCTTAAGGACAGGTAAACGTGCAAATAGGCGGCGAAGCAAGGTGAGAGGTTAGGTTCGGCAGCCATGACGGAGGAGACTCTTTTTTACTTCGGCTGTTCGATCAATCTGTTGGAAGCGCCTGTGGAAACAATACCAGGTCTGGCTACAAATTGTAGAGAAACTCGTTCCCCGGTTCCAATTTATCTCGACGAGAGCAGAGGCGTCCTTTTGATCGCGCGACGTCTTCGAGGAAGGAAGGAATTCGTTCAATTACGGAAACTCGACGCCCATTGATCCCTCTCTCGCACCTTCTATCTGACCTGGCCGCTAATTTTAATTAATCTTCAGCCGTGATTTCGTGACTCGAGTCGATTTATTAAAAAAAAACCTTCCTACGATTAATAATCGACTGTAACAAACAGTTTCCACGGGGATCGCGTGTGCGATATTACAAAGAGAACGTATCTCTTCTCCATAGGGATTCGACGGGAATATTTTTCATCGGTAAAACGATCACGTTTTTATCGATGCTCCAACGAGAATCTCCTTTCTCGCGGTGCACCCTTGAAATACTCGGTGTAATCGAATGGCGTCGGTCCAAGAGGTCAAGCAGCCATCGAAATTGGAATTCCACGCAGATTCTGCCTGTGCTCCGCAAGAAACGGCTATTCGTCATCCTTCCTTCCTATCTCTACCTTTCGTTTTCTTCTCATAATTTATACGATTCCCTCTGTGCGGCTAAAAATTGTAGAAACACTTTGTCCGAAGACATCGGAAACGGTAGCGTTCGAATTTCAAATTTTATCACCGCTATCCGGAGACGGCAGTTTCCCGCAGGCTTGTTGGCTAGATAG
>NW_017100293.1:463889-470465 GCF_001263275.1 Habropoda laboriosa | reverse complement strand
GGATCAAATAAAATTCATACCGCGCTAGTTTTCATTCGTCCCGTCGTACCGTTACGCCGGAGCCGAGCAGGGACTCGAAAAATCGAACAGTCGCTCTACGAAACACAAATCATTATTTTTTATCAACAGGTTTGCAGTTTAGAGGTGATTTGTGGAGTTACAAGTTTCTGGAATTTGTTGTAGGGAGTGTACTTTCACCTTAATTTAATGCTTAATTTAATAAACCGTATTTCTAAATAGTACAGCCAAAATAAGAAATTTTGCGGCCGTAGTTAAAAATTTGCCGTCTGTCGCCCAAAATCTGCCGTGGCGAAAGGGTTAAGAGAATAATGCGCGGCGTTTTTTTTTATACTATTTTTTGGATTACTAGAAGTTGCGCCTATTGGCTCAGGACCAATTTACCAGCTTATTCGTCTATGTTACTACCTACTATGACATTTTTGGATTAACATTTGTTAATTGCACAAGTAATTACACAGAAGAATTTTCAAAAAATCTCTAACGTAGAGGACGAATCTTGCGTTAGTAGTGAAAAACAGAGTAGATCTTATCCGAAGTGTAAATTAATACTATCCTAAGCGTATACACGTATCAACCCCTTAACGCTCGCATTTTTCTCATCTTGATATCCCAAAAATTATTTTAATTATTTCCTAGGCGTATAGAAATAAGTTTCCCGTTTATTCATAATGCTGTGACTTAAATTTTTGCAATAGAATAGAAAGGATAACGCGATCTGAAAAATGAGAGAAAATAATTTTAAAAAACTGCACTTTTTCAAGAATTAATTGTGCACGTCTAAGACACGGGCATGGGCGTCAAGGGATTATTACTATCAGTTGGGAACGAGCAGAGAACAATACACGGCGTGAAAATCTTTGGCTAGTCGTAATCTAAGGGATGGTTAAAATTCGTAGGAGAAAGAGAAGTCTGTGTCAGGGTTCGAGGATGAGTAAAAGGATCGAAGTTGGAGGACGAGTGAAAAGGATCGGAGTTCGAGGACGAGTAAAGGAATCGGTGACAAACAAGATAGGAGAAGAAGTACGACGAATAGGAAGTGAGAAAAAATCTATCGGAGTCGGCGTTATCGTTATCCAAGAAATGCATTTATCCTGTACAGCAGGTACATCCGCTGTTTTCCGCGTTGTAAAAATACGCGATAAAGTGGAAACAGATTAAATCGAGATTTCGTTTCCCCGAGAGAATCTCCGGGTATTACATCGTCTAGAAGAAAAGTTTCTCCGGGAAAGAAAGTTGAGAATGAAAAGATTGGCGGAGCACAGAGCTTGAAATCGATCCTTTGACGTAGAATCCGGTGAATATTCTTATCCTGTTCGTCGTGTTCTCACCTAAAACGCTCGAGCTTCAGCCATTTCACAACGTTCCTCTCTCGAGCATCGGCTCGGTGTAACTTCTCTCTTTCGATCGACGTTCACGCGTTACACGCGATGGTATTCAACGTGCGGAGACCTTAAATCAGTGACGCGAGAGTCTGTGGAACGCGGCATGTAAAAGGTCCGTGAACAGTGTCCCGTTCAGGCGTGTAACGCGATCAAATGAGGAAGGTGCGCTACGCTCACCGGTCGCTGTTACAAGGGTCGTAACGTGTGTGCACGCGTAATTTAACATAAGAGTAACGAAAAATAACGTTCGAGTAGAACGGTTCGAAGGACAGACGTGGGCACAAAAATGTTCCAAGGAAATCCCACCGCTTTTACATCTATTCTGTTCTTCTGTCTCTAAGGGACTGTGCGTTGCAGTTTTTACGTCTTTCTACAGTCTCTTGCGGAAGAGGAAAGAAGCTTAAGCTTCCTCCTACGTGATTCTGAATTAAACGCGACGAGCTTCGCAGTTACATTTTTATTTATTCATTTTGATATTGTGAATTTAAATTGAGCGAAATTGAAAATTGAAATTATCGCGTGCCCGGAAGTTCTGTCACACTTTAACCCTCTACTGTCGAGGCTGATTCTATCTTTTTTGTTTCCTTCCATTCTACTCACATTATTACATTAAAATGAAATTAATACAACCAACTCTATTCTATAATGTTCATTAGGAAGATGTGTGATAAAGGTAAATCAGTATGTATAAACTAACCGGATGTTCAGGAGTTTCGTAGACTCCATATCGGGCTCTACGTCCCAAAAACGGTGTCTCGACAGTAGAGGGCTAAGTTAAATACATCAGTGCATATTCTACTGTCTCGAGAGGCACACCGCACGACTTATGATTAATTTAATTGCATTAACCCTTCGACAATTTATCCCGCGTGAGACTCGAACAAACCAAAAATATTAACTGTTCAGCTCAAGAGATACTCTCAGGAAGAAGGTTAAAAAGGGACTGGATATTGTTACAACTATGACGTAGGGTTACGTATCCCCCGTTTTAAAAATGATCACGGCCGACGTAATTGTTAAAAAAATACGCGTGAAATATAAATTTTTTTCTACTAGATAGTCATTCTTCAAATCCCAATCCTCCTTCAGACACTATGTACACGACACGCTAATGTCTGCAACGAATTGTTTGCAACTGGACTGTACGCCAAAGGGTTCAAAATAAATTAATTAATATCCGTGTAATTTTATCGAACAACTGGTCGAAGGGAAATTGTTAGGAAGACTTCACG
Source organism: Habropoda laboriosa (assembly GCF_001263275.1). Lineage (NCBI taxonomy): Eukaryota > Metazoa > Arthropoda > Insecta > Hymenoptera > Apidae > Habropoda > Habropoda laboriosa. The sequence goes on along the minus strand of NW_017100293.1, from coordinate 467,830 downwards.
ATTTTTCTTTTTTCACTCCAGTGTCACACGATAGTGAACGACACTCCGCAGACATAATGGAAAAAGTTTGCAACCAATCATGAGAACGAATACGTCACGGAAAATTGGCCGAGCCGTCGAAGCTTTTCAGACCGTGACGCCAATCACTCCGCGTCCACCGGTAAATTCGTTTCGTTGCCACTGGTAATTGCATTTGTCTTGCAACAACGACATTGTTCCCTCGGTACCCCCCCCCCCCCCCGTGTCTTTTAACCAGAAGCGAACGATGAAATTATCTCTCGATTCGAAGAAGAATCGCCGCCCCCGTGGAAGAATCGAGGCGCACGCAAATCACTTTGTGTCCCTGCAAAGTGAAACATCACCGGGAGAAAATGTAATAAAACAACGGAAAAAAAGCACAGCTACTATTGCTTGCACCGTGAAAAATCGAATAACCAAGCATCGCCTGTTAAGTAACGAATTTCCAGCGTCCATCGAGGGGAGAGACAAAAATGGGTATCTCGTTGTTGCTCGTAATTAGATTTGCCTAGATGAAAAAGCGATTGTCATGTTGCGTCGCACGCAAATTCACGTGAGCTCGCCTCGGTCTGGCGAATTATAGCCATAAAAATGATTAGCCACCTTTGGCCGCCAGACCGAGGTGCCGAACCTCACTTGGGCCGATCAGACCCCCCTTGGTCTACAATGCGCCGCGCGAACGTCATTGTTCGGTACCGCTTTCGGGGCTGACAATTTTGCATTAACACAGGCATCCCGTTCTCCGAAGAAACGCGCTGTGGGCGCAAGGAGAGGGTTGTCGCCACCATTTAGGCACCCTGATTGCTCAATTTCCACTTCACAAAAATGTATAAAGAGCGAGCTCACCCTCGCCCGTCAGCGAAGATCACGAATAAAGTTCAACTAAACATCAACAAAAAAGAACAGTCTCTAAATACCTTCTCAACGAGGTTCGGGGTAGTTAAGTCAACGCTGAACCACAGCGAGCTCAGAACCGCGTATATACGGTCTTTTGTCGATGCTAAAATTTACTCCACCAATGGAATAAACGACAAGAAAAAAAAAATGCGTAGAATGGAAACTCCACTCGGTTCCATTCGACGGAGGAAATAATGGGCGAGCGCAACGATGGGTGTCACCGTACTCTATGGCTCCCCCGAATATTGTTTATCGCATTAATATTCAAAAGCGGCTACCACGCTCCCGTCAGATTTACGAGCCGTTCTCTGCCAACTTTTCAACAATGTTTATCGCGGTTCATCGATATTTTAATGCGGAAGAGTGTCGTTGCGCCCCTCGAGGGGGACATGAGTACGCTCCGGCTTGAATTATTCCACCACCGACGTACTACCGTGAAACGGGTAGATAACTGAATTGAAAAAAATGGGTCGATTCGTTGTTGGTTACTGTCGAACTTCCTGCTCAACACAAAACGGGGAAAAATACCCACCTAATCCTCGCCGATTTTACAGCTGTTTCACCGTCGATGGAAATATTTCTACAGGGTGTTTCGAAACATGCGGACGTAAAACTTTAGGGATGGATTCAGTACGGTGAAATAAGAAAAAAAGTTAGCACAAACGTGTACCCGATACGATCTTGTTTCCGAATTATAGCCGTTTACGTCTTCCAGTAACTCTTATCACTCTATCGACTGCTTCTTTTAATTGTTTACGAGTTACGCTTCTTATAAAAATTGGGACTTTGTGAGCAGAAATCGAGTTACACCGCTGTCAAAATAAAAAGGCTCGTATAGTTAACCCTTTGCACTCGGAGGTGATTTAGCTCTAGAAAAGTAGATGTAAAGTATACCATTTTCTTTAAATATCCGACGTATTCTCTATTTCACCGTGGTGAAGAAATTTACGGAGGCCCGTAGATCTGTTCTCTGTCTTCGTTACTTATTTACCAAGTGACGGTTATTCAACGTCGCTTCTCAGTCGCCACTCGATTGCAAAGGGTTAATCGTCGAACGTGATCGAAAGGCGAGGAAGATTTATCCGTCAAAGCGAAACTGACTCGCTCTGATCGTCTCGCGACTGAAGAAAAGTTATCGCGATCGAAGAGGAACAGCCGGTGCAATTGAATTTCCTATGCAGCTCGCGAGTGTAACCTTTATTTCGCGTTCTCACGCGCGAGATACCTTCGCCCATCCCACACGTCCCAATTCCGTAGGATACGCAAGACGATAGTTACATGGAAGTCAGTCTGTTCCGCTCGATTTCACGTTCGACACCTACGTATCCGACAATATCTCTCCCACTGAGCAGTCTTCTATTCTCCGCCGTGGAAGATCTCTCGTCGATTGTTCTCTTTCGCCTGGCCGCCTTCCGTATTCTTCTTCTCTCGATCTCCTCGATATCGAAATGAAAAATTCTCCTCTTTCACCTCTCTCCTCCCTTCACCTGAAATTCTGGGTAATCGGCAGAGAGAAGAAAAAACGTAACACGGTCTGAAGTTAATGACAAGTTACTTCTTCCAAAGAGAAACGATCGTAAAAAGAGAAGAGAAGAGAAGAGGGTAAAGGAATCTCGATAGATGTATTTTGACTGGGACAAATTAGACAACGTTATCTTCCTTCCACTCCTTCCCTTCAGCGTTTCCAGTTGAAGATTCCGCTCACGGAGAACGATCGCAATTTGTCAAGCGAGAAACCTGTTTAACGGTGGAAATTATACGGTGCTCGGATCGGACGCGATCTTTTATCGCCTTTATAGATTTAAAGGATAACCGTGATCGATCACCGTTGTACAGGGAATAGAAGCTGGCTTCGATAAGAGCTCCACTCCATTAGAAATAAAACCTGACGTCACCTTCCCTTTCAAGCATCGTTTCTCCCTGTCTCTTCCTCGCGAACCACTGTATTCCCGCCAATTTCCACCGCTACGTCTTCATTTCCACCGGTAAAATCGGCGAATTTTCGCGACTGAAATCGAAGAGGGAGGATTGATTAATCGACCGAACCAGGTTTCTTCGTGTTTCCTACGGTGAACGCGACTCGGAGAGGAGAAACGGACGATTAACGCGACAGAAGCAAAGCGCAAACAGCCAGGCAAGCAACTTTCAGCTTCAGCTACATTAGCATTCTCGCGAGAGCAAGGGTAATCGAGTAGCTTCAGCAACAATTAGTCCCCCTGAAAAATCTCATCAGCGATAAATTTACGACTTGGAAGCTTGTGTCCATTGTCGGGGGAAATGTGCATCGTTAACAGGATTTTTTCACCCTCGTCTAGCCGAGGGTGTCGGATCGTTGTCGGATTTGAAGGCACTCTATTCGTTATTTTTGTTGCACCGTGGGCAAACATTTTCTCGCGCGCAAATACAATCCGGATTCGGCAAACAACCGACGAAACTTTTCTATTTGCCTTCGGATTTGCGCCTTGATTTTATCCGTCGGTATAGCCGGCGCGCGAAAAAGCCAAAGCGAATTAACGGCAACGAAGGAATTACCTTATAGCCTTTCCTTCTGTTTTTTCGACTGATAATTGTCTTTAACGAATCGAATTCGTTCCGCGTAATTTGCCTCGCGAAAAGTCCAGCTCTTAACCCTTTCGATGGTTAATGAGGTACGCTGAGAAGATTTTTAGTCTTCCAGGGGAACGTTCGCCGATATGGATGAAACTTTGGTATGTGGGAGCAATTGAAAAAATATTTGACGCTTTTTTTTTTTTGGAATTGTTTACTTTGGGGAGGTGGAAATCGCCGTTAAAGATGAGTGTAAGGAACGTATTTGGTCAAAATTGTTTATTGTTTTTTATTTTTCGAGTTTGTCGTTGAAAAATTCGTCAATTTACGCTATTCCTTTATTTTTCATCATTTTCGAGATATTAGAGTAAATATATTTGCTATCTTTAAAACTTTGAGGGCGATAGTCATCCCTCCACTGTGGACGATTTTTACAAATTTACGCTTTTCCTCTGTCTCTAATAATTTTCTAGAGATTT
>NW_017100293.1:427754-463838 GCF_001263275.1 Habropoda laboriosa | reverse complement strand
TATTAAATTACATATATTTATTATTAATTTTGAGGGCAATTTAATATGCCTCTACCTCTAATAATTTTCCAGACATTAGACTAAATACATATATCTACTACCTCCAACTTCGAAAGCAATTTTCACCTCTCCACTGTGAAAAATCTTCCACGGTGCAACTTCCTATCCCGCGTATGACCAACTGGAATCCAAGCTAAACGCGACGTACACAGGAATGGTAGCTTTAATGGGCCAACAACAACAGACTGCGATATCGTTGCTCGCCATGCACGGGTGTCCTACACACCAGGAGCTAATGGGATATCTCTGACATCCGAACGAGGCTATCGACCAGAAATGTTCTCTGCAAAATACACCAGCAAATTCTCCACCATACACACACAGACACGTAGAAAGGCCTGTGTCCACGTGGTTAGATCGCGTGGAATTTCGACTCTCGTCGCGAAATAACGCATTCCATTCGTGCACGATCGCTTTGTCTCCTCGGTTAGGATGTCTGTGACGTTTCACCTGGAAGAGAGCGAACGCGTGTAGTGAAAAGCAGAGCTAACCAAAGAGAAACTCGAGACAGAAGTTCCCGTTCGTGTTTCGTGATTGTTGTTCGGCTGGGCCGATCGGGAGAAGCTCCGAATTACTCGTCGAACAACTTTCCCCCCGGTGTGCTCTAATCGCTATTTAATTAGTTGACCCCGGCGACGATAGGAATTTCCAAGCGACGCGTACTTCGATCCGTTTAAATTCTTCCTTCAACTGGGCTCGTGTCGAGCCAGTCTGTATATAGAGGTGGATAAATGAAATTCCTTCCGTCGTTCTCAATTTTTGCAACTTCTCTCTCCCGCTAATATGTACGTACGCGAGAGTGTAGTTATTTAAAACATTGTTCAGTGACGATAGAGGATAGTTGCGGAAAATTTGGGACCAGAGACATAGAATGCGAAAGTTCGAATCGATTCGCAGGAGGCCGCAAGGCATACCCACGCAGTTCGCTCGATTTAATACTCTAATCGCGTGGGCATCAACGGTGAGCAAACTTTCGGCATGTGCGCTGCAAGTGGTCTCTCGATTCCGGGGGCGAACGCGTGTCAGAACTCATAAACTTCGTCGTGGCCGAGACAGCATTCGAACTGTGCATTAGACACGTGTCTTTCCGTAAAATTACCGAGTCCGTTCCGAACTACCATCGCCGCCGCGTTTAGATCTCGTCCAAGTTCGATCGAGAGTTTTGGTACAAGTGCACTGGTATAAATTGAGGGACAAAATTTTCGCTCTGCGTAAAAATTCTAACATCGCTGGAATATTGGAAGTGAAGAGTAAACTAGGCGAGTTCGTTTTTAGATAGCTTAATGCTGACTGTTAGATCCAAATTGAAAGAACGTGCTCACTTAATCGTGGGATTTAGTTGGACTTGTGATCGAGGCTCGGAAGTGTACTTTGAATAGTTTATTAACAAAATAAGGTAGAAACCAAACGTCTGAGTTAATTATAAACCACGCTATTCTCAGGCAATCTTTCTTCCCAAGGTCTCCTCTCTTCCAAATCTTACTCTACACTGTCCTTTTCGACGGCCCTCGCGAAAAGGACCTGCTCTCTACCTGCACTTTTGTTGCCCCCGCCGTTCGTTTCTCAAGAGTATTGTATATTCAAAGTCTACAGAATATTGAAAGCAAAGAGTAAAATTGGCAGAAATTCGTTAAAATCGGTGAATTTGAAGCGTTCGAAGCGCCGCTGGAATATTGAAAGTCAAGAATAAACGAAATGGCTAGGTTTTCGATAAAACAGCAGGTCCAGCTCTGTTCGACGACGTCGACGGTGCAAGGTTTATCGGCCCTGACACGTGTTACGACGGCGTATCCCCCGCGCGGCCGACGGCTGGCACGATGACGTCGAAGGGGTGTGAACGAGACAAAATCCGGACACACGAGGGGCCGCCACGCTACCGTCCCCAACGTCGATCGAAACTCCTTTGATCAGGTAGCGGTAAACATTCGCCCAGGTCACGGATGAAAGCTCGGCCCTGTTTCGAGCCCCCGGTCTGGCCACGAAATCACAGACCCCTCTGTTCTATCGCACATGCCTCTTTATGACACTTTTCCCCGGGCTAAATATAGGACACGGTGTGCTGCACACGCCAGCACGAAAAATCGCTAAATCGTTTGTGCCAGCGTACCGCGAGGCCGAGCAATGATTGACAATTACACGAAACCAGAGGAAATAAGCTCTCTCTCTCTCTCGCTATTTTCCAGGAAACGTACTCTCTTTCGTACTAGAAAGTATACCACGCGTACACAAACACCGTACACAGTCTTTGCTATATTTTCTTGACACGTACCTAGATTAACTTTCCTTCCTCCTTTCGTCAAAATTTCCGTAGATCCTCTCCAAGCGTCGACTTGGTTTTACGAGGCTCCGATTGTCGCACGACAGACGCAACTTTACGTGCTCACGAATGTCTATTCTTCTGTTCCAGGTCCACGGTGCTGTTCCGATGTCTCGTTAAAGCTGTCCAAGCCAGGTGAGAAATCTCGCGAAAGACGGACTACTCGCGAGGTAGAAACGGATAGATAAGAGAAAAACTCGCTCAAGTTTCACCGAATCGATGTCATAAAAAACCCTCGGTCTAACATTCTGACAGAGCGATCCGTAGTTGGACAAAAGAAGAAAATGAGAGGGCAGACGGGAATACGGAGGAAGAAACGCGGCGTGGAAGGATCGACGGATCACCTCTGATAGAGCGTGAGAAGAGAGGCGATTGAGAGTGCGCTGGGTGAGGGTTGAGCTGCTGGTGGCGCGACGAAAAATGAACAGGCAATCGTACCGAGCAACCAGCTCAACAGAAGCTTCTACAGCGCGAGTTATCCACCCCAGAACCGTACCTACGAGGACATTTGGAACCTGGCCACCGACAGAGCTGGTCTGGCTATATTGCTCTTCGTGTTCTCCGTAGCCACGGTATTCGGTAACATGCTGGTAATCCTGGCTGTGGTTAGAGAGAGGTACCTTCACACGGCCACTAATTACTTCGTCACGTCGCTGGCGTTCGCGGATTGTCTGGTAGGGTTAGTGGTGATGCCTTTCAGCGCAATCTACGAGGTCCTGGAGAATCGTTGGCTCTTCACCACCGACTGGTGCGACGTATGGCGATCCTTGGACGTCCTGTTCTCCACAGCTTCCATTCTCAATCTCTGCGTCATCAGTCTGGACCGATACTGGGCAATTACCGATCCTTTCACCTATCCCAGCAAGATGAGTAGAAAGAGGGCCACGATTTTGATAGCAACCGTGTGGATCTGTTCGAGCGCGATCTCCTTCCCGGCGATTGCCTGGTGGAGAGCTGTTCGAACGGAAGAGGTACCAGAGGACAAGTGTCCGTTCACGGAACACCTTGGCTATCTGATCTTCTCCTCGACCATCAGCTTCTATCTACCGCTGTTCGTCATGGTCTTCACTTACTACAAGATCTACAGAGCGGCCGTCATTCAAACCAAGAGCCTGAAGCTAGGTACTAAACAGGTGATCGTGGATTCTGGGGAAGCCGAGCTCACTCTCAGGATACATCGAGGAGGCGGAACGAACACCGACGCCAGGCACCTGTTCCGAACCGCCTCGAGCACGCCCGAAGATCTCCAGGATCTCGAGGAGCCTCTGACAGCTATTCACAATAATTGTCTAACCAGAGTGCCGTCCACGAGAATCAATAAACAGCATCTGGGCAAGAATTTCTCGCTGTCGAGGAAACTGGCGAAATTCGCCAAGGAGAAGAAAGCGGCGAAGACGTTGGGTATCGTGATGGGAGTGTTCATCATCTGTTGGCTACCGTTCTTCGTGGTGAACCTCTGGTCGGGTTTCTGCTCGCAGTGCATATGGCAGGAGAAGATCGTGTTCGCGGTGGTAACGTGGCTGGGATGGATCAACAGCGGGATGAATCCGGTGATTTACGCCTGCTGGAGCAGGGACTTTCGAAGGTGAGTCAGAGATTCTCTCATTTTCGAGACACGCGTTAGCCGATTCAATTGTACTTCGATACCACCGAAGACGTTAACAACGTTCTAAGTATAGCAGAGATTCGGTGAAATAATTAACGGGACCGTGGAAATGTGTTTCGTCGTGGGAAAGCAGCTTGTTCCACGTGAGTTTATTCATAGATACAACGTCAGACCTGAATCCTGAACTAAACGGGAAAGTGGTTGTGCCTGACCTCTCTCTCGAGCAGCAATTATACGTTCCAAGTTACGATTTCGGCAAACAGAGTTAAGGTCCTTAGATACATGTAGATGTCTTTAAATGATTAAAGTGGTTTAATTAGGCCTACGTAATTATACTTGCACGCTGGTATTTTTTAAGTTAGAAGTTCAGTCTTCTCTTAGTTTACTCTTCGAAAGAGCATATTTCTCGATGGACGCGACAATTTTGGGGGAAATAAGTGGCTCAGTTGCAAGCTAGAATGCAGCAATTGCCCGGTGGCTAGTAATCGTCGTGACGTAGTAACCGGCAGGCCTCAAGGGTCTCATTAAACCGCTATCCGGCGAAACAGAGTAATCTTAGACCACCGTGAGCCTCTACATCGCCGATCAATTTCCCTGGGAACAAATACAGGGCGGAAAGTTTCGGGTCAACGACGAGATTGTTTCGGCAAATTATTCAAAGCAATCTCTTTCGATTCGACCGCATACGCTAAAATCCTCTCTATCTATCCATCTATCTATCTACCTTCGGTGCCAAGTCCTTTTCCAACCGATTGAACGACGAATATTTTTCCATTTCCTTAAAATCTACTACACAGGTACACGCGATCGAACACAACAGTCTTCGTTTTGTTTCGAAACGCATTCAAGCTGTAGAGTACAGTGACGAATCACCCCGATGTAACTTCCGGTATGCTTTCCATTCGCGAAACGCGAATGGATGCACTGAATAATTGGCGACAAAGTTTCCAGAGAAAGCGGAAGGTATGCAAATAACGCGATTTAATTACGCGTTGCCACGGAACGCGCGCGTTCAGACGAAGCCCATACGTGGGCGGGAGGGAAAATGGAACGCGAAAACTCTGACAAGAATGAATCGCGCGGACACAAAAGAATCCTACCGTAGGTCTATGAGCGTTCGTGTTGTCCATTTAATTAAATCCCGCTTAACGGGTCTCGCGTGTCGTTAGAGGGTAGTTCATTCGTCGATTAAATACGCGCACTTACAAATTACCAATTTGTCTGACAGCTAATTCCAAGTGTGTCAATTTGTTTCCAACAGGATTCTGTTCGCGAATTTATCGACTCGCAATTAATAGTACAGGGATCGATAGCAATTCACTTGGATCACTTCCAGATTGGCGTGAAGAAATAAACGTGCATACACTACCGCTCAAAAGTATCCGGACACTTGATAGTCGACTTTCGAATTTTCTTCCTTAAAGCAATTTCTCGAATTGATACTAGCACGTTTCTCTAACGATAATTCTCGTTTCGAATTCATAACTGAACATAGGAAGAGCAACAGACGAACTAAAGCAAAGCGGGTGACTGCATAGAGTTAGCTCCATTCTTATCCCTATCAACACTTAACCCCTCAGCGACCGATGTCGCCGAGTGAAAACTGTCTTTTGCGGGGACCCTAACAGAAGTATCGGGCAATTGCCCTGTATATCTTTAAAACTATAGTAGATATAAAAAAATGTTTATAATAAAAATTTAATAGCTTTTTATGCCTTATAAGACTGTGCTATTAAATTAATAAACATTCTTTCTTTAACTAAAAAATCTTCCACTAAGCTTTGTGAAAAATTTTCAATTTTCTGTCATATCGAGAAATATGTCAAATAAATGCAGATAAAGATGTTAATCTTTCGACTCTAGCTAACATTGTGTATATATTATACGCATATATCCTTCAGTGAGTGACAAACAGTTCCCACTACGATATCGCAGTTTAAACTGATCAACTGCAGACGCGACCTACTACATGGGTCTGTATCTGATATGGACCCGGGTGACGTGTGAAAAACACAGGGTCCGTATGAGATACGGAGGTGGTCGCCGAGGGGTTAATAGGTATCGGAGAACTCTCTGAAATTGATCTGCACCATAGAAATGAAATAACCTAAATCTTCAGAAAGTTCCATTAGGTTTCATTTTTATAAGACAGGAATTATATTATTGCATTTTTATTATGTAATTTGTACATAAAAATAAATTGTAGTGCACTACGATACTTTAGTGTACATATTAATAATTACAAAAGATCAACTGAGTGTAAATACTTTTTCTACTAAACTTAAACTACATTTTGCAGAGAATAAGGAAGTGTTCGGATACTTTTGAACGGTAGCTCAACTATGTTTCCATAGAAAAACTCGAAATTAACCCTTTCGCTGTTGAGCCCGTGAAAAGATACACGGTACTGCTGTTCAGATTGCGACGTGGGACTACGTATTCCCTATAAAATATACCGGATGACTGGAAAAATTCGTACCGGAAAAATTCGATTGGAAAAGAAACATTTATGCCGAAATGCAACGAGGTTCTCGCCACCTCGGAAAATCGGGCACGAACTTTTGCAATCGTCCAATACCACACAAGGAGTACGTATTAATCGGTAACTAAATAATTATACGAAAAATCCACGTGTAAGAAATGCGAGATTTCGGCGGCGAAGTGGTGGCCTGAACTTTGTCACCCAGGAAAAGAAAGCGCGCGGGTACCTGAGGGTCCCATAAACTAAGCCCTTTCCCCGGAAAGTCGAACGAGGGGGCTCCAACGCGGGGTACGACGCGGAGAGGACACTCTGGAAATAGCCATCGAGCGAGACGGACACCGAAGCACTTAGCAGTCGCTTATCACCATACTTTAATACGTTTTTGGTTAATACCCTATCCTGTGTTAAATTTACTTAAGTTGTGCTGACACACACGTGACCAGTACTTTTTTTGGGGGGGAAATTTTGTGGAATATTCTGAAACGTTTTCAAACAAGAAAAACAACAGCGAGAGGATTAAAAGGGTTAACAAGTAAGCTTGTCATCCCCTGTTGAACAAGTTAAAGCGAAACGGTCGGTGAACGAAACGCTCGAGTATCGCGAGATCGATCCATGGTCCGTGGTCCATCAATCTCCTTCCGGTTCGGAAACGAGACACCCTCGAACTGATTTTTCAAAAAGTCGTTCCGCCTCCCCCGCCCTACACGCCGAAAGTAAGTGGCCCAGTCTGGACGGAAACTGGCCTGGGCTGGGCTGCTGGTGTAATATGGCCGGTGAAAAATGACGACAACGTTCAGCGATAAATAACGACGATACCTGCCGCGACGGGAAAAACGGACGGGTGTAAGTGAAACAGAGGACGGAATGAAAGGGGAGAAAGGGTGGCGAAGAGTGGCCCGGCAAGAACATTAACTCGATGGACCGTACGGGATGTATTTGTCTCAATCTTCCCTTGCTTGCTACTCTCTCTTTCTCTTTCTCTCTGAGGGATCATTTTCGAGAGAAAGAAGCTGTTCTTTTTCGTAGGAACAGTTTTCTTGATTTTAGGGTGGTTTGGGGGTGACAGAGTTGAAATTGAAAGTATCGGAATGGTAGAAACGATTGGTTTGTATTTTTTGATCGTAGGTATCGTTTCTGTGATAAAAGTGAAATGTAAAAAGCGAAAAATCGGCCAGGATTCGTCGTTATTTGGTTTATTAGTGGAATTATTATTATTATGACGAACACAGGTTGTTTTGCTTTATACGGGATGTATTTGTCTCAATCTTGCCTCGCTACTCTCTTTCTCTGAGTGTTGCGACCTGATTAGGACGCAACGAAGTCTCGGTTCGCCGGATTATAGTAATAAACAACTTAGTCACATTAGGCAATCACTTAGGCAATATACCCCCCGTGGACGCACCAACGCGACACTCAGACAATAGGTTCCAAAAACACTCGGGAACAACTTGTTTACAACAAATTCGGTCCCCCAAAACGTCACAGTTTTCGTCGACCAATAGTAGAACACACCACGTTTTCCACCTCCATAACACAACCGCCAATCAGAACCAACCTAATATATACACCTGCACACCTGAAAACCGTCAATCACTGTCAGACGAGTGCACGAGACGCATCGTCACGAAACGAACAATCCAAATTCAACTAAACATCTAAAACACATCTACAACATCTAACCCAACAACGAAGTTTTAATACACCTCGAACCAGCGAGAACAATCATCAACCTGCACCAGAACTCCTGATTATAAGACTTGATCAAGGTCCACGACGCAACACTGAGGAATAATTTTCGAGAAAAAGAAGCTACTCTTTTCGCAAGAATGGCTTTTTCGATTTTAGCGTAGTTTGGAGGTGTTAGAATTGAAATTGAACTCTCTTTCTCTTTCTCTCTGATAATTTTGGAGGAAAACAAGCTGTTCTTTTTTTAGTAGGAACGGTTTTCTTGATTTCGAGGTATTAGAATTGAAATTGAAAGTATAAAAATAATAGAAACGACTGATTTCTATTTTTTAATTGCAGATATCGTTTCTGTGATAAAAGTAAAAGTGTAAAAAGCGAAAAATCAGCGAGAATTCACCGTGGTTCGGTTTATCAGCGGAGTTATTATTATTACGACGAAAACAGGTTGTTTTGTCTAGCTCATTCGGGTTTACGAGTTCTCCTATTATACGTGAACGGGGTCAGAGTGTTATTCGCGTGGTCTGCATGCACCCTGTGTTCTTTCGAGTGTGTTCCCGGCGCATAACGCGGCAATTTAACCCGCCACCGTTCGACTGTGTGCTCATCGACTGGTTTCCACCAATTTGTCCACCGTATCCCGACTTTTTGTCCGCGTGGACAACATCGAGCTTTACGGCTGCTGATTAACCTAACCAAGAAGGGGGACGGAACTTTCTTCGGTCAATATTTAACCTTTTTCAACTCGCGAAAGCTGCACAGCTTATGAAACACAAGGGACCAACTGTCTACGGTGTAAGAAAGCGCCTGTGAGACTGCAGAAAAAAAGCATCGGAAAAAACACTCCGGTTAGTTTACCTCTAGCCAGCTTTATCTCCTATTCCGACGACGAAAAGCTGCCTTATTTTCGCAACTGTCCAGCCCGTGCAGCTTGATTGTCCTTTATTCGATTTACGTAATTTTGTAAACAAGTCGCCGCGAGACAGAGGCGGTGAAACAACCTAACCTAACCTAAAATTCCGGGCGAAATCGTATTAATGCTGTGCGGTGGTCGACGAAATTTCATTTTAAGTTAAACACACCACCTTCACAGGCTTCTTGGGACAAGTAGTGTATGCCGCCTTGAAAAGGACTTTTGGAGCACCCCAGACATTAAGCCTTATATCTCCGTTCAGCAAAATTTATCTACATAACCGCCCCGAGACGGGCGATGGAAAAATCCAGCCACGCCGCTGAGCGTTTTCAGCGGATGAGCCCTTTCGTTCCGTTGCCAGTCAAACCGAGCAAATACCCCGACGTTGACTGCCACAGCATCCACGGGGAACCACGGGAAGGCGGACTCGCCAGGACACGCAAGTACTGCGCTCTGACCCTGTTACAGGCGAAAGGTAGTTGGTGGTGGCACTCCTTCAGAGTAGCCGGTTGCTGCGCCAATCAGCCTGAGTTCCCGGACAGCATGGGGGCCTTACTCCCTGTTTTGGTTCCGTGTTCCCAGACTGGGCCGCAGCGTGCGTTCGAAGCACAGGATGCCGGGGGTTCGCTAAGCCCCGGGTGTCCGAAAACACCCTCCTGTGGTTGCTGCACCGATCAGCCTGAGTTCCCGGACCGCAAGGGGGCCTTACACCCCGTTTTGGGCTTCTTGGGACAGGTAATACCACGTTAACCCTTTGCGTTGTCCTAGGTCGACTCAGACTCGACGTAAGAATTTTTCCCTTCGTCGTATAATCGCCTAAATCGATATCTGGCAATTGCCTACATCGTATTCTCAATTTATCGTATAATGATATATTATTTTGGAAGTGACGTGGTGTAAATTAACTGTTACACGAAGGTTGTTTTAACAGTGATATATATTTATTAAAATCAACACTTGAACTATTTAATATGTGAAAGACACGATATTGGTAGCACAAGGTATACGACAGAAACTCCCAGGAAGTGGGGCGCGTGCCCACATTGCTAAGGCAATATTCTTGTCCTCGAGGACGAAGAAACCCTCTTCGCCTCGAGAGCCAAGAGTCGCCAGGCCTAGGTACGCATTATTCTTATGCATTAATATTGCACTGAAACTTAGTATTTTATAACTAATATTAGGCTGAAATATTGAAGTAAAGGAAAACTGCATGACCCGAGAGTGACCAAATGAGTGCAAACTAACTGGACCATTTGGGCCGCAAAGGGTTAATATAGCTGTGTTTTTCAAGTTTCTTTGCCTTTTGACGCTCGTGAAAATCGCTGATGCGCGTCGAATAATATTCCAAAGAACGTTTCTTTCATTTTTTCGAGAGATCTCGTTTACCTATTCAAACGCAATTCTTCCACCTCTCCGCGTAGATCGCTTTTAAACGAGTTACACAGCCATATTCCTCGGTTTAAACAATCGAGGCGGTTACTCGAACCTTTCAAAACTTGCTCGCCGGTTAATTCGCTCGAAGAAGAATATTTACACAGAACTTGTCTTCCATTTCCGCCCGGTTTATCTTCCCGCAAGAATTTCCTCGCAACGCCATCGGCACTTTCCTCGTTTCTCGATATATCCTTCTGTGCGACAAGTGTCATTTTGCGGAATTAAACTGCCTCCTCCTATTACGTGGACCAATTGATATTTCGCGTAAATCATGCCACCGGGACTTTACATCGCCTGTCCCAGCGGCCATAACATCGAACGAGACACGCTCGATCCATAAACCACGTCTCGCAATCCTGTATAAACTTCCGCGCGTATCTTATCGGCGGTATAGTCTTTGTTTTTCATCGGTGTGCCCCACGTTCGATCGCGTCTCCTCTATTCTCCTTATACCAAACCGCTCCCTCTACCATTTTCTTCCCTCCGCGACGTAAATTCTATTTACTGCCTACTTTCTGAATAGGTATTCGCAGGGATACGTCGGATAGCTGAGCGAAAAACTTGATCCCGAGGGACAATTGACAATTACTTCTTCGAGAAGATATATCGTTCGTTGCGTGCACACTTGTGGGAACACCCGATATGCAAATTTTTTGGAAACCTATTCATTAACTCTTAGGGCAATGTCGAAATTTTCATTACTTGTAAAACATATTAATTAGGTCACTATTTCAATTTTTTTTAATAAAACTGAATCATCTGAAAATTACATTTTCCTCAAATATATTTACGTACGTGAGTTCATCAACTGCTAACTATTTTGTTACTCAACCACCTGACGTATGATTTCTCATCCTGACTATGCGTTTAAGCGTCAGTTATTTACCGTTTTAGTACTATATTAAGTAAGAAAATTTAACGTATTATAAATTAATTAAATTTGGCAATCTTCGGTTTTCTAAATTAAATGGAAAACTGGAATTAAAATTCATTTTTCTTACTGATATAACTGTTTTTATCAGATTTGCGCCAAAATCTGTCTGACTCGATGTTATACGACAAGGGGTTAAAAAAGTGTGAGCTTACTGGGTGCGCTCGTAATGTTTTGTGAACGCATATACGAGTCTATGGTACTCAAAGGGTTAAAGACTACGTCCCTTTTCACGTATCGAACAGATTTGTCTAGATTGCATTTTGTCAACGTTTACCTGCGCTTTCTTTATTAGGAATTTTGGGTAGATACCGTACCAACGCTTTATTACTTTATTGCCGCCACCTACCTCGACTTGAACGTTAGCCTTTTTTGACGATAACTGCGTATCAAATTTTTGCAAATATCCCCACCAAACACCGATGTCTGTCAACCGATAGAAAAATAGCTCTAGTCTCTGTCATTGAAAAATAGAACGAATAGTGTATTCGACACACTCCCGGCGATTTTTCAGCCAACGAAGGGACCAAGAAAAAACGAAAAACCCAGTCGTAAACCAGCAAACATAAAGTCTTCTCATAATTCCCTCGCTCCTGATCAAGAGCACAGCGAACCTGTCGCCACCAACGAAGACAAACGCGACGCGACATCGTTGTTACCAACAATAAATCACAACCGACAAGAATTTCTCCCTTTCCTCGTTAGAGAAACTTGCACGAGACGAAAATGAAGAGCAGGAGGAACAGAGGCAACTCTCGCGGGGCGAGACAACTTGGATTAGGAGTTGGAAAAGATTTCAGGGTAGTTTAGAAATCGTCCATCCGTTTAACACGTCCCTCTAATCCCTGGGTGGCGAACCAATACACTCTTCCCCGGTGAAACTATCCTCTGAGCGTTACTTAATCGCGAATCAGACGCGGAGAGAACCAGCCATCCCTTAAATTACACCCTCAAAATACGCGTATACTCGTGAATTCCTATCTCGAGCGCGATTGATATTGCGGCGGAATACAACCACCCGTACAAACTTTGAACGCGTCGAGTATCGATTTCACGGCACTTTCCTCTGCAATCTTCGCTCCCGAACGCCTATTTTTCCCTTCTTCCGCGCAAAACTGGCCCCGCCGGAATGGAATTCTTCGTCCCGGAACAACGCCTCTAATTGCAGGTGAGCGTAATAAATTCAAGACTCGCCGAGTCACGCGAACAATTCCGCATCAAGTCAAGGTTCTCGTCCGTCCACGTTTCGCAAAACGTAACGCCGATCTCCAATTCATTTTCCACCCGGTTCGATCCTCTCCTCCAGCTCGTTGAAAATCGTCCACCGGTGAAATCTGTTGAGAGAGAGAGAAAGGGCGGAAAAAATAGCGGTGGGAACAAAGCGACGGGGGTGTTAGGCGACGATGAACGAGGGGATTCAACGAAACACGGTTCATAACTCCGGCAGAGGAGGAGGAGAGGACCGGTTTGAAGAAGCTAGGTCCTTCGCGAGGCAAAAACGGCCGCATTTCCATCCGTTTTGCATGTCTGCGCGCGGCTCAACCGTGTAAATCACCGTGCACGCGAAAACACGGCACAGCTTGACGGTCGCGCGGGCGCGAAAGAAAAAGCAGCGTAACGAACGTTAAATTACTTTTCTGGCACCAACGGTTTAAGGATGCACTCCGCAAAGCAACATTTATGTCTCTCCGCCGACAGAATCTCTTTTCCACGGTGTGTCGCGCGTGTACAGCTTTATTCCAGCTGCTGTTTCAGTGAAATTTAAAAGACAACCATGCCCCTGACGGTGATAATAAAAATGCGCACGGGGGATGGAACATTCTATCGGATAAAACTGAAACACGACAGAACCGTGAACGAGGTATTACGTCGCTCAGAGTGTCTTCACGTGGGACACTTCGAAGGGAGGAAAAAGTTGGAACGGTCGCTTTGTTGTCCGCGTAAAGCAGAACAAACGTGAAAACTCTCGCTACGGACGATCGGTTCCCCTCCACTTCCGGCTACTTCCTTCTCGTCTGCTTCCGATTCGAATCCCAGGAAAAGAAGAAAGCCTCGACAAAAAAAGAAAACTGCTCCAGTCTTTACGATCTTCCTCGACGTCGTGAAAAAACTTGCCTAACGGAGGGTGAGACTACGGTCACCTCTGAATAAATTTTCAATGCTAACTTTATGTTGTTTGTTACGAACCAGTCGCTCTTATCTATATCTGGACACCGTAACGATCGCCGTAACCGATATAATATACCGTATACCCTCCTTGAAATATCGTCTCTCCTTAAAAAACGCCAATAAAAGCAGACACAATTTTTGCCTCGTAAAGAAACCACCTTTCTTCCTATCTGTCCCCGCGAATCCTACCGCGACTGGAAGCACCGTGACACGGCGTATTCGCGGGAGACGCAGCCAGCATTGATAGCCCGAGATAATTAGGCGAAGCACGTTTAAGCACACTCAGCCTGATTAACTAACAGAGCCCGGTTTATATCGCGATAACTCGATCGACCACACGTTCACGTACAGGGATCAAAGAGCGTATCGTAGAGCGGAGAACGATTCGACGGAAGGACGGCGAGCCGGGCGTGCAAGGAACTCGTTAAACTTTTAATAACGCGCGCGTTCGCGGGACAAAAGCGAGCTTCGTTGGAAAAATATTCCGGGGGAGAAATCTGGGAATGCTGCGGGTAAGGAACAAAGAGGAGCACGGGAGGAAGAAGAATAAAACTTGCAGAGGATTCTTTTCAGCGATACTTCAACGGCAGGGATTAAACGCGTCAGTTCTGGTGAACCGCGACCAACGTTTCTTGTGGAACTTCCGTTATTCCTTTCAAGCCCTTCTAATACAGAAGGAGCCTACATAAGGAGATTTTATTGGAGACGTTCGGCTATCGATTTCACTCGATGACACTGGGGGGAAGGGGATGTACTTCTTAGGGAGAGTTCGGGGGAAGTTTGCAGGGAAGCTGAATTATTTTCGATGTTGCCAGACGATAAGTTGGAAGATAAAGAATGTACAGACCGAGTTTCCCTTGGCAGACTTTTAGGAAAATGAGAATGAACGGGATGCTGCACGAAATTATTATCAACAAATGTCTATTGTCGATACGAACAGAAAAAGAGAGGATCGTGAATAGATTTAGAATTGGATACTTAAAAATCACCTACGAATAGCTGTACACTTTTTAACTGAGTTCACTTCTCCAACAGAAATAGAATCTCTCTGGTTTATAATTGGAAATGAGTACAAATTACGACTAATTGTTTCTTTTTTCTTCTTGCAAATGCGATAATATGTATTTTGTATTTAACCCTAGTAGGACGAATGCAGGATCTTTTTGACTCAACAGCGGCTCGGATTACGTTTGGTACAGGAAACGCACCTATTTTACGTACCAAATGTAAAATAAACAAGAAAAATATCACTTATTCAATTCCTCCTTGAAACCCGTGTACGACAGAGATTTTGCTATAGGTCAAAATGACCCTGCATTCCGTCTCCCGCGTCCGTCTAAAACCATTCGCCTTTCGAGGGTTAATGCGTGCAAAATTGTACAATTAACAATAAACTATCGTGTTCTAAGTATTGACGAACGAGTTAAATGACGGAACCATCGGTCTGCAGTAACTGTAACCATGCAATATCGATCAGACACCCACTGCATAAGTGCACAAGATAACGAATCCAAAGACACAAGTGTAGACTAAACCTAAACACCAGCTTGACATCACAGGACCACATCATAGACACTCTAAACCACCTAAAAGAGCCCCAAATCTACCGCGAAATCTAATTAAACAAAATCGAACCGAACTTGTTGCTATTGACCCCAGATATCGACGCGATATAAAACTCAATTATAAAAAAAATAAAAAAATTCTCTTCAAATGATCACACAACGATCTGTACACACGGATAAGAGTCGAACGACATCCAAGATCCGAGCTAAGCGAGGTCCCATCGATTTGGCAAAAGTCGAAGGCTGGTCCCCGTTGACGAAACCGGAACCGAGCGTGATTTCCGCTTGTTGTCGAAAGCATGGGCGGGGGTTGGAAGCGAACAAGCGGAAGATTCTCCTCTGATTGGACCGACGCTGGTAAATGAGCTATCGTAGTTTACGTTCTAATGACAGCGAAACGTGGACAGAATGCATTTCTGCCCTGGCAATCCGGGCGGCGCGCGCGCGCGCGACATACCAAAACCGGAAATCGATGGTCCGCGCGCGGCACTAGCAGCGTCGCGAAATTTCCACGCGGAATTGCCAGAATCGGGCGAAGGGGTGTCCGCGTTAAAAAGTTTATCGCGGCCGACACGCGACCGGAAATGCACTCACGGCGCTCTCGTACTCGTTCAAACGAACGCCATTAAACGATCGTGATCACGTTCAACGACGTAGGAAGAAGACACAGGATAAATTCGTGCTAACTGGACAATTACTGGCGATCATTCAAGCAGCACACGTTTTACCTTTTTTCGCCCGAAAAACACTGCGGAGCGACTGATGATGGATGACACTCTCGGAAAAAGAACGTGATCGATCGATGATTTGTATACAGGAGGGAGGGAACAAGTGAAAAATCGTGTACCGCGAGTTTTTCCACCGATACTCGCGTGTTTTTCCCATCACTTGCGATACGATACCGGGATAAATTGCCAGATAAAGGAGAAACCAGCAGCTTCGCGAGATTAATAGCCGTCGTATAAACTTTCATAATGATTCAGAAAGGATGAGAAGGCTTGTCACTGTCATTTGACGTCATCGAGCTTCCACGGCAAGTCTCTTGTTTTTTATAACTTCATTCTCGCGACAGGAAGTCGTGGTAAATTCTCCTCGTCGGTCGATATTCGTTAACGGTGACGTATCGGGAGTCATAATTATCTCGAAAGTGTGGTGCACCACGCGTGTATCCTTCGAGCGTTTAATTGATTGGCGTCACGGTTCCCAGCCACTGCGTCGTCCTCGACGACGTGAAACAGTGACGTCATAGATGTGGCAACACGTGGCGAGACGCGTAGAGAGAAGTCTGAGAAAAGGAGAGAACGGTTGCGTGGGTTTGCTCCGATTTATGGCTTGCCTCCGATACCACGAGCTTTCTCTCCGCGGCGTGATCTGCAGACGCCGCGGCGCGGCGCCTTGCGTCTCGACGCATAGGCGAGACCTTGACGACCGGTGACCGTGTACTTCTCGCTACTTTTCGGCCGAATTTCAAGCGACGCTCCAATTTTCTACGCGGTCAATGTCGAACGGAAATTCGGTTCAAGTTGAATGCCTCTGGGCGAGATAATGATCGACGTGAAATGATGAATTTGTTAATAATCGTGATAGCAATTGTGAACGTTACTTTTGATGCTGGATATCAGAACTATTTTTGCTCGTGTGAGAAATTTCCCCTAAATTATAATTCTCTGGAACATTTCACCGACACGTGTTGCACTCAATCATTTTCCTACCCGCAACAATAGCCGACTACTATCGCGCATACGGTCCATGATGAATGTCTAGCCTGGATGTCCGATGAAAGGGGGCAGATCTCGCAGGCTGAATTCGTCCTGGACCAAAGGAACATAACAGTCAGAGAATCTCCTGTGACCTAGAAAAATATTCGCGCGAGATAACCACGGTAAGAATAGAAGGGTAGGAACGAATGCAAATTCGACTTTTTCGTGACGATAACAAAGAGGTCGTTAACAGAAACCCGATCTGCCCCTGTTCCACCTTCGCTCTGCCCGCCTTTTCCTTATTCTTTCCTCGCCTCTCTCGGGTCATTTGCGACGCGCGGAATCGTAATTTACTTTAATGCACGGCTTTCAGTCGTAATTCACCCAGTCAAGAGTCGCGAGCCCATTCTTTCGCGATTCTTTCCCGGCAGGAATTCGTAGGGGGCAACCATGGGGATCGAAACTGCCCACCCTTACCGCCGGAGCTTAAACTCCGTTTGACGATCTACCAACTTTACATCGGGATAATTTCTCGTCACAGATGAATTATGGCCGTTCTTCTTGGATCTCGTGTTTCTTTTCTAGCAAATGTTTCAACTTGTTCTTTTTGAATTATTAGACAGGCAATTGTAGGAGATATTGTGGCGCATAAAGACCGGCGCGGGTCCCATAAATTAAGCATAGACGTGAAGTAAAGAGGATGTAAATGCTCCACTCTTAAGCGACTTACGTTCGGAGAACCGGTTAGATCATGCTGCACCAGATCCTCTCCTGCTCTCTGGGTGCTCTCTTTTCGACTGAAGAGCGAGAGGGAGAGGGAGAGCCAGGGAGAGACGGGGAGAGACGAAGCGAGAAATAGAGAGGCCTTTCCGAATTTACGTTAAAGACACTCTTTAAGACAAACGAGCGAAGAGAATTTTGGAATTTCGTTATTCGTTACACTACAATTTGCCAAGTTATTCCGCGCTCTTCTTACACAAAGGACACGATACGGTGTATCTCGGTGGAGCTTTAGCAAAGTTTGATAAGTTGCACGGCAAACTCTTCAAACGAGCCACGAAGCGTATTACGGTACGAAGCATGACTGGAAGTTGAAAAGTCGATGTCTCAAATGAAAACGCCAACTGAAGAGCCACCGGCTAGATATTTAGCAAAATGCCGTCGAGTGCGTTTAACGTAAGCCACCGTTTCGTTCTGGCGGTCACGGTGCAATTTCCAACAGAATTGCACGTATTCCGCGGCCGCTGGCATTGTTGTACGTTAAATACATAAATCCAGCATGCGTCTGAATCCACGCGCGAATTTTAAGCGGATGCGACGAGATCCGCGACGACAAAACACTTGTCTAAACGCGCAAAACTGTATTTTATCTTAAAAGCGTATAGATTATTAAATTTTTACTTCTCTTCTCTGAAACAGCTTCGAATTTCTTCCACCTTCGTTTACAAGTATACGATTTCCACAAAGCAAATTTAAATGTTTCGCGAAAATCGTACCAAAAAAAATTCCAAAATTAAAAAGAAACTTTCGGAGACCCAAGAAGAAACGATCTACAAAAATAAAAATAGGTGAATTCCAGAATAACACAGGACACGTCAGACAGATGGAAAGAAATGTCAACACTTAAAAAATCCAACGAAATTCGGAGGACGAAAAAAAATCGAGTGCTTCAACTTTATTCGATATTCTTTCGGAGATTATACAAGCACCAATCTGGTTCGTTATATATGTTTAATCAAAGTTCACCCAATTTCCACTGTTTTTCCTCCCGCACGTGGAACACCCTTTCATGCAGAAGGCACAGCAACTCTTGACCCGTGTACCAGGACGATTTAATCTCCGAAAAATACATTTTCGCGGAATCACTCGCACCGGCCCTCTGTGTCGAGCGTCACCAGTGAATTATTCATCGTGAAAGCTGCATTTTCATGCCCCCTTTTCGTAGATGGGGGCGACACAGCGGAACGAGAGTGAACAATTTTCAGATTTTCCAGACGCACCGCACTTTTTCGCCCGGAACTTCTGTAGAATTAATCTCTGCTCACTTTGTAATGCAACTCCTCGTCTGTGCAACAAATGGTTCAGTCTGAGTAGTTTCTTTTTCCGCGTATTATTCGCGGACGTTTACGAAAAATCGTCGCAATTGGAACTATTACAGTAGTAATAATTTTATTGATAATGACCCCTTAACGTTCATACACGTGTTTCACCTAATCGTCCAATAAGTGCAATTTTTTCAAATTATTCTCCTTCATTTTCCATACTGCGTTATCCTTCCATTACGGCAAAGAAAAGTAAGTTACAGCGTTATAAATAATAGGGACCTTATTTCCATACGTCTGAGAAATAATAATAGTAAAAAAAAAAAATTGATTTTACTTGGCACATCAAGTTAAGAAAAATGTGAACGATAAGGGGTTAATGCCCTTTCTTCTCACTCCTCAAGCATTTCTCTTCTTTTTTCTTTCCTTCACATCGTTTCGTCTTCTTCCTTATCTTTATTTCTTCTCAATCCTCCCAGCCTCCTCCCTTTCTGTCCTCTGCCTTTCTTCCCTCTCTAGCTATTGCAACTGGAACCGTCCTCGTGCATATTGCAAGACGATTCGCTGTCGGACAAGCTACGAGCCACGAGCGGGAGTATTTTTAACTTCATTTACAACTGTGACAACTGCTGTCATTGATTTGAACTTTCGAACGTTCTTGTTCGCGTCGCCTCTCTATCCACCACTCGGCATCCGATCTAATTCTGATTTCGTACGAATGACCCGTATATCTCTTCCACTGTTTTCTCCGTGTTCGTCGAGAATAGGTAGCTCTCGCCCCTTCATCTTTATAAGCGAGCTGCGTTCTTCGCCTGAATACTCGTCATTCCACAACGTCCTGTCAGCATCTCTAATATCCTCGAGCTCTGGCATAAACGATCGCGGCTGGCAAAAGTGAGCAGTCGAACGTAAAGAAAGGAAACGAAGAAATATTCTTTCCTATTTAAGATTGTCTCTCCCTGCGGAGTGAAATTTGACGAATAATTTCAAACGGCAGATCCCGAGGATGATATCTGTCGAGAAACATCTCGTCGAGTTTTAACGGTAGGAAAAGCTTTTAAAGGAGGGAAAGGAGTCGGCAGGTTCGATCTTCCATTTTCTCCGTGAATTACGTTAGATACGTCGGATTCTTCTAGCAGAACTGAACGAGTTTTCGCGCGGACTCGTTTACCTAATCTCCCAATCGAACCAGCGAAAGGCAAGAACGCTGAGCTCGCCGTATTCATTCCGCGAGAACTATTTACCCGGAAATACTAATTCCGAGATTCAATTGTCCCTTCCTTTCCACCAAGATTCCGCAACCTTCTCTCTCTTCGCTTGGAATTTCTTCGTGTTCTCTACATCAGCTCTAATTAGACAAACAGTCTGACTCCAAGATCCGAGATTTAACATAGATTTTCCGCGATCCAGATCAGATACGATGTAACAGAATTCCTTTCTGAGGCTGGTGTTTTATATTTTCGAAGGATATTTATCGAATGGAAATAAACACGGTACCTATAAACACATTTATTCCACTGTTATACCTGTACACGTGCTTATTCCACGCGAATAAACATGCTGTATACGTTTATAAAACATCGCGTTGTTGTCGAATTGAAATTCGTACAAGTTGATTACACGAGATCGCGGTAGATTTAACGATTGTCTTGAATTTCGTGCCGCAGGTGTAAAAACACACCGGTGTGAATATTACCGTGAATAAATAATACGAAACTTTTCATTCGATATCTCTACCCTTAATTATATCAACGTTTAATATTGTCTCCAAGCAAATAAAGAAGAAAATTTGTCAGGTCGAACTGAAATACGCGTCCCTGTTAATAACGCGTGTGTTTACATATAGGAATGTACATCTAGAGATGCGTCGGGATATTCTTCGACGTCGCGGTTACATTTCCAGCGAAACTACATACACACCCCCTATAGTTAACTTTAACGACACGGGTTACAACGAGTTACGCGGAGAATTAGGAGTGTCCCGCGAGAAATTCTCGTTACGTAAGGGGTTGGTGTTATGTAAATGGGGTTAGTGATACACGTAGGTGTGCAACTCGCTCTCCAGAGTCCACTTATTACGCTTTCCCTGACAAAGTGGACGCGTGCATTCGCCATCGCGCTATATACAGTCACCTCAGACCTCGCAACCACGAAACTGACGTGAATTGATCGCCTCTTAAGACTCTTGCACCAGCTATACGTAGAAATGTTGGGTTGGAGTTTAATAACAGCGGGTATATTCGAGACTAGAGACTTAATCGCGACGATTGCAGTGTCTCTATTCTCTTAATGCTCTGTAAGTCTATAGACTATTCTTTCTGATCCCTCGTGCAAATTCATTTACGCTCTTTGATTCTTTCACCAGGATATTCTCAAAATGAGTTCGGTGATATTCACATAAATCTTTGAATGGTCACGCACTCTTCGTCTATTAGATACTCTCACGATTTCGTTCCGAATCTGAAGACTTGCGCGTCACTGTAGAAATGTTTGGTTGCAGTTAATAATTGCGGATATATTTGAGAATCAAGACTTAACTACAGTGATCGTAATGTCTTTATTCTTTCAATACTCTGTAAGTCTATAGCTCTCGCTTTCTAACTTATTTTTCTGTGACTCTCCTTTCTGACTACTTTGCGCGCGTTACTCTTCCACCAGATCTTTCTCTATTTCTCTAACTCGTTCACTCTACGCGGATATTCTCTAAATCTTTCAATGGTCACGCACTCTTCGTCTATTAGATACTTTTGCGATTTCGTTCCGAATCTGAAGACTTGCGCGTCACTGTAGAAATGTTTGGTTGGAGTTAATAATAGCGGATATGTTTGGGACTCGAGACTTAATTAGAATGATCGTAATGTCTCTATTCTCTTAATACTCCGTAACTCTATAGCTCTTACTCTCTGAGTAATTTCTGTGAGATTTCTCTGCGACTCCTCTTCCCAACTACTTTGCGCGCGTTTCATTCACCCTCCTTTATTCTTCCACTCTCTAACTCTCTCACTCTACGTGGATACTCTGAAAATGTATTCAGTCATATGCACCTAAATCTTTGAGTGGTCACGCCTCTTTGTTCACCAAACACTTTCCATTCACACCCCTGTCGTTTCAACTCAGGTATTCTTCGTTTACCCAGCTGTCTGGTCCAAACACCGTGTTAAAAATTAAAAATTAATATCTATCATTCCCATTTATACAGTGGCTCCAAAAGTAAAAGAAAAAGTGAAGTTAAAAATTCTACAAAGACAGTCAAAGACAGTCTTCGTTATTTGTCCTTGTTCCTCGCACACGATGGCACATGTTAAAGCCCGAAGCGCGTTTATAATTATAATCTATCATTCCTACATGCATACCAGCTCTAAAAATAAATGAAAAAATAGAGATAAAAACTTGTACAAAGACAGTCAAACTGTCTTCGTTATTTACGCTTGTTCTTCAGCCACGATGGTACATATGAATCGCGTGGCATGGAAAAGAAGCGTGTGACGGTGTTGCGGAACGGGAAGAGCGAGTAAGAAAGGGAGATAGAGAGCAACAACGCTGACCAATCCTACGTGTAGCAATCGCACGTGTGACTATCACGCTTCACGGCTGCTTGCCGGTGGGTAAATGCAAAATCGATAATCTCTGGGCTTTCTCGACAGTGTATAGGGGTAGTAAGGAGGATCTACCCCTCTCTCTCTCTCTCTCTCTCAACCTCCCTCTCTCTCTTTCTCCCTGCCGAGGTCGAAAACTGAATAGCCTCGGTGTGACCAGTGTAGCGAATGGTTATTAATAACGAATCGATCGTGGCACGAAAGTAGCGGAGCTGGATGAAAAGCCTGACGATTTTAAAAGGGACGATAACTTGTACGAGCCTTTTAATCGTTGATGAAACAGCTAAAAACCCCTTGAGAAACGCAGAAAGGTAAATATATCTTACAATTAGAACGTACCTGCCGTTTCAACGAAGCAGGAAGATTCTCTCCATCTTAGAGACCTCCTTAACTTTCGTTCCCAAAGATATTTCATTTTCCAGATGTATATTTAACGTTTTTCCCTGTAAATTATTATAGAATAACTGAAATTCGTCGAATCTTCCTCGCGTGAAAATTTCTCTAAATCGAACGATAAGATAAGCAGGCAATTTCCATCCCGTTCGACTGGTATTTCTGAGCAGATCAGTACTCGTTAACCAGATCGCGTAATCGTGGCCAACATCGTCAACGAACACGGCGCCATTCGGTCATAAACGATCAATAGCGAAATCATGAATAGTTAGTCGAAATTCGAGCAAGAGAATCACGGAGATCGTCGACTGGCCGTGACTCTGATCAACGATAATTAGACCAAACGGTTACTTCGAATCCATTAACAGCTGCATGCAGGAATTACACGTTGAATTTCACGCGAATGTCGCGCCATACCGTCGATCGTACCACTTCGCTTCGAGAGACACTCTCTCGCGTTCTCCTAATGGAGAGATTTCATCACCGGATATATCAATTAAACTCACGTGACTCGCGATATAGGAAGTATTCCGAGAGAAAATATTTGATTTCGCCGAATTTACGTTAACTAATCTTAACCACACTTCGGTCTACGATGATCGAGGAAATTAGCAACGGGAACACAGGGATGGAGGAGTCGCGTTCGTGGAATAATCGAATATCATTGAGGAGTTTGCACGGATTACAGAGAGTTTCGAATTGCTTATTACCAGATCGTGCTCCCGAACTTCCACTTACGGGCTAATCGCGGCGACGCAGCAGTCGACGTCAATTGTCAAATGATCACGGAGCTTCGGTTCGATTGACTTCGCGTCGAGACCTCGCCTTCGATATTCACTCCTCCTACCGGTCGTTTTATTTGCAGACAAAACAGACAGAACTCGAACGTAGCAAGCCTAAACTTCGATGAATTATCTCTTCTAAAAACAATTTGAATAATTGTGTCAATAACCTTTTGCACATTTTCTCGCTTAACACGTTCCGTGCCAAGCCGCTTTTGAATAAGTGTCGTTACCAGTTTGGTAAATATGGAAAAATTATATATTTTTCAGCTTTTTTCAGCTCGGAATTTAGTGAAGTAAATATTGAAACTATAAAATGCACTGTATAACAAACAAATAACTGTATTGATATTGAAAATATACAAGAATTCTTGCCAAGAAACGAGGTTCAGGTACGTACCGAAAATGGTACACGTGGCGTGAAACGCGTTAAAATATTTTACCTTCCCGGTAAAAGATTTTAATTTGTTATTTGGCACATTTCCTATCCGTAGAATTTTCTTATCAGAAAACTGCTAAAATTGGGCGACAAAGTAGCGACAATTGTAGTTAGCAAGTGTAAACTTCAACGAATTATCTCTTCCAAAAGAACAATTGAAATAATTATCCCTTATTTTCTCACTTAACACGTTCCGTGCCGCGTGGGTCGCATACGCCCCACTCTGGTCTTTCCGTTCAGGCCATCTGATATTTCGCTAACTTAAACTATGCAACTACGGCAATAATTTGTTAAAAGAAAAATTTTTCCTTTGCTCTATAGCATATCTTAAACGTTACCTTTTTCTCCATAACAATGATTTTTGCAATCTTATAAATATTGGAAGACATATAGGGCGAAAAGCAAAACTGTTAGTCTCGACAATGTGGGACGCATACGACCCACGCGGCGTGAACGGAAATCAGTCCGGCACGGAACGTGTTAAAATATCTTATCTTCCCGGTGAAAGATTAACGAAGGCCCTTCAGCAGTTTATCCCGTGTGAAACTCGGGCAAAGCGTCAAATACTTGACTATTTAGTTCTAGAAAGACAGTTAAAAAGGGACGAGATATTATTGTCACAACTATGACGTAGGGATATGTTCATAATCTCATTAGACTGTCAAAGGGTTAATTTATTTTGCACGTTTCCTATCCCTAGAATTTTCTTCTCAAAAAAGTAGACAACTGTGAATATCGATAGAGGAAACGAAAATTTCTCAACGAGAAAACACTCCACAGACGTTAGTCTACTTGTACCAACCAACTTCTAATTACAAACTAATCCGGTACTATTATTTATCAAACTACAGCCACCGATTCCTCGACGTCCAACACGAACGAGCAAAGCGCTCGTGGGAAATCCGGGGTTCTAAAGCCAGCTATTAAGCCAGTGGGACGTATTTAAGGCTACGAATTTTTCTTAGGTTTCCCCGAGTGTCGTTCGAGGCCGTGGCGAAACGAGGAATAGGGGCTACCGGAAGAGCCCTCTCGACGACTTCGAACTCACCGGAGCTCATTTCGCGGGAATGAATAAAAGTAATTTACTAAAGAGCCCCGGTTCTTCTATCCATCCGCAACCTTCAACCCCCTCTTCCTCCCTCTCCTTCTCCCCTCTCTGTATTCACCGTGAAAAACACCATTTATACGTGCTGTGCTCTCTCTGTATACGTATCAAATATACACCTAACCCCAGCTATACTTATCTTCGTATCTGTTTTCCAGGACAAGGGTCCCCGATGAATCCCCCGTTTAAAGTCGATCCACAATCTCGCGGATATTTCTCTCCCCTTCGGCCACCAAAACGATGTCCTCGTCTGACGGTGGTTTCGAAACGATTCTTCGCTCGCGAATTGAAATTCTTTCACGGTTGCTCCCGTTCATCAGAGAGAAAATAAGAGAGAAGAGAGAGGATCTTGAAGAGGAAGCTTCGATATAGGTTAAACCGAGGGAAGATCGATATAGCTGCGAGTGCTCTTGTTTAAACGCTGGCTAAATTAATCGTATGGAGTAACGGAGAGCTTAAAGTCAGACTGTGAGAAATTTCTGACTCGATATCCCGGTGATTGCAAGCAGAGCTGAGAAATTAGGATTTCGAGTGACTGATAGTGAAAAATTTCACGCGACTATTCCAGTCCAAGTTCACACGGCGCCGACTTTCCAGACGCGTATTTCGTATCTACAGGGGAGAACTGTGTGCCTCGTCGATACACCGCGACCCTTGCGAAAATTTCCAAGTTACACACCGCCTTCGGTGGTGCAAGCTATCGCATATGGGACCAACGTTCCTCCAACTTTCGTTCACAACTTTCGCCTACACGTCTATAGAACTTTCATCCAAGATACGAATTATTCTTTGGAATAATTCCTCGAAGAAAGTTCGAACGGAAATCGATCGGCAACCCTAACGAGGAGTCCAATTAATTCGGAAAGTTTCAGACGGAGGTTCCGCCCGATCAAACGTCGTCCAATCCCCTTGGATCTTCTATATAGAAGACAGGATGAGCTTGTAAATAATAGACGGATTACGTGGACCATTCTCCGTTAGATCTTCGACGTAACGCGTAACGACAAGTTCATTAATTGGCCCGTTCGCGAGAAGGGTTTAACGAGGCTGCTTCCACATTCCGGAGTAAAAGCTAATAAGCCGACGTTCCCGTTGCAACGTTACGTATGCTTGCAATTAAAAAACTTACGGAGATAAAACGCTTTACGACCAAGTCGCGTTAATTTGCCACTGGATCTCGCGAATTCTGCGATTGTTCCTGACGTTTCTACTGCAATATACGACTCGAGGTGACCGTATCGGAATCAGGATCGAAACCGTGGCCTATTTATCGAGGCGAGATACGTCGAAAATAAGCTACCACGTGCGTTTCCTATAGAACAATTCGCTTCCGTTACGTTCCTATCTGGATAGATAAGAGTGGTAGAATAGATTCTTGCTGGTGTTGTTTCCTTTCGAACAGTCTGTTAAATGGAAACGTTCGACGTTATCTAGAAGCAGAGACTCTATCGAACTTAACAATAGCGACGAAGCTGAACTTAAAGAACTGCAAATACTCCATTCTCAAATAGGAAACCTCGAAGGGAGAATAGAGAGGGAGTAATTGGCGTAGTGCGCAAAGCGTAGGCTTGCTAAGCCGAAGGTCCCGGGTTCGATTCCCGTTGGGTCCGTAAACATTTTTTCGTCGGTTTCTACAATAAGTTTGACGAAGATTAGAAGATTAGAATTGTGGCGACCGTAGAAGATGTCACAGAACCCGGACAGTGTTGTTCCTACGATAACCAAGACGAATAGAACGGTAGAACGGAGCACAAGTGGCGGTTTTCGGAAGCAATTTCGGATATGGACCGACAGCCATCTCGCATTGGCTATTCGACGAAAGCGTCCTTGGCTGATTAGTCGAGGTTAAGGTCAACGAGATACTTAAACCGGGTCACCGAGTTGGGGGATGGAAAACGTTTGGAAACGGACAGACAGGGAAACAAGGAGGGAAGGTGCCGAGTGTAACATTAATCAGGATTTCGGAGGGATGCAGGGAAACGTAGAAACTTCCCTCCAAGGCGTCGTCTTCTATAAACCCTCGACTTCCTGGTGTACCAATGTACGACGTGAACCTAGCCACTGATAAATCCCATCCCTGTTATCTTAATCTCTGCTCGTTTATTCCATCGATCCTCTCGACTGTTTCACCTTAAAAACCCTCTAGCGAAGCGTATCGTTTATTTCGCGTTAATCTGTTTCATCGATGGAGTCGGAAGTCTTGGAATTTCTGAAATTAATCAGGAGAAAAAAGTAAAATGAACAGCGTTATCTCGGTGTAAGTAATTGGCCCAGGGGCTGAAGGGGGGGGAAAAAGTGACTTTCTTGCCAGACGCGGTTTTATTATCGTTCCAGGTTACCGTCACGGAAAAAGTCCAGTTTTTTGCGCTAATGGATATTGTTCAAGCTTGTGCATGTTATTAACACGTTACCGGCTCGTTGACTTGCAAGTGCAACCAGATGCGTCTTTCAAAAAGGGAAAACACAGGGTATCTGTTCGATAACGAGCTGGTTTTTTGCGAAATTTCAGTCTGGTACAACAGAGTGGTACGGGAGGTTCTATATTACAAAGCGGAGGAGAGATTTTTTTCCGTAATTACGCGATAACGGTAGACCGAATTCGTAACAATCTCGCGGAACATATTTTTCCCTCTTTTTTTTCTCGACTCGTGATGATCAAAACATGAAAACGACGAACGAGACTCGAATAATTTTATACGAGGAACAACGATAGAATAATGCTTCTTTCGAGAGAGAGAGAGAGAGAGACTATTATTGAATTGATATAATCGAGAAGTTAATGTTCGATTTCGTTGAATTTCATTTTGAATATCACCTCTTGGGAATTCAAGAGCTCGAGTAACGATTAAAACAGCCCCTGAATAATGTATCCGGCCCGGTAAAAACTTGCCCGCCGATATACCTACGCCTTCCAACGGTTTATCGATTGATCCAAGTAGACCAGGAGAATGAATAATACCGGGGCATTGAATTGTTTTATAAATATTTCCCGGTTTTCAATCCGCGATATCAGAACGAAAAGAGGAGAAAAAAGGAAGAAGGAAGGAGAAGAAGAAGGGCAAACGCTGCTGCGTTCACAGATAAATCAACTGCAAGTTCTTAACGACTCGTAATAGGACTATTGGGAATTCGAAAGAATCTCTCGAACGGTGCAATCGTGAAAAGAGAGACCCGTTGAAGAGTTAATTAGCAAAGTTCTGCCTCGAGTTCCATTAGAGAGTTTTGCATATTGAACGGGCCAATCACTTGGAAACGTTGACTTTTACATCCGAAAGATTTCGTTACGGTCTCGTTTATGACGTCCGCGAACTTAAACGAACTTGTAACGTGATCGAACGAGTGAAAAGGGAATTAACGCTATCTATTCGAACCTGGTTGACGCATTCTTTGCATCGATTAGATCTCTCGATGCCAAAATAAGAGAGACGGTGTATACCGTCGCGACAGTATGGCGTCTCGACGAAATTTCTCGCGACCATACTCTCTCCTATGTCGAGCCAATATGTTTCCCCTACTTATTTTACTCGACTTTCTACGTTCAACGTACTACTTACCTGTTTTCCTTATTTTCATTTCCATAAGAATTTCTTCAATGGTTCGAGTATCATTCAGAGTATAAGTAGATCCTAACGAGCTGCTTTTTACAATATGCTCTGGGACCACTTCCGCTGTATTCAATCAACGTGTTTACTGTGAGAGCCAAGTGGTCCCGGAAATACGTCCCGGAAGTAAGGATATCGACAATGGTATTGTATATCTTACTTCTCCCTTCTTATTCTTAACAAGTTGCACGGGATATGGAGAGCAATTCTAGATCAATGGTATTTTCCTGTTTACACTACCGATCACTGCCTTGGTTTCAAGCTAGGACCACAAAGCGAGTGTAGACACCAGAGTTGGGCAGTAATTAATTCTTTTGTAATCGATTTCTGTAATCATTAATCAGTCGATCATCGTTGAGATAAATCAGTAATCGTGATTACCTTCTGTAATTTGTAATCATTAATCAGTAATTTTTAAATCATTCAATGATTAATTTGTGGCGACCGCCACGGGGGGCCACGCACTTAGGCCTGGCGACTCTTGGCCCTCGAGGCGAAGAATCGAGAGATGTTTTTCCAAACATCTCCGAGTTTCTTCGTCCTCGAGGACAAGAGTATTGGGACTTTCCCAGGGAAAAGGGGCTACTTAAGGGAGCCCCGAAAAAGGCACGAGGCTTTCTGTCGTAGACTCGCGTCGCCTACACTTCAAAATTAGGTTAAGCGTTATCGGATTCAAATAAATTTATTTTCATTAAACAACTTGCCCGAGTGACTTTACAGCACGTCACTCCCGAAAATTATATTTTATACGGAATGCTTGAAATGCGAGATGTATTAAAAGCAGATTACACTAAAAATAAATAAGTAACTTGTTCTAAGGATTTTCTATGTAAAAAATAAATATATTTCTAAAAAAATGTTCACAGTGCTGTTATTACAGATTAAATCATAATCAAAAATGTAATCATTTCATGATTAATAATTAATAAAGTGTTGAGAGTCGAGCAAGCAATGACATCTGAGGGCAGGCAGCGGCAAAATAGTCGCGGTCTTTTGTTTTAGGGCCTGTGGCCGCGTGGCTCGCCTAGACGCGTCAGTCTAAAGTCTCATGTCGTGTATTGTATGTCGTCTCATAAAGAATAAAGAATAGTTTAATAAATATAACAACAAAATACAACATAAAGCAATCACGAACATTAATTACAACAACTTCTAATTCCTTTCTTATTCATTAATCAACGAGTACTGATTATTTATTAATCAGTAGTCACGATTAATAATTGGATTTTATATTAATTATAATTTTCAATCATTAATCGGATTACGTTTTGCCCAACTTTGGTAGACACATGGTATGTTATGGCCTGATTTGTAAAAAAATGTCTACAATGTTAATTTTTCACCTGCCAAACACCTTTTCTTTTCTCAATTTTTGAAAAAAAAAAAATAATTTTGACTCCTGGGCACCGAGTTTCGAGAAGTCGCTGCCCTCGAGAGGCTTAAAAAACGCTGCGAACTTTTCTTCCAACCCAATAATTAGTATTTTTTCTTTCAATTTCTTTCAAATTTTCACCCAACAAAAACTCCACTTGCGAAACCCGACGTTCCCAACATTGAGAGCATAAAACAAGCAGAGGCGAAAGAAACACTGGTGAAATTCGTCGCATCACACGTTTCCATCCACTTTTTCTTCACCCTCTCGGCACGGGATAAACGATTCCGGGTGAATCGTCGCGAGAAACGATTTAGAGGGTCCCTTCGAGGTACGGACGATCGCGATCAACGATGCCAGAGTCGATGCACCGTATCGCCCAGCCATTTCAATATGTCTCCCGAGTAGAAAAAGAGGGAAGACGGATAAATTCCACGGGGACGCCGGCGGGGATATAAAGTTATCGAGTGGCGCAATCCAAATTCACAAGCAACCCTTAACGAGATTCCATTCGCGGAACAGATGACTTTTCATGGACGTTCCTGCAGTCGACGTAATGGTGATCGCGCGAAGAAGCTGCGGCTGGAAATTACGATCACCCCGGTGCCATCCCCGCGAGCCACAATTCAATTAACGGATAAATAAATGACCTAGCAATTCGGTCCAGCTTTCTCTCTGCTCTGAGGATTCGTTGAGCTTTTTGCTTTTTTCGAGAATGATCGATTGCCTCGTTTTAATAACGCTAACTCTTTGCGGTCGAACCCCGGGATATTCCCGCGTTTTTACCTTCTAAACGCTCCGTGAACGCCCTTTGCCCACAGAAACGGGGAAAAATAATATGCACACAGCTCCAACGAACTCGTTTGAATAAAGTTTGTACGTTTCCTGGGTAGTAATTGAGCGAGTGCGAGTTATTAAAAAGTAATTTCGACCGGTGGGAGTAACATGCCTACGGAAAGTGCGACCGCAAAGAGTAAACTAGGGATGGGATCAAGTTCAATGTGTATTATACTTACGAATCCGAGTTCATTTTAACAACTAAGTTTCATTTCATGGGTTTCGATCATTAGGAATAAAGTTTCGACGAGTATACTTGCAGTGTAATCGTTAGACTGCGGATTTTGATGCATTTATAGGAAATTGGAGGGTGCAAAACTGCACAGAATTCACGCAATATGAAAAAATATAGAAAATATCCATATTATAGTATTTTTTATAATACCTGGTAGGTAAAATCATTTTCTACCGGGATTCTACCTTTTTTTACTATATTCTGAAAAATATGAATTTGCATAAAAATCCGCAGCCTATAAATCATTTTACACGAGGTGGTTTCGAACCCTAGAACGAGTATTTGCAGCTTTCGAAAGCGTACTTATAAGTAGTTCGATGTTAGAAAGAATCGAATCTTTCATAAGTAATACTCAAATCTTGGAAATAAGAATTCTACTTGCAAGTATATACCTTTCTTACTTCTTCAAGCACTCGTAAAAGATTGAAATCTACTTCGCTTATGTTCGAGTATACTTTCAAGTACTGTTTTCATTACGTGTAGAAATGAATTCTTTCCTACTTCTGAATACAGTGAAAATTTTATTTAAAAAAAAATGAAAAGAGCAACCATCAAAATAATTTCCATTGTGGCGACCGCCACGGGGGGGCCCACGCACTTAGGCCTTTTGGCCCTCCGGGCGAAAAATCGAGAGATGTTTTTCCAAACATCTCCGAGTTTCTTCGTCCTCGAGGACAAGAGTATTGCCTCGGCAATGCAGGCCCCCACTTCCTGGGACTTTCCCAGGGAAGGCACGAGGCCTTTTGTCGTAGACCTTCTTTGCACGCGTATCGTATCGCCTTACATTTCAAATTAGTTTACGCGAGTAATCATTTACACCACGTCACTCCAAACCATTATTGTCGATAACACTTTGCCATTTTTCTAGCAGCTTGCGAATACCATGGCTATGGAAACTTGCTTGCTTCGAATCAATTATGCGAATCCAATCAGAAAAAGTTCACTTCTACACCGAATATTTTCCAAAATACTTGTAGATCAGTCAAAGTTCGAATCTGTACGATGCTCGACCCGCGACACGAAACTGTTTAAGCTCGAACGCGAATTGGTACCGTTGCGCTCCCGACAAATTAATCCCGGAAGGGCAAAATTCTAATCGTTGGTGTGGTGATGGTGAAATGATGTTTGTGAACTCCTGGTATTTTGTGGTAGTGCGTTCCAATATATCAGCTCGGTGTGTGTGGTGATTGGTTGGAAGTCGAAGGTGGTGGAAAGAAGGAATCGAGAAATGCGGATACGTGATTGGATATTAGGAAACTAGTGGAAGGAGAACGCGAGGGTGAAGGTGGTTTGCAAAAGTTGAAATAATTTGGGGAAAGGAAACACGACCAGGATGCGACTTGAGCTGCTTGAACTGCTGGGAAGGACTTTATTAGTTTACGGCTCTTTACTGGCCGGACAGAATCTACTTTGCAAGACAACGCTCCGTTCTTCTTCTATTAACATCTAATTTCCAACAAACCCCTTAAAGTAGAAATAACCAAGCGTAAGTAGAGTTGAAAGTGAAGTTTCCGATACGCTGCGCCACTGCGCCGTCTAATTAACATTGTTTCTCATTACACGGTGAACAGAACAAATACGCAGTATCATTTACGTGGGGGCCGGTTAATTGTTATGCGCATACGCGGCCGATAAATCGCAGTGCGTCGCATTTACGACGGCCACCGTTTCATTATGCGCCGCCTAGTCGCGAACAATAGGAAACGGTATTAAATGGAAAATATCGTGCACGCTTACGTGCCGATCGAATAAAACTGACCGCGCCAGAGAAATATTATCCTTGTTATTTATCGTAATAAAATACCAACCCCACCTTATATCCTACCAATTAAAAAAAAAAAAACAACGTTACTTCTCCTTTCGCGATCGAAATAAAAATGGCACGGAAGTGTTTTTCCTTCCTCCAAGTAAGAACTTGAGCAAACAACGATAACGCAATAAACCATCGTCGAAACGAAGTTTCGTCGCATCTACCTTCCACCAACGAGACACACAGTTTTTCTTTCGTTTATACACCCGGCTGAGTAATAGGATCGCGCGAATACATAATCCCCCCCCCATTTACCATCTCAGATCAGAAATAAGATAGAAATAAAAAGAGGAGAAAAGGAGAATACAAAAGGGTGTGGGAAAGAGACCAGATCGAACGCGAAATTCTATTTCCCGACGATCGTAAATCCTTTCGAGAGGACGTTCGCGACAAAACCCTGTTTAATGTGAAGGGGTTGCCGGGAGAACGTAGGAGAGAAACGCGCGGTGTTTCGAAGGTGAAAAAGCGAGGGAAACTGTAGAACAGAGGGGGGTTGGCAACGATATTATGGCCAACTAACGAGGTTTATTAAGCCGAACGAAATTGCGGCCGGCTTGAAAACAGGTCTGGCAGTTTAGAGGCTCGTAATTCGAGTGGTACGAAATAATAAGGGTCAGCAATTACGAGCCGTGTGCGGTAAGAAACACACCGATATTAATATCCGGTCTGGGGCGAGGAGGGACCAACCGCCGTCAATTACGAAAACCGTCGGGCTTTAATTTCGACGACCCACTTTTCGTAGCGATTCAGTTGCCTCCTCGGGCTCGAACAGAGCTCGAGAGCTTCTTTCAGTTTCGGAAGAAAGGGAAATTAAGGCTCCCGTTGGGAATAGAAACGATTACGCGGGCTAGAGCTCGTGGCTGCATTGAGAACTCGATGGAAAATGAAGAGGAAGTTGAGGATAAGTGACGATGTACTTCAACGATCATCCTGGTTGATCGTGTTTAACATACCAATGTACAGTGTAAAACAGAGGAACAAGTTGAACGATAAAAACAACGAACACGTTTAATTCGTTCGAGACGAAAGTTTGGCGAAAAAGCTGCTCCTTGGAGGAAATCGTCACGAACTGTCGTCGCTAGCTAGCTGAACGGTATGCTAATTGGACGCTCGACTTAACGTACCTCACGGGTGAGTCGGCAAAACGAAGCAACTTTAAAGCCCGTGAAATTGAAACTAAAAACCCCTGTGATTCTACCTGGAATCGTGAAAAATAATACGGTAATTACGTTGCCTTCTCGCCAATCTTCTTCCTCCTCCATCTGGCAAAAAACCAACAGTCAAGAGGGTATTTCGTGGGATCGTTATCTGCGACGGACGCCTTTATGACTTTGCTCCTTCTTCCATAAGGATTCAGTCGTTTCAGGCTGGTCGAGGAAATGACGTTCCCTTTACGATACCTAATAGATCGTTCCTCCTCGTTCGATCGCGAATCCACGGTGAATGAGCCACATCCAACGACCACACGAAGATTATTTTCCTGGTTGGCTATATACGGCTGGCCAAATGAAGTATATCTCGGAACACTTTTCCGCCCGGGATTTCTTGCCTTTTCTCTGAAAATTCTCCTCCACTTCCCGACCATTCTTCCCTCGTGAAGAAAGAGGACTTCGCTACGAAAATTTCTCCAACTTACAGATCAGACGAGAAATCCGAACAACTGAAATGGAACACGTGTTATGCTTCAGAGACGTTTATTAGATTACGTACACCAGAAATATATGACGTCACGGTGAGAAAAAAGAAAAAAATCGCTCGAGTATCGTGCATGTCCTTGACACGGATCGGTCACTTTGACGGAGGTTCGGGAAAAAGGTTACAGCACACCTAACTCGCTCGGCCGCAATCCAATATCCGTCTATAATTCATAAAGCGAAAGCCGATAATCTATGGTAAAACGATATCCAGTCGTTCGTACGATATCCACCCACAATCGACGACAATTTGTCCACCTTTTTCATACATATCGTACACCTGCTCTATCGTTAAATGTCATTCCTCGAGAATTATTCGAGCAGCTTGGACGGATAAAGCACCACTTCCAACACGAACAACAGCAAACCACAGGAGAACCCTATGATGATCAAAAGAAACGCCGGAACGAACTGTTGCAAATGTAGCTGCGACTTGTAATCAGCGTCCTGTGCACTTCTGAACAGCATCAGTCGTTGCTCCTTTAGTATAGACAGTTCCAAGAGGAAATCGAAGAGACCCAGATCGATGTAATCGTGGATCTTGTCGTTGATCTGTCGCAGATAAGGAAATCCCTTCCAGGCAGCCAGAGCCAGCGGAAAACTGCACACAACGTCTGTGGTCATCGTGTATGCGTACGCTGTCTCTATAGCGTCGCTTCTCGAAGAGTTCAATACAATGAGCAGCGCGTAAGAAGAGTTTCTTCCGTCCAACAGATCGTCGAATTGCCTGATGTAATCATCTTGATCGAATATCACGAATTCCTCGGTGATCTGCGAGATCAACTTGTCGGTGTCTTCGAACTCCTTGAACAAACTAGCGAACGCGGCTGTTCCGCCAATTTTGAACGAAGAGGTCATCAAACTCTTCATAGTTTCGATCTTCAAGTCTGACATGTTGATCAGCTGATCGGCTAAAGAATCCACGTACACTTGCGTGAGAAATAACCCGAAGATACTCCAAGAGATGAACTGAATCTTGCTGGAAATTTTATTAGGCTGACGTGCAGCAGCGACGCCAATTATCAGAGAAAATATGTCCAAGCAGGACAAATCACGGCTGAGAAAGAACCTGACGAAAGCACCTAGTATTAAACTACCGCCTATAGCTATCCAGACGTAAGTGTGGAAAGGTTGAACCAGTCCTTTCAGCGACACGTTAGGCACTTTAGGTATCACCCAGACAACTTTCAGCATGTCGTACGTGGTAGAGTAGCCGATATCTTCGTGAGACTGTTGCAAAATACGCCCGATAACCAAATCAGCCATGACTTCGTTGTACAGGAACATCTCCACCTGTTCCGCATAGGTCGTGTTATC
>NW_017100293.1:391394-427710 GCF_001263275.1 Habropoda laboriosa | reverse complement strand
TCAATCCGTTGGCCCTTCATCATAGCCTCGGTCAAGTTTCCCTCGAAGCCCATCAGATGCTCGGAATAATTCACCGTAACCACGTACGGAGGTTCCTCGAAGTAGGCTATCTTGAGAATACAACCGTTCATTTCTAGCGGCTTGATCTCTTTCAGCTTGCTCCAGGACTCTTTCTCCCCGCATTTGTCCAAGATAACGGGAGAAGACGGGGTGCAACGCTTGTCTGGCTGATAGGTGACACTTCCTGCAGCCAGTACGTAGTCCCGAACTTTGGCTAGAATGATCACGGTTGAGATTCTCCTGGTCCACATCGAACGTACTATCGCGTTAGCCTGCTCGAGGAAGCTTTCTTCGTCTTTGAAGGAGGTTATCAGCACAGAGATGAAAGGACAGCCTCTGTCGCAAGGCTCGAGTATGTAGATATCGTCTCGCAAGCTACTCGCGTTCGCCATCAGTACGATAGTGCTCGAGGCAGGCTGCGATATCTCGAAATCGATGTCTTTAGAGTGTCTGAAGAAAACAAAGGGATCTTGGAGACTGGACATCAGAGAATACTCCAAATGGTAGTCCTCTTCTTCCTCGTCGAGAGTTACGAACGACGTTCTTGCTGGTTCTTCTATGTACCTCACGAAAAATTTTACTATGCAGGGTAGAGAGTTGAGAAATTCTTCTCGATAGTTCTCGTCGTTAGTCAGGTCTTCCACGATGAATCCTCGATCCCCGAATACACGTCCTTCGTTCTCTTCCCGATACCCGTTGGCATAGTTCCAAGGAACCATGATCATCCGAGCGGAGTGTATAAAGGAGAGAATTAAGACGAGAGGAGCGAAACGGCGAAGGTAGAAGCGAAAGAGCGGCATTCTTGCGAGGCTTCCGCGAGGACAAAAGCGGCACTGCTCTTTGACAGAGTCATAAGCGGCACGCTGATGGCGTACAAGTGCTTATCCATCGTGAGCAAGCAAGATAATCAAGGACTCGATGTCCTCCGATAAGTATCTCGCAAACGACTTGTTAACTAGGCGAAACGATAATGAATTTCGATCATCCTGTACCGTGAACTTTCTCGCCTCGAACGGTGAATTAAAATTTAATCGATATACGTGTAGCGACTGTAAAGAGACTGTTCGGTCCACATCGGTCGAGACTATTTTCCCCAGTCGAAAATGAAATTCCAATTGTACAGGTTTGCGTGTCACGCTCGTGACTGCAAATGACGACTATGCAAATAGGAGCGCGATATTCGAAACGGCGCAGCAGTCATGCGATCGTGACGTTAAAAGTGTGCACCATGACGTGACGAACGTTTCCACAGTTTTATAATATCGCTGGGAAAGGTCGCATTACGAAGTCATCCCACCCTCGAAGTAAAGAAAGAAAGTTGTTCGTAGAATTGATTGTAAGAATAATCTAAGAATAATATAAGAGAGAGAAAGAGAGTGGAAAAGCAAAGTGGCTTTGTCGAGAGACACGACTATCGAATTCAGACGCGGCTGTCTTCTCTTTTGCAGAGCGTTCGTGAGGATCCTGTGCGCCTGCTGCCCGAAACGGATGAGACGCCGGTATCAGCCGGCATTCAGATGTAAACCGAGTCAAGTGAGTATGAAATATTCATACTACCTGCATAAAATTCGCGACACGGGGGAAAATATGCGCGCCAGAAAGATCACGGAGTTCGTTGTTCCGGACGCGCGGACCCTGAAAATTCACCACCTCGCGGCAAACAACACCGTGTTCCTCGAGGTTGCATAAATCGCAACAGAGTGTCACGTTCCTCTGGTTTATCTCCCGCGAATGCTGCAGCCCGGCCGTTTGTACGTATTCGTGATTTCGAAGAATATTTCCGTTAGGGTGGAAACGAGCCATAATTATTGCTTCTCGTTAGCGGAAATACACAGTTTCGCGAGTTTAACCTAGATATAATTTCGCAAGCGTTTAATATGAAAATGCATTCAGCTTCTTCTTCATCCACTCGATCCAATTTCTCGGATAGATATCCTCGAATCGGCGAGCTCCAAGACACTCTCTTCACGGATCGATACCAATCAATTCTCGGCGAATGTTTAATTTCAGTCGTTCTCCACACGCCCTAACAGGCCACGATCATTCATTCCCTTGGAACGTAGACTTCGTAACTTAGTCAACCCTCACCAGCAACGTACACACCCTTTGACTCTCACGTCCCACCAGAAATTAGGCGACGCTTTGTGCAGAGCTCTTGGCACGTTCGTAGTAAACATTTAAGAGGGAGCAACAGGCTTCTACAAAATGTCTAAACTTCCCAGATCAATGCCAGGCGGATTCGTAGAATTGATTGAGATAACCAACGTCCCAGACGCGGAGGAACGCTTGAGAGCCAAGTATAAAGCGGTCAAGGGAACGCGTCGGAGTCGCGAGGCTTGAGAGCTCGCCAAGGGAAAACGAATTTATTATTCCGATTGCTAAAGTTTTCAACTTAAGAGGATTCCTGATCTACCCGGATAACACTGTGTACTCGTC
This sequence comes from Habropoda laboriosa, assembly GCF_001263275.1. Taxonomy (NCBI): domain Eukaryota; kingdom Metazoa; phylum Arthropoda; class Insecta; order Hymenoptera; family Apidae; genus Habropoda; species Habropoda laboriosa. Next base: position 425,214 of record NW_017100293.1, on the reverse strand, counting down.
GCTCTCAACCTCCTTCCACCTACGTATCTACCCACTAGTTCTCCACTTTCGCTCGTTTCTTCCTCTTCTTCTTCTTCTGGTCAGATAAACCTTGTCCACGTTTCGAAACTCGCGCTTCACTTCGATCACGTTTCATTCTCGATACCAGTTCTCCCCTCTTTCGTAACACAGGACACATTCGAATATCTCTGTAAACGTATCATCGTCGAATATAAACGACGCGAAGAATCACCCAGGGGAAATAGCGAAGATTCGAGACGGAGAAGAGCAGAGAGAAAAGGTAGAAGTAAAAAAAAAATGGTAAGGACTTGGTTCGATATCGCGTTCCAGACATATTACTTTCCGCCATTTTGGCAAAGTTCGTCCATTCCGCGACGCACTCTGCTACCCTTCGCGTGACTCTCGCGGAAACTTTTCTTATTTGTTAAGAGGAAAAAGTTGGAAAGATCCCGCGCTCCATTACACGCAAACGTAATTCCCGCGAATTACATTTGCTATTTGCCTTCGATTTGCATAGGATTTTGCCCACCTTCTCTACCAGATACGCTTTAAACAAACGTACACCGATACTCGAGAGAGAATTTGCTCCAAGGTGCACACTTGGATCCTTATATAGATCCACATATACACGCGGAGGCGTTGCATTTTCGATACAATATTCCACGGGTATATCGTACGCCCAACCCTGCACCGCACCCATACTCCTCCGACGGTGTTCGTAAAAAGTTTATACCCCCAGACCTAGATCGTCTACTTTGCCACGGTGTTAGCTGAAGCATGGATTTAAGGAGGAAGTATCAAGTATGCCCTCTCATTATGCAAACTTGCACGGATTGTTCGGGTAGAAGAGGAGGGTAGATATTTTAGATAGTGTCTAATCTACATTAAAGTGGTTATTGGAGGGCTCGTTTGGAATTTTACGAGGAGCGTGTAAGATCTTGGGAAAGCGATTTGTGCCAGCGTTTTCTCGCTACTACCTACACCTACACGTCTATACTTTTATTCAAACTTTCCAGCGTGTTTTTATATTGAAATAAATTCACCGCAAAACTTAAAGTCGACAACATCCCTGAAGATTCACATACCACACTCGATACAGAAAAACAACAACGATCTTACAGTACACGTCGAATATACTGGACTTGACATAAGCAATCACGAAAGGATTGATAAAGCTAACACCCGAAAAACAGACAAAAAAAGTTACACGTTGCGTTACGCGTAATCGAAGAGCGAGGAAAACGGAGGAGAAGGAGGCCGCTGGGAAAGGAAAGGGAGAGAATTGGACATGAGTGTATTAATGTTTTTTCAGAGATTCGCATCAGGAAGATACTACTCCGCGTACTCGCTCCACCACGTGCGAAGCAGCCGAGAGAGTTCGTGCGAGCAAACCTACATTTAACGATGGGATATCGCCGCGGCGTGGATTATCGTCAGTCGTTGGACACCGCCACGATACCTTTCTCGATCCCACCCTCTCCCTCCTGCCCCGAGACAAATCCTATCCCAGTAATCGCCCGGAGAACACTTAGTACAGAGATTAGCGGCGAAGGACTCTGTCACCACCCCGTGTAACATAGTCTCGGTATGTTGATTAGCGAATGGATTTATCGATCACTGACATCCACCTACAAACACACACACGTACGTAAATACGAGCACTTGCACCTGTAGCACGCGTTCATGCCTTGCTACACGTAGCACCTTCTATCTCTGCGTGTCTCCAGACACCTCTATGCACCCCTAATTGCCATTACGATGTCTGTATACGGGGAGAAATTCAGGATTCTTGCTCTTTCTCTCTCTCTCTCTCTCTCTCTTTCTTTCAAGCTTTCACCGTGGTTGCTTTTTATGAAGTTTGAAGAATATTCCAAGTATAGGGGAGGTTGGTATCGATCATCGAGAGGGGAAGAAATGCAAGGAGAAAAGGGGAGAAATATAGAAGGGGCGCTACACAGCTCGCGGGGGAATAACATCTGGCCAAGGAACAACGATGAGGTGGTGTTCCTTGAATCGATGCAACGTGCCCGTGTTACGCAATTTCTCTCTTTGTCGCATAAATTTCCACGAAACATGGCTGACACGGGGGAAAAGAAGGAGATGCAAACAGAGGATAATTAATAAAAGCTGGTGTACACCTTCGTAGCGACAACTTTCGTTTAATTTGTCATCTGACTTTACACGGCGAAATCAATCACCTGATACGTTCACTCGCGCTCGTTAATCGGCACGGAGTAAATTATATTACAACGGTGTGGCGTAATGCGATCGATCGAAATTCGAGAGCGTAAGAAGCATTCGTGTGTGAAACGAACACGAAGAGGAGAAAGAGAGTTTTCCGCGAGAGTAACGAGCGAAAAAAACGGTGGAAACGCAGTTGCTCGATTAACGAGTAAATTGTATCGCTACCGGTGAAATCAGAGCGAATGGAATGCACCGAGTGATAAATACAATTAGCAGGAATTAGAGAACGGCCTGGATAAATTTCATTTGTCGATGAATATATATGTTTAAAGGACCTCTCTCTCTCTCTCTCGTTCCACGTCTCGCCGACTATTTTTCATCCAACACCTCCCCCGATGAAACGTTTCACAGGAACAACCGGATGGTATATCGCGAGGCCTTCAAACGAACACACGTCGCACCTGGAAACTACTTCAGTGCTCGAAACGCATCTATTTGCCCCGCGAGCGTTAACTCGTCCTGTTGCGCGCCCCGTGGAATCACGATCCCGTTTACGATTCATTTCCACCTTTATTCCCTCCAACGACCCGCCCGTGAATTTCACCCTTCTTTTATTTCGTTCCACCGGGGCTCGTATGCCCACTCAGACACACAAGCAGAAAGCTTGCTCGACGGAGAAGTTCCCGGGCCTCCATAAAATGGCATTGGAACGTGGCACCGCGTGTTCACGCGCTACGAGAGAGAGCTAGTTCGGGAAACTGAACGGTGCAGCCTGACCCTGCGTTAACAGGAAGGAAACTGGGCGTCCAACTTGAGTTTAACTTCTTATTAGGCTGTTCCAAGTGCTTCTATTAACGGAGAGGGATAAAGGTGGGGTGGAGAGAGGGAGAGAGAGTAGTTAAATCACTTTTACGAGAACAATCGAAGGAAAGAAGGAAGGTTTTCTGATTTTTCTATTCTATGGAACGAAACGTATTGGTGCTTTTTATGCGATCGGTTTTAACTGAGGCAGCAGGCCTGCTCAAGAAGGACAAGAATGATTCATGTTCGATTGAATCAAATGGAGTTCGGTTTCGTTCGATTAGTATTGTGGGAAAGAAAATTACATAAATAAATAAACCTGATATTAATTTGGAAATTTGGTGCCTAGCAGGCCTGCTCACAAAGCTGCTCTAAATGGTCAGATAAGTGGGAACGGTAGACTATGCCTACTTGAGCAACGATCACTGGGGAACTGTATAAATGTAGCAGTGATCGCCTGATCTAAGAGTGAGAACTATCCTTTGAAGATAGGCACGTATAGAAAAAAGTAAGCAACGGTACGAAAAGTGTGAAGAACGTACCAAAACATGCCTATCTACGAGCCTAAACCCCCAAAACTACCTTTTCTCCCCACTTATTTTACGGCAATCTACGTCACTTGCCCCGACCGCTGCTCTTCAACTCTGCCCAGGGCAAAGAAGGGCATTCTCACCCCTAAAACTGCTCCGTGAACGCCCCTGGTCCACAACCCGATAACCGTGAATTTCACCACAAATATCCCCATGTGTACATAACTCTTCCTCGTCAAAAGTCTGCATTTTTCACTCAGCCAAACTTTGTAGCCTGACAAAGAGCTACACACATACGAGAAAGATAGGACGGTGGGTGATAATCCAGGTGGCAACGCGTCACACTTTTTCCTCAAGTTTTCTCGGCTTCAGAAATCCGGAGAAAAGAAAAATATCGACGCGTACAAACGAGACGCGATAAAGTTCGCTTTGAACAAGATGTCCGGAGGTAATCGGGCGTCGAGCGATTGATGAGGCCTCTGAGATCGCCCGACGATTTATATCTTTTTTTCTAAATTGTTATTTGGAAAATGTAGGAAGGACAGAGAGAAGGGGGGCGAAGAAAGAGGAAACCGGGTACCAGAGCTGTCCGTTTCCGACATTTATATCTCTTCCGGTGACAGACGCGCTCGTAATTCATGTCCCCTTGTTTTTCGGGACTTTCATACCGACATTTGCAGCTCGTTCCTTCACCCTCGCACCCCGTTTGACCCGTGAAAAATAGCGCCCAAACCCGTGTCACGTTCCTTTCTGACAAGCTGTAAAGTTTCCAGCGGAAATCGCGTTGATCCAACAATCTCGCGGTTCTACGGTGTTAGACGTCTCTATAGGCTTCGTTGATTAACGTTCTGCGGCCGGTAACTCCGGATTTAATCCAACTTTCTTCTTTCGTTCACTTTTTCTGAATAGAGTAAAATTGGTAACGAATGTTTGCACGCGATACGATTGATATTAGATTAATTTCTGTAACAAGTTCGATCGTATCGAATTATACCACGGCGAAAAGACGAAATTTCCGATGATCTACCGCCTATGGAAGCTACTCGAACGGCTAATTAGCGTGCCGCGAAATTTTCGAGCACCGCGTGTTCCATCCTCCCGTGCCACGCTTCCGTTTCCTCGATCGAATTTTAGCTTGAGTGGTAATCTCTCGCAGAAACGTCACGATTCAAGACCACCGTATCCAGACAGACTAATTAAAATAGAACTTTCTGCCCGTTTTAATTACGCTTCTCCATTATTCACGATGAATTTTTCTTTTCCCCTTATTTTACACACCTACCAGCCGCAGCGAGTATCAGCGATAGGCTGGAATTACCACCAGCCCTTGCCACCAAGATCCTTTTTAATTATACAAATTCCTTTACAGTTCGCTCGAGAGCGATCTCACGTCCAACGAAAAATTTCAACCATGTTCAACCTTCGTTTAGTTCGTTTCCACTTCGAGAATCATCGATTTTTATCGTATTATCGCCAATTAGCTAATGAAATCGAAGTGTAACACTGTATCGTAGCTTCGGGCGAACTCGGCCGTTGCGACCGCGAAAATGGCGCGTCGAGAGGCCTCGCATCCAGTGACACCGCGTTTCCTACAATTTAACACCTACCAGCCAGATTCTCGATTGTCTCCGGTTCGCTTTCGGCTATAAATTCAATCACGCGACACCTGCTGGCTACGCGTACTTTGTTTACGTGGGATGAAACAGAGACTGGCGCGTGTAAATTCTTCCTGAATACGCACCGAAATTCATACTTTCACGATAAATCTTCCTTTAATCCTATCGATCTGTGTGTACAATTTACGTAGTTACATCGACGTGTACTTGATTCAATATCACAATGATACTTTTTGCTCGAGTCTTAGCATCTCAAGTGATAGTAGAAAAAAAAGGCGAGAGGTTGAAGCTTTCATATCGGTTATCGTTGCAAGCTGCTTGGAAGCAGTTCTTTGAAGAAAGGGAAGAGAAGAGATTGTAATCGGATCGGACGAAAGTTGACCCAGATACTTTTAGTTTAGTTAATCCGCGAGAGGATGAGCGGCGGAACTATAAAACCCGTGAAAGGGCCGTGGAAGAAACAGGAGATCGGATCCGGTCGAGCCTCCGGGGAATTCGGAGCTTGATAGGATAAACGAGGAAACTTTTGCGTTGACACGCTAGCCGCCCCTCGGGATCAAACGAACGAAACAACACTGCGGAGGCGAATTTCCTATCCTTGTCGTGATTCCAGCGGTTCTGCGCTCGCAACCTCTGCTACCCCGTGCTACGGAAACAAGGCAGAATCGCGACACTGAGATCGTTCGAATTTATTTGAATTCCAAATACGGGGAGTGTTTCCAAGAATTTTATAGCGAAATCGAAGCACGATTTTATGTATCTTCCATTTGTGGCGTTTATGAAAAATAGAGAAATGGAAGTTTAAGGATTTCACGAGCCGGAGCGTAATTATTATCGAAGCTTTGGGGAATTTCGTATGGAAATCGAAGTGCAATTTTATGTATTTTATATTTGCAACATTTCTGAAAAATAGAGAAATGGAAGATTTAAAGCTTTCACGCCGCGGAACATAATTATTATCGAAGCTTTGAAGAATTTCGTATGGAAATCGAAGTACAATTTTATGTATTTTATATTTGCAACATTTTTGAAAAGTAGAGAAATGTAAGTTTAAGGCTTTCTTGGTCTGGAACATAATTATTATCGAGGCTTTGGAAGAATTTTCGTATGGAAATCGAAGCACAATTTTATGTATTTTATATTTGCAACATTTTTGAAAAATAGAGAAATGGAAAATTTAAGGCTTTCACGTCCTGAGGTATAATTATTAATGTAGCTTCCGAAGAATTTTCGTACTGAAATCGAAGCACGATTTTATGTATCTTCCATTTGTGGCGTTTCTGAAAAATAGAGAAATGCAAGTTTAAGGCTTTCTTGGTCTGGAGCATAATTATTATCGAGCCTTTGGAAGAATTTTCGTACCGAAATCGAAGCACAATTTTATGTATTTTATATTTGCAACATTTCTGAAAAATAGAGAAATGGAAGATTTAAAGCTTTCACGCCGCGGAACATAATTATTATCGAAGCTTTGAAGAATTTCGTATGGAAATCAAAGTACAATTTTATGTATTTTATATTTGCAACATTTTTGAAAAATAGAGAAATGGAAGATTTAAGGCTTTCACGTCCTGAGGTATAATTATTAATGTAGCTTCCGAAGAATTTTCGTACTGAAATCGAAGCACGATTTTATGTATCTTCCATTTGTGGCGTTTCTGAAAAATAGAGAAATGCAAGTTTAAGGCTTTCTTGGTCTGGAGCATAATTATTATCGAGGCTTTGGAAGAATTTTCGCACTGAAATCGAAGCACAATTTTATGTATTTTATATTTGCAACATTTCTGAAAAATAGAGAAACGTAAGATTTAAGGCTTTCACTGCCCGGAGTATAATTATTACTGAAGCTTCCAGGTGGAACCTGTGTCTTTATGGAAAAAGTATTCCAAAGTTTCGTAAGCATTGTGCCCACTTCAGCGGGTTTCGTGATAATCTCATCACTGATAACCATCATAATGATTCATGAACTCTGATGAAGTGAGCTCTGCAATGCTGTGGAAAAAGTATAGAAAAAGTAGTCCGACGTTTCGTAACCCTTGCAGCTCACTTTATCAGGGTTCGTGAAACACACTAATGCGGATTTTCATGCATTTATGGAAAATTTGAAGACGCAAAAATGTATAAATAAAACAGTTGCCTATCTAGCTTCTACCCTTCTAATTATATTCAGAAAACTATAAATTTGCATAAAAATCCCCACTCTAATTATCAGTGTGTTTCACGAATCCTCGCGAAACGTCGCAACACTTTTTCCATAAAGCTTTCACCTGAAAGCCTCGATGATAATTAGAAAAATACAAGTTGAATATTTCTAATACTTTATTTACTGCACAATTCGTTGCTGGATCGAGGATCGAAAAAAAAATGGAAAAAATGGTAACTACGTTTGCAGGACATTCGGCGGATAATTGAGTTAAAGACAGCGCTGTTGGGACAATCCCAGCAGGCGGATTCAGCGCGATGTTTCATCCGCGAAAACGGCCCACCAATCGATACGGCATTCGCGGTGACAATTTTTCCACCGCTCGTCGACTTTTCAGTTATTCGGTTTACCAGGATGATCCATCGAAAATCGTTCAATCGTCACGTGGCTGCGCTATCCACCACTCATCGCCGCGGATTCCGCGCCGAAGGCAGAACGAAATGAAAAACCGTGAAGTACTTTCATTTAGAAAAAGAAACCAACGCGAGCGAAATCGTTTACGATCGAAAAATCCCACTTTGAAACTTCCAATTATTTTTTCTATGGAAATTGCTAATTTTTTTAATACCAAGCGATTTACGATCAATTTCCTAAAGACCTAGTAATGTATTTTTCTGGAGATACTTCAAGAGAGGAAAAGTTACAAGAGAAACAGAAATATCGTAACTTCGAGGATCGATACGTGAATGCGTTCGAAGAGACTGAAGCGCGACTAAAGATAAGCTTCTGTTTAAAGCGAAACAATTGAAAAATCCTCGACTTCGTTTTAATTCTAAAAAGAATCATCGAAACAAGGCCATCTATGATAACTGTTAGAATATGAGAAAACAGAATGTGATAAAAAGATAGTGCGTTGGACGATAAAGCAAACAGGACGTATTACAGAGGAGCAGGCGATGCGGGTACACATATACACGTGCATCAATATCGTTCGCGAGTTACACGAGCGATGCAAGATAATTCGTCCTAATGCACGAGCAGCATTAACAGGCACGCCCGGTTGCGCCACTATTCCATTTCATTTTTCATCCTCACAAAAGCCAATCTTCCCCTACTTCGACCGAGCATAACCTAACCTCACCGACCCGAGAATTGTTTCCACGACGAAAAAAAAGAACCTTTCTAAAAAACGATCGACCCAGATTCCCTTCGAGTTAGGCTAACTTACAACTTCCATATCGCGTAAACAACACACTCGATGCATACGAGGCTGCTTACGTTTATCCCATAACGGGATACTTTACGAAGTTTCGTATTACAAAAATTCACTACGTTCGATCTTACGAAGATCACGCAGTTTCACGGTATCTTCGGTAATCGCTGAAAATAATCGGCGATTGTTTCACAACGTTACGAACACGTCACAAACGTCTAAATTTTTAAGGGATAAAGGAGCTCGATATTTCGCAGGGTTTGGTGGGGGTATAGAAAGGGGGACAGGCACCTTTTCCAATCTAACACCGGATTACGGCTAACTCGATCACGACCCAATCATCAAGCTCTCTCTGTCTATCTATCTGTCTCTCTTTACTTCTCTCAATTGTACATACGCGCACTGAAGCACAGGGTCTACGATCTATGACACACGAAGCCACGAAAAATGCTTGCCTTTTTTTTTTATAGAATATAATCGTTCTGATTGCAGTACGTTTCCGGCGCGGGCACCGGTGGACAGGCGAGCAGCGTCAGCTACAGTAGCGTCAGCCAGAGCAGCGATGGTGGCGCTGCAACTGCGCTACCTAGCGGTGGAATGTGACGTCACTCGGGGGCCCGGACTGGGCCTCGTCGAGCACGAGCGATCCGTTTTCGGGACACGTGATTGTAGGCTCTCTTCCGGAGGAATCGTTCTGCGATTCGATCTGGACAAATCTGGTTGAATGGTGTATTTGTGTAGCTAAGGAAGGATAATCGTACGAGATCATCACGTGGCTACGAGACGAATTTCTTCGACGATGCCTCTCACCGACCCCCGGTGTCATTGTCTCCTCGACAACGTGGACGAAGGATTTACAGCAGAGAATAGATGATTTTCTGTCGTTGAATTCTTATTAACGGCGGCGAACAGTGGACCACGAGAAGCGTCACGATACGAGACGCCACACTTTGTTGGGTTAATTCATAAGTAATTGTATCTGTTGTATTGACTTAACTGATTGATTCGTGCCGTATTTATTCATGGTCGTACAGGGTGTTAAAATGAAAGGTCTTTAGGGGTTTGTAATACTTGGCGCGATTAACAACCTTATGGTAGAGCGTTTTCTTAACACCCTGCCTAATACGCTGTGTTCAATTGCTTATGAGTCAATCTAACAACTGCGAATCTTGTAAATAGAAACTAGTCTCGCGTTTTGTACCTCCGGCGAAGGATTTAGCGAATCGAATTGCGGGGATACGGCGACGTGAATTGCCGTTCTTACGTTCCAATACCTTCGATACTTCGTAGCCTTTTAGCGAACCTTCGTATACGCGGAATCGTGCATTTAAGCATCATCGATATACAATTCACCGGCGACCTTCAAAACAATAAGACGGATCGGCGAACGTTTCTCGACCTCAACGCGCCTTACACCCTAACAAACATTGTTTACGCTTTCTGGAAACCGTGAACCGAGTTCCTTTATACAAAACACAATCTTCCATTCTCACCTGCGTTGCATGTTATCCAAAAGACTGACGATCGTAACTTTGGCGACGCTTAACGCAGTATACACTTCACGGTAGCCATGGTGTTTTCGAAGGATGATCCAGAGAGAGATGGAGAGATGTACGCAGAGTTAAAATTACGCGAAAGCGATAGAGAACACACAAGGGCGCGCACGAAAAAGACACATTTTGCGAGGAAAGTAACACTGTCTCCTTGGGGAAAAATTAGATTTTCTAACGGAAGTCGTATCACGTCGATCACGGAATATTAGGCGAGGCAAGGAGCCCGTATTCACGGAGAAACACCAACCGACGCGAATCGTCTACGACTGAGGACTATGTACGTCGAACGTGTTGAAATGCGAACGCGGCAGGAAAGTACACAAACTGAAGCTGACTGTTTTTGCTACGCCGTCGAACGAAATTCCACGAAACAGTATCGCCCTGTCGTTCCTCGTACTCTGTTTACGACGAGACTAACACAGCGTGAAACATGAACCAAGGCCGATGTAACTTAACCGATGAATAAGATGACGATATAACGATTGCATTTTGAATAAACGTTGGAGAATATGATTCTAGCTTCGTTAAAGTTCGAAGTAAATTGTTCGATTCAATTTGGGATTGATTTGAATATAGCTGAAGATCGTTTCCTCGATTATTGATACTTATCCGAAAATCGAACGTCACGTGATTATCGTAATGGACAATCTTCATTCTATAGTGGATATTTTTGCAGAATAATTATTTATTTTATCGAGATTCTTATTAGTATAGGGGTTCATCGGTGTACATAAAACATCGTCGTGTAATTGTAAATAATAGATCACTATGAAATGAATAATGTAAGACGTATAGGTATATCGAGAAATTGTAACAGAACGCGTATCGGTACGATTCATCGGGTAAAAAAATATATTCAGTATTGATTCAGTCCCATCTTGCTAAAAAAGGTTATGAGAAAATTCCTATCGAAAGTTTATTGTTCACAAAGACTACGTAATTTGCTTGTCTCAGCTACGACACGTTGATTATTTGCGTGGAAAAGTACAGTTTCGGTACTTGCTAATGGCACAATGAAGAAAAATGAAGAACCTGTTAATGTTGAAATAAACGAATGACTTACCTCGGATTTCAAATCAACGAAGACTGGTCTGGCCATTCTGTTCAACATAAATCCGCTGCTTTTTCCTCTCTTGATCCAATTAATTCTGTTTCCGGAATCACTTTTTACACTTTAAACCACTTATTTTCACTTAACAAAACTATCGCGATTAAAAATGTGCGAACGTTCGCAGAACAATCGCATTCTTTTAAAAAACACTAGCATGAAAGAAATGGCGCGTGATTGGTTGCCGCCTTAACAACTCTAGTCATTGTAGATACTGTAAGTTCGTTAGCGTTTGAAAGTTTAACGGAAGAAAATCGTCTATAAAGACCGTTGCATAAAAAAAAATCGAAGAGAAGAAAATATCGATCTACTTCTTACCGCTGAATCGAAATGAGAAGAAAGAGAAAATAAAATCGTAAACTCTACTCTGAAACAGTGTTTTTCATAACCCCGAAAAATTAGGCGCTAAATTTAAACGTTACTCGTAACTTTCTACTTGTAGAATTCACGTCGTTTACCCAGGTGTATATGTTCTCGTTGTGTTAAAGTTAAAAGTGCGTGAAATAATAGCAAATTCTGGATTAATACCGATGACGTCTTCGTTGAAAAACACTGTTCTCAGAGAGCATTTTCTGTATCTACATACATACAACTCCTATTACTGAAAAACTTGAAGCTGCGTTTAACAGTATGTACGCATTAAGACTTTCATCTCACAAAGTATGCTGTCGAATAATTATACGCATAAAAGTGGCAAGAACGTGACTGTGTATGCAATTCGCATTGTATTGCATAAATAGGGAATTGAAGATTTCCCTGGCCTGTACATACCATATAAATATTGTGAAGAAAAAAAAACGGAAAACGTATTGTATTTAATTTTTAAGAAATAGATAGCGCGCAAACGTAAAAAGTATCGATTCATGTACAAGAGTCACATTATTGAGACCACGTAAGTACCTTCGACAAACAATGTGTCTATCAATATGCTGTCCTTTATAATAAAAGTGAAACGGAAAAGATATTGTCAATTTCTTCCTCCAATTTACCCTGAGTTAGTAAAATAAACGATACACAACATATGTTAATTTAATACAACTAACAATTAATTTATTTATTAGACACATTTTGCACACAATATAACCTTGTTATCATTTACTTCTTGTTTATCAACGTTCGATCTTATATCATAGAAAGATAACCTTACTTATTGAGTTTTATCACAGCGATATATTTACCTAGCACCTATTACAAAGTTTGTACTTTGTATATGCTACACGAAAAAAAGTAATAATACAAAATGGACTTTTATTAAGTATACGTTGTTTCTTCGAAAGAATGGGAAACTTTGGATATTGTAAAAATTGTAGGAAAGATTGTAAATTACGACTAATAAGTAATTGGATTGTTGCTAAAATTTGTAACTAATTATTGTTTATTATTTTTAGAAAAACATTCGAATAATCTCGACATATCTATTGATCGTAATTACAATTAAATTCTTTATTTTGCATAACAAATATAAGATTGTTAAAACAATTTAGAAAATGGTTCGTTTCTCTTTGGTGCTTATAGGTTATTCCTGTGTATGGTTCAACAGAAATCGTCGAAAAAATGCATTGACGTAAAAAGAATTATTGCAAATTTTTAGAGAACAAGTTCACCACCTAATATAACCTCTGTACTTTTCCGTTATACTGACCCTTTTAATAGTTTCATATCCTAGAATTATCGAAAAACTAAAACAAGCTGACTGTACAAGACGCGCGGAAAGTCCCTTCGTAAACATCTGTAACCTCTCCTCAACCCATAGAACCCTGAATGCACTAAACATACTATCTAATCTTTGTACTTGTAATCTTGCTCGTACTATATCTAAAGGATTGGTAACAATTGTGGTGGTAAATCCTCCTAATGTGCCAGCAACAGCTTGAATGAACAAGTGAGAAACCCAGTCTGGGAATAATCTTACAAGCTCTTCTGTCAACAGAAAGAAAACAACCAAGCTTAATTTAGTTTTTATATTTTTATCTAAAAAGTAAAAATTACCTTGATAAGATGTATATAGTCCCCACCACAGGGCACTATTGGGTACGTAAGCACACAATGATGCAACATATCCTCTATAGAAACCTCTATATCCGTCACTCCGATAAATTGATTTAATAATTTCAGCAGAAATCTGAGCTTTGGTTTTCCCAGATTCAAGAGTTAAACCCAATGGATTCATACCCATCTGTAAACGTAAAATAAGCGATAAAATGCAGGGGACAACGTTTCCTTTTCCTTAAGCTTACCTTGTCGATAAATCTTCCTGGTTTATCATTACTGATCCCAAGAACCATTAAGTGTTGACTTAAAACATCAAAGGGGACCACTATTGTTTGTCCTACCAGACTAGCAGCTCCGCCGGCAACTAATGCTTTAACTCTTGAATCTACATTACCTATAACATCATTCTGTCCAAGTAAATGGCGTACACCTTCGTACGTAGATACATAAAATACACCGGATACAATTTGTACAGAACTTATCCAAAATCCTCTGTAAAGACCTGCCACACCTTCAACTTGGTAAATTTTTTTGTAGGCATCTATCATTCCTGAAAAAAGCAATACTTGAACTTCAATGTCACAATTGGATTTCACTTGTAAACTTACCATTGTACATGTAGTTGTGCCTTTGAATTTGTAAACGAGTTTTGATTACTGTTAAGGGATATAGACAACAACGAACAGAAAACGACGATAGCATGCTCAATGGAAAGAACTTTGTCTTGTCCATCATATCCCACTCGATGGTACGAATTAAATGAGGAGTTTCTACTGCAGTCATCTTTTATATTTATGCCACTGTTAAGTCCAACAGAATTAAAATATTCATACAGTGAGGTTTGTGGTTGCTGTTGTTCAATCTGACACTGCATATCTCATTGATATTTTTTGGGAATTAATACCCAAACCATACACAAAACTGCCAAGGAAAAAAACATTTACATAAATGTATTACTCGTGTTAAATATTTCTAGAATTATTAAACAGTAAAGAACAACAAACTCGCTGCGTGGAGGCGTAATTTATTACCCGATATAATAATAGAACGAACGTGTTTTAAATTTGTCACACTGTCTTATACATATCTTTGTACGCGTATATTCAAGTTCGATTTATTAAAACGTACAGAAAACTAACGGCAAATGGTTCAGATAGAATTTTTAAACAATTTTAACGAAACAATACATACTGTCATCTCAAACTATCAACATGATACACAAATGATAAGCAAACTGCCACAGAATATTTTTATACGTTTTACAATAGTCCTGAGAAAGTCATTGCCAACGAGGCTGGGTATAGATCTCATCGATCGACAAACGTTTAAAAATTGTCCAAACACACTGTCGAAACTTACGGTGATGTAATATACTGTCACAATGATAAATCTTCTCCAGCGATTGCAATATCCATTGATAATCACGTTACATTAGAGACGACAACTCTTCGAAACGATATCATGGACGAAACGAAAGGAAAATCGGCGTCATATTACGTAGGAACCGCAACGCTCTTGGCTTCATTCAACACGTGCAGTCACGTCGGTTCACGCATAAAGTTAAAAGCACGAGGTAGCAAATGTTACAGAAAATATGATCTAAATTTCTTCGTGAATCTGCGCATGTACTCTCGACAAAATATTCGAATAGTAGCGGAATCCATGGGTGGAGGCGCGAAGTATCGATAAATACATCAGTAAAGTCACCGACAGATGCCGCTTCGTGTATGCCGTATTCTACATTTCCTGTATATGCAAAGTTAGATCGCGCGTTTATACTTCCAGATTGTTTATTACGCGATAATTATTTATATTATACTCTATTTATAACAACGCTTACTCGTCAACATTACTGATGCAAATAAACGCAGCACGCAAACTTGTTATTACCTTTTTGGACTAGCATCAAAGTGAGTAGATTACAAATATTAACACGAGGAATATACACGTCTGTAGATCAAATTCTCTTATAGATCGTTCTAAAAAATCTTCTTATAAAAACCAATATATTCCATCGTTCGATAATAAGTTATCAACGAAGGGAAACTGATCCAGAGGTTTCCCGCGTTATCACCTAATAGGTGCATAAGTAGCACGGTAACAGAAACATCGAATTAACCTTTAATCGTTACTAAATTTCAAAACTTAACGTACCACGTTATTCTTGTATTACGATATCAGAGATAACGCGATGCACCGTACAGCATTCAATTAATCATTCACGGGTCGAAATTTCTCATACAAACTTCCGGCGTGCGTCTTCGAAGTATCCGAAAGAGTCGACGCGATAAATTTTAGATAACAATCCATTTATTCGAGAAGACGCGGAGAATTGTTCGATGGAAAATGGAGTACGAATGGCATCGAGGGCGCAGAATATCGCGGAGTTAGGGAAACGTTTCGCAAGATTAACAGAAAATCCCTGTCGAGGAGAGGTGTTCTCGTAGGTGTTCTCGAAGCACCGAGCTTCGTACGAAGAGAGAAGGTCACCAATGATTTCGAGGCCCCGCCTACCAAGCAGGGGTTGGAAGCAACCCCCTAGTCAGCGTACTCGCGCAGGGCTGACTTCTATACCACGTTGTGGGCGTAGACGTACAGTAGACACAACCCCCGTTGCATACACCCTGTCTTTTCACCGTTCACCGAGATCAAATCACTCGTCTCAGTCCTATCTTTGATCTTGACGGTGCAGCAACGTGATCTCGTAAAAATACGCGACAGTTCGTGTGACACTTTCGTCTTATCGATAACTCGTGCTCTGGTGAGGGACCATTTTTTTTTTTCGTCGACCGAGAGGCACCGAGGAGGAGGTGATAAGGATGAACCAGGATCAAGAGGTGCCTGCAACGGCGACTGACCTGGCCAGACTGGTAAGTCAGTGGAGATGTAGTAGTTCGACTACTTCGATACAGAAGGCTTGTTAAGTCAGACACTGCGTTGGGAAATTCAATAATTCATCGACAATGTCTGTATTAATTATTCAAACGCATTATTGTAGATATTGTGTTTACCTCGCGGGCAATTATGTGTAATTTTGCATCAATTAACGTTCACCTGTCGGTCAGTTAAAGGTATAATTATACACGCTTATAGAGAAGATCGCAGACGATAAGATAAGGTTACGGACGTTACAAATCGACTGAAAGAAAGAGTCACCGAAGCAACGTGACTCCCGTTTCCGGTTCCCTTTCTTCCCCCCATCTTTCGACACAATGGAGTCATAAGCGTGGACAGCGAGCGTAGCGGAGGTTGGCGAACGCATAATGCGTCGCGATGATCCTCGAGTGTCGAATTGCCGTGGCACGCGCCACCACGCTCCAATGGATCGTCCCACGGATGCCACCCCTTTTGTGCCCTCTAAACACGTAATTGTCGCCACCATTCAACCCTCCTGGTCCCCACTGTACACGGAACCACCACCGTGACTATGATACCGGGCGAGCAGTGGGTGGTCGCCGGACACCCTCGACAGAAACGAAGGGAGAATGCGACGTCTCGCTCGCGGAAACACTTGATTTATGTTTGTTGATTCTAAAAATCACTCGATTCCCACACACCCGCCCCGTTGCGTTAATTGACCGTCCTGCAGTGGCAGCATATGCTGCCACTCGAGTTTCCCATGATTAGGGACCCCTTCGCTCGACAATAGGACACGTTTTCAACACCGTGTAAATTTACCTGGGTCGCTGTTTTTTTATACGTTTCTAGGAGGAAGTTAGGTTTGCCGGATGGAAATGGAAAAGTTCAAAGGCGCGTATTTTTTGTTTCGGTTGTTCGTGAGAAGGGAAAAATAGAGTGTATCGAGAGAGCAATTAGTAGATAGACTCCGTCGGTGACACACTGTGATCGTGAATCCTGTCATCCACGGTATTGTTCGTATTCTGTCCTTCGAAACCATCATTGTCTTCGCACCCTCGTCCGAGACAGCGACGGACGAGAAAAAAGGGCGAGGTTTTCTCGTCAAAGTGGCAACGCCTTCTCTCCTAATTGATCAAATTGGACGACCAAGGCTTTGTTGGAATTGAACGGTCGTTAATGAAAGGAGAATCGCAAAATTCGTCTTGTACCTTGGAAGAGTGAGGTACCACTCCTACGTTGATTTCTTGAGAGTGAGACTTTACAACCATATGGTACTTGGGAAGTATTCAGAGTTACTCAAAGTAATTCACAGTTAATCAGATTCTTCTAAGAGGCTTTTTCGTCTTCGTGTGAATTGGTGAACGAAATTAATGAAATCCACAGATACAAAGGAGAATAATCGCTGATTTTCGAAAATATCTAAAGATTCTCCGAGTAATTCACTGAGGAATTTGGGTTAATAAAACTTTTCCACTTGCATGCGAATTGGTGAATGAAATCGACGAACTCCACAGATACAAAAAGGAGCATTCGATCATTCCAATCGCTTACTTAAAAAATGTCGAAAGATTCTCGAAGAAATTCAGGGAAGAATTTAGGTTAATCAGACTCGTCCAAGAGACTTTTTCGCCTTCGCGCGAATCGGTGAAAGAAATTCGCCGAAATCCACAGATACAAAGTGGAGCACTCGATTATTTTAATCCTTCGAAATATCGAAAGATTCTCCAAAAAACTCACCGTAGAGCTTAGGTTAATCAGACTAGTCCAAGAGACTTGTTCGCCTTGACGCGAATCGGTGAGCGAAATCGCCGCAATCCACAGATACAAAGGGGAGTCTGTTTAGAACGTGTTGTCTGCTCGATGACTTTATTATAAACCGAACCGAAGTGCGCAATTACGAGGGTGGTGTACGAAAGGGATTGGGGTGACGACCCCTTTGCAGCATCATCGGGAACGATGGGGCGTTCCCCTTCTTCCCCCCGGTAGATTCATGGGTATGTATCTCGTTTTCACTAGGTACAAACGCACGAGCACGCTTGTACCATCCTAGATGGCACACGTACCCCAAACGAGATCCACTTACGAGGCGAGTCTTTTACACGGAAAGGGGGATGGATGGACAGGAGAAAAAGTTAAACGACACGCGACCATGTTTGCACGTTTTCCTTACGAGCCATTGCCTCGTCAACGCACTCGATTAACTTTTCCATCGAGACTCGCAGCCGTTTAGAAATTCTACATAGTCACAGCTTTTCGGAAATTCCACAGAGAAGAATTGATATGTTGTAATTGTAAATTTGATAGATTTTTCATCCCCTCGTTGGACGATGTCGCGCGGTTAAATACCTTTTGATATCGGGTTGGCTGGATTAAAGATTGAACGTAATATCGGGGAATGTAATTAAAATTTATATTAGAGGGTACAACTTGTGGATTACGAGTGCTGAGCCATCGCGGCGACTAATTATAAATGACTATTAATTGCAATCAGAGGAGGGAATCCAGGGACGAGGCAATGAACGTAAGACCACCGTGCGACCTGTGAAAAAGGAACTTGATTACGTCTTTATAAACGATAATATCCTGGTTAATTAAACGCAAAAGAAAGACGAGTAGACTAGCGATAAAATAATTACATTCGCCGTTGAAAAAAGAAAAAAAGAAAGGGGGAAAAACACATTCTGCTCGATCTTAAATCGAGAAAAATGTTTCGAAGATTGTCCGAAGAAGAAAAAAGTTGAAGAGTGTTCTGTTGGTGTGTTAGGTGTTCGGAGGTTCCTTCGAGCAGAGTACAGTGGTTTTTTCGATTTTAAAGTGTAAGCGATCGCGAGAGACCGCAGTTGGAACTTCATAAAGGAAAAGCAGACGGCAACACGGCGTTATTGGAATTTCCAAAACCGGTAACCGGCTTTACCACTAGATTGCTCCGCAAGGAGGAAACCATCCAATCGTTCACCGGATGTCCTCCTTGCCTCCACTCTCTGCCTCGCTCTCTCACTCTCTCTCTCTCTCTCCTTCTTCTTCTTTCTCATTGTGCCAACTCTACGGCTGCTTTACTTAAAACCCCGTTCCCCGCTATATTCCTTTCTGGCTCGAATTCGCGCCTCTCTTCCTACGATTTTACATCAATTTCGCGTCGATTGTCTTGGTCGTTTTTTTCTCTCCCACCCGATGGAACGCCGCTGAAAAACGAGAAACTATTTCCACAGTTGCCCGACGACAGAATCTGTTCCTCGCTGCCGTTCAAATTGAAACGGGGGAAGCTGAGTTTGTGCAATGCAAAAATACACCTGTTAACCCTTTAACCTGTAACAACGTGTCAGACTCGTGGCAGAGATTCTGGTGAAGATGTGAGAAAAATAGTTGCATTAGTTAGCTTTCGTTTGAATTCGTAACACTAAGGATTGATAAATGTAATTAATCTGTGACAGATTAGCTTTTGCCACCTGATACAGTACTAAAACTGTAAATGGCTGACGCTTAGATGCACAGTCAGAAAAGAAATCATATGTTAAGGGGTTAAGTGCAGTTTATCGCAAAGATTTGGTGTATCAAGTAACGAAAGATTCAGCTGGAAGTTTGACTTTTCCCTCGAATTTCACCCAGTTACCCCGGAAAATTGAATTGAAACGAAGGAACCTGAGACTGTATAACGCAAAAATACACCTGTTAAGTGTTTGGTGTATCGAGTAACGAAAGATTCAGCTATAAGTTCGTCTTTCCCCCCGAATTTCACCCAGTTACCAGAAAATTTCTCTTTCCAGCCGAACGAAGAGTTCAACAGGCTGAACGAGCCGCTGCAAACAGTGTCCACAGGATACTGTTCCACCAACTACTCCGTCAGCCAAGCCAGCAGCGAGGAGAAGCTCCACCCTGGTAAGTAAAAGACAGAGAATACCTATCGACAACGCATGAAACGTCTAGAGAAGTAAAGAAGCTGAAGAAGAAGAGGAGGAAGAAGAAGAAGTTGGATATTTCGATCAGTTTGCCAAGGTATTCGTATCTCGGAGACGAGACTTTTCGTGAACGAAATCGAGGAGGAGAGTGGAGGGGCGGTCACCAGCGTTCGGGTCACCATCTCCCCTGTTCCCCTGACCCCAGAGACTCTCGAGGAGCTGCGATTTTGAAGCTCTTTGATACGACGTTGCCCCGGGAACATCGCCGTGACACACCGAGTCTTTGGGCGCAAACACGCACACGTATACAGACGCGCGAGACGTTCCGTGGTTGAAGAAGAAAATCCACGCAGGCAGAAGGCGTAGCGAGCATGTGCAGGATGTACGCGAACTGTGTACAACGGGGCGAAGAGGGAACCACCCCCTGAAGAGAGCCTGTCAACGGCAGGCAGTCGAGTCAATATCTTTATATAGTCGCATCAAGGATGATATTATTTTCTACGAGTCCTCGCTGCAATTACGTTTTAAGATCACGTGAAACTTCGGGACAGCCTGATCGCTCCTTCAATCCGACGTAGTTTGCAAATTTCTTTTTTTCCTTCGCTTTTTGACAATTATCAGGCAATTCCAAAGACTATAAAACGACTTAGACGATTCACTGTCTCTATCAGTAAGGAAAATTCTCCCTTTTAATTGTCGAGAAGGACAAATTTTGCCATGAGTAATTTTAAGAATAATTCGATACAAATTTCAAGGTAAAGACAGTCATCGGGCAATTCTGAAGACCATGAAACGATTCAGACGACTCTTAGACGATTTTTCAACACTGTCTACCAGCAAGGAGAAATTCTTCCCTTTTAATTGTCGAGAAGGACGTTTTTTCATATAACAGTTTATTGTGAAATTTTGCCAGAAGTGATGGTAATAATAATTTGATACAAATTTCAATGCAAAGACAGTCAGCGGACAATTCTAAAGACCATAAAACCTCTCCTGGAACTTTAAGTCAACTCGGGCGACTGTCTCTATCAGCAAAGAAAAAGTCTTCCCTTTCATCGCACACTATTTCGGAGTTTTCCCATTAAAAATGGTCTCCGCAAAGGACCTGCCTTCTACCCCCGTCGATCTCCACATTCACAACCCTCTTTCACATCTCAAAATTACCTAGAAAAAGACGAACATTACTACAACGCTAATTTGTCACTGCGTTTACCAAAAATCGCACCGAGAGTGTTCAGCGTTCTACGCTAATTAGAATTCTAATTTGCCAGGTCGGCGTGTAACAGAATTCAGGCTACTTCGGTGAATTAGTCCCTGTGGTACCGTTAGTTTTGCTCAGCCTTGACCCAGAAACGCGTCGACACGGCGAGAAGCCCGAGGACGAATTCAATAAGCAACGTATTATCGCCGCAAAGAGCCCCATGGGGTGGCCGTACCCCCGTAGGATTCGTAAACCACCCTAGCCGTCGTCTGGGAGCAGTGATTGACACTTTATATCTAACATTGGCATGCCGTGGTGTGAACCACCAGCCAGGATGGTCCGCCTCCACCTAACTCAATCACAGCCTATAATGCTGCAATTTCTCTATCGTAATCACGTTACGCCCCACACCACCCCGTTCTGCCCGTTCCACATTTCGGGCGACGACGATTCGCCGTTGAAGAAATATTGAAACGTCGACGAATCAACGAAAGAACGAACCTTCGCAGCTTTTCGCTCGCTTTCCAACATTTCTCCGCGAATTGCGGGGGAAAATGTATTACGCGCAGAGGTTCGAATTAATATCAATACGGAGTATTCCTTTGTGTGAAATATTGCAAATGAATTTTTTCAGGATTTTTGGGGACGATCGAAGTTTCATTTGAAAAGAACGAAAATAGATTAAGAATTGGAATAGTTTGCATTATTGCCGACTAGACTGCGGATTTTTATTAATTTCGGGAAAATTTGGAGACGTGAAAATACACGGAGTTCGTGTGATAAGCAAAAATGTGGAAATATACCGAAAATATGGTATTCACTATAATACTTAGTTAATAACGCGATTGAGGCCATTGATGGAAAAAGGGAACTTAGGCTTGTGTCGTTTAAATCGACTCAGGTATGTGTTATATATGTGTATAATAATGTCAGGAACATATTACTTCCCTTTTCGATTTAATTGCACTACTCTTCGTTAAATAATACGGTAAAGAAAATTTTGAAATCGATTTTCTAGAAATGGCACTTTATGGTACGCGCCCTTTTTACTTTTTTAATTACATTCACAAAAATATGAAAATTATGTATAAAAATCCGCAATCTCTGCCATTTTTCCGCCCAACATGCAAAAATCGTCACAGAAACTCGATGGCTTAAAGAAGACACTTCTACACCGAATATTTCCCATTTGTAACGTTGCTTCCGAAACTCCAACGTTAAGTTGAAGTCCGAAGACGGAACGCGTTATTATCCACGAGCTATGAGTCCGAAGCAAATTCGATTCGTCAGAGGAGACTGTGACTGTGAAGAAAACGAGGTTACTGACAAGTGGCTACCCGTGGCGAATCCTAGAGGCCCATTAAACGGACCCCACGTAGCATACATTTCTCTCCGCATTCTTATGTACAACGAAAGGGGTTGTTTTTGCCACTGATTCATCCCTACCAAAGCATCTCGCCTTTGTTTCCATCTTACGCCCCCGCCTGTCCTAGAATTTTATTACAGCTCAGACATCGTGTCTCATACCCGCGTATAATTACCTAGAAACTCGCTCTGCCATTGCGTGTCCGAAACATCTCTCCGCGTGATAAAGTAAGAGAGAGGAGCCAAAAAAGTGTCTCCTTTTTTTCTTTCTTTTTCTTCTATTTTATTATAATCCTTGCCTTTTGGCTTCGGATGACTTCCAGACTGTATCTTTTCTATTTACAATATTTTACATCTATCTTACCTTGCTTAACTTCTATTATATTATATTAATTATCTTTATTTCTTTACCTCTATCATATTAATTATCTTACATTGATTACCCTATATTGATTGTCTTTCTAAAGAACTTAGTCTTTATTTATCTCCTCCCTATCCTTCTTCGGTCCACTTCTCCTCCATTTCTTTTCTCCTTTTTCCTTCTCTTTCTATCTAAGAAAACGTCTCTCGTTACAACGATAATTACACACGTCAGAATTTATTGTCATTCCACGATGAATAATGAATATTCATTGCGGTTGACGATGTAACGTGCTGGGAATATACGAAGCATTAATTTCACGCCTGGGGTAATTATCTCCCGAGTAACCATTAATCATTATACGGCAAACGTGGGATTCGCTATCTAAGCTAATTCCTCGGCTTGACTCGTGTAATGAAAGCGTAAGAACAAGAAAGATAACATTTAGCTTGCTACAATGTTCGCCGACCTTAGTTCACATTTCTTTCCACCTCCAGATTACGCGCAACCTAGATTCGCTCTAATAGGGAACAGCTACCTAGTGTTGTAATATTTTTAGAAACGGTCGTGTAAAATTGATTTCAGAGAATGAAATATACCCCACACAGGAATACAGGCAAGAGCCGTGGCTTCAGGATGGTAAGTAGCTTTTGTTATAAACAATTTATCTAAGAAGTTATTATATTTTCAATGGAAAAAACAGAATTTTGTATGTGAAATAGGCTAGTTAAGTACATATAGAGATTTTAAAAAGTGTAGGTATCAGCTGCCCGGATAGCTCAGTCGGTAGAGCATTAGACTTTTAATCTAGGGGTCCAGGGTTCAAGTCCCTGTTCGGGCGGATATTTTTTACTTATTATTTTTCGTCGTTTATCGTTCGAATATCGTCGAAACTCGTGAAAAATAGGGAGATTTCAAAGGAATTATTTGTCCGTAGTGAAAATTCTCGATGCTTCAACGTAGTTTTCCATTACTTGGATTGAATGCAATAATTATGAAAGGAAAGTCGAGTGTAAAGCTTTAAAACACTCGACTTCCGTTCCAGTTCCCTTTCAGCGGAACAAGACTGCGAGTTTCTGGAAACTCAGAAGCGTATCGTAACATTCTCGTAGACATTGTTCGTTGTTGGAAAATGTAACGAGGAACGGGAACGATCCATTTATCGAGCTGATAGCGAAGCTCTATTCGTAAATCTTCCTCGAGCGTGATTAAACTATCCGGAACATTAATTTTGATTATTTTGACGAACTTTAATGTAATGCACGGTGGATGCAGTGTAATAATCGCGATAACGAGGGGACCTACTGGCTTCTACGAAATTATACTCGCACAGAGGGTGATTCTTATTGTTAGCCAATCGTTAATGGAAGAGACGGGGGTTGCGAAAGTAGGGTATCTTTGGAATTTTATAGGATAAAAACCGCTCGAGTTATCATTCTGAAATTTTGCACAGTTGTTCCCACATATATTATAGTGTTACCTGAATTTTTTCATAGAAATCCATATAATAATTACGGAGATACAATTCATATTTCTCGACGATTCCTAAGTTACAAAGAAATCGACCGTTTCAAGTTGTACTTTGATTGAATCGCATTACAGGGAGCAGCTGCGAGACCGAGGACAGCGAGCAGTACGTGCCAGAGTTCCACCGGATGTCAAGTTAGTGTTAAAAACAAAAATTTCGATACACTTCGCCGCTTCGCTCGATCGAATTCGAAGGATCTCGCGACGCTCACCCCGTAAGACTCGCCTAATTGCTACGTTCCGTGAACGAGAGGCGCACGTAGGCTCGCAGGATTTCAATCTCCATAGAAACGGAAGTTGCACGGAAATGTATCGCGTATGCAATTTAATCCCAATTTGGAAAGAACTTCGGTACAATCTTCGCGAATAGGAAACTGTGAATTTGCGCATCGCCAACCTTCAAACATCGTTACTCTTCGCATTTACGATCTTCAACGCGAAGAAGGGTAGCGAGAAAAATCAGCTTGCCGCCGACAATGAGATTTTTTCTCTCTCTCTTTCTCTCATCGGGCAATATATACGGTCGAGGATATTAAAAAAAAAAAAAAAAAAGGCCAATAAAGCGCCCGAGGCTGGTGTTTTTAAAGCGGCAAGAAAGAATCAACACAAGACTCCCGTCGATTATCGATATCACGTTACACGAGGAAGCACTTTATATTAAGTACACAGGCTTTTTTTTTTCATCCCCTTACTTGAACCTCCGCTGATTAGCGTATCGAATCGACCAAGGAGAATCTCCTCTTCTTTATCAGTTGATGATAAAAAAGGGAAAACGACGGGAGAGTGGACGAAATGGGGGAAATTGTTTAGTTGTTTGTTTGTAATAATTGGAACTAAGAAAAGGAGGAGAATATTAGGTCATCTCGCAAGTTGTGTCATTTTAGAAACCTAGTTTCGATACAAAAATAATGGTATTTATACTTATTGTTAATCAATGATATATTGCCATTTTTTAGGCAATCTGTTTCCCTCTTTTAAACAAATTCTTAACGTCAACTTTCAGTGATCTGAATTTTCGACCATTTGCCATTTTTCTTCTTTTCAAAAAAATTCCTATCTTCAGTATTACCAAACCGATCCAACGTCAACATTCGGTGATCTGTATTTGCGAAGATTTTACCATTTAAAAAGTTTCCTCGCGAACGAAATAGATGGTAACCCAATGGTTAAGAGAATCTGGTAAATGTGGTATTAATTCTCACTTCAATTGTTTAATTTCATCTACCATTCATTTTTCAAATCTAATCATTCAACAATACAGCACACCTTCATGCTCAACATCTTCAAACAAGCTGCCCAGATTTACCAAATTCTCAGTCCGCTTTCTATATTTCGAAAATGACTGCAAATTAAACCTAGAGAAAATAAATAAAAAAAAGTATATCTTTTCCATGTGTAGAAAAGAAGCGACGTAACTTACAGGATGACCACACTAGAGAAGAATCCAACCATCCTCGAATTTAGCAACGAATCGTTAACTGACTACCGACAATCTCTCCCTTGAAACAGAGTCTCTATGCGTGCACGCTTTGGAAAATCTGGCAAATATTTCGATGCGCGTCGAATAGACGAGCAAACGGCCAGAGGGAATGGCGGATAATGTCTATATGCTCGCACACATACACCGATCTTCCCTCCCTGTATACGTGTGTTAACTCGATAAAGAAATTTCACGTTGCTCTGTATGAAATAGACGCGTGCAGCAGCAACGATTAGCGTTCCTCGCGGAATATCGAGGTGATTCGATCCCAACCTCTCTCTGGGAACGGAATAACAAAGATGAACGTACAGTGGACTCGCGTTTACATTGAAAATTTGCTAGCGTTCACTTCCACGCGATTATAATTAGCAACGGTATTATACGAATTGTAACATCACCGCTCTCGCGACGGCCACGTCAAATTTACTCTTCACCTGTTCATTTTATCCGGCACGAGAGAGGGCCCCGTTTGTAAATGTAATATACACGCAAACAATCAGAACGAAGCTTGCACGGGGTAAACAAGCTGATCGAACCAGGTCCTAGATTTACCGATAAACTTTTATTCCAGGCATTGTGTACCGGATGTTGTTACGTTTCGATATATTAGTGTAACGTCGGAAAAGAGATTTTGCTAATTCTTGTTTGTTTTTTTTTTTCCTACTTTTATTTCCATACAGGCCAATAGAGTTTGATTATTTTTTGGTTGTTATCGTACAGTGTGATATTCGTATTTCTTTTTTCTCACCGAATTTTCTTCTCCCGAATTTGGAAAATAACGCGGACGAATTTCTTTTTCTCCCCAATTTGAAAAATAGCGCGAACGAATTTGCTTCTCCGAATTTGGAAAATAACGCGGACGAATTTCTTTTTCTCCCCAATTTGGAAAATAGCGCGGACGAATTTTCTTCTCCCCAATTTGTAAAATAGCGCGGACGAATGTTTTTCACCCCAATTTGGAAAATAGAGTAGACGAATTTTTGTACGCTTGGATAATGGCGAATGGAAAGAAGATAAACGGTTAGGAGAAGTGGAGATAGGCCTTGAACGGGGTGGGATCTGGAGGATTCCTTTCGATTCGGCGGTTCTACTCCTGTACCGAGTAAACTTCCGATGTTTGCAAATACAATGATTGCCGGAGGCCTCTGACTTATGCTTCCCACGGCCAGAGTCTGTTTGATTTATCGGGGGCGCACCCTACGGCCACGCAAAATCGTCCACGGCCCCATTAGGAAGCGAACCGAGGCCCCCACGTGCCGCTGCAACGATGCGCCTTCACTTCCGCCGCGACACGCGCCCCTCTGTCCTCTGCCATCATGATCTTTATTCCAAGAAACGCTCCTCGTTCGATCGTTAAAATCATTCACCGTTCGTCTGTATATCCGCGATAGTTTTCCCTCCTGGAAACATATAGCTTCGATGTCGTTCAAACGAGCTTTCGCTTTTACATTTATCGGGGGTAGCTTGGCACTTGAGGCTTGAAACATTCAAGTTTTTGCTCTACTTGGAAATTTACTTTGCTGTTTTCACTTGTTTACCGAGGAAGACGAGTTTACTTAACATTTAAATATTTTGAAATTTATACTTTTTTGGTAATTACAAATTACAATTACTATTACAAAATTGGAAATTTGGAATTTTTGTATATCGGTATGACGTCATACCGGCATTTTCGTATTTCAGTTTCTGTAAAAGTTTGGAAGATAGTATTTTAAGTTTCGGTAGAAGTCTCTGCTTAAAGCACGATAATTTATTTATTCGAGGGATTGCTCATTTTGAATCCTTTGTCGTATAACAACGAGTCAGATTCCAGCTACAGATTCTGGTCAAGATGTGATAGAAACAGTGATATCCATAGCAAAAATTAATTTTCATTCTAACTCTCGATTTAATTTATAAAACTGAACGCTACCAAATTTAATTAATCTACGATGCATTGCATTTTCTCTCTTAATATAGTACTAAAACAGTAAATAGCTGACGCTTAGATGCACAGTCAGAAAAGAGAATCGCACTGTTACGTCTGTATTAAAGAAAAAATACGTCGCATTCACATTTACAAAAATTCAGTAACCTGTTATAATTTTTCCTCATTTTTAATTACAATCTAGAAACATTCCATTTCTGTTTGAGAAGTGAACCCAGTTAATAAGCTAACATACTAAACATTACAACTTAATTTACTACCAAGCTGCCCCTCATACATCAATTTCTCACATTCCCCAACTCCTCCACAAAATTTCACCCCTTCTATCACAGATGCGAACGTAAAACAAGAGACTGTGAACTGCAGAAGAATCTCCGACACCAATTACTCACAGTACCAAGTCCCAGTGAGTCATCCACACTCGCAAAGCGGCACATTTCTAGATCTAGATCCTGAAAATCGCAACACGTGCTTTCCGTAAGTGCAACAAATTCCCTCGAACTAAGAACCTTCCTGATCAAATAAAAAATCAATAATCGTTCACGTATATGTTGCACAGAAACAGCAAACTGAATTCAAGAACGAGCGAAAGCACGAAAAATATCGCCGTGAAGGAGGAACCAGCGGACAGAGGCTACGGGGAGCCAATTTCCGTGACGAACATCCCCACGTCGACAGCTCAGGACACTCGAAACAGTAAGAGAATCACGATTTTCCTCGATAATTAGCAAACAGTAGCGCGTAGTCCTAGTAGATAATGTTCTTAGCATGTTCGACAAAGCTTCTGATCCGACGACACACTCTCCTCGAGCGTGCACCGTGACAAATCTCTCGACAATGGATCCACGTGGCGCTGGCTACCCCATAGATCCCATAAATAACTGGAGCACGGGGGAAGTGCTCGGTGTTCCATCCATTAATCGAGCTCTAGCTCGATCTCTTCTTCCGGTCCGTGTTTTTAGAGCTCTTCGGTGTCTCCAACTCCCTGTATTTTCCTCCTCTTCTCTTTAATTATCGCTCGTAATAAATGCACGGTTTATACGATTTTCGGTATTGGGTCAAGTAAATTGGGCAGGAAGTCGCGTACTAAATAATCTGGAGACGTTTCGACGTTAAATTCATTGATAATCCTGGGGCAATGTTCGTTGTTGAGCACAGTGGACCCGGTCACGCGTGACTAAGTACACGTAAGTGAATAATTGAAGAATGCTTTCAACTCGAAAGCTGGCTGGTAGAATCCAAGCGAAAGCTGCTAAACGAAGGAAAGAGCATGGAATTCTCTCCCTTGGGAGATTGCAAGTCGCGCGCCAGAATTTCTCTCCTGCGACCCGGGACTCGGCGAGTCTGGATTTTTGCGTTTCCATTTCAATCTTGCGTCTTGAACAATCGCTACAAAGTTAATTGAGTAAAATTCCAAATTTTTCCATTCGCTTGAAATTCCAAATTTTTCTATCTAATAACCGGTGTTCGATACGATCGCTCTTAAATCACTGGAGTAAAATTCCAAATTTTTGGATTCGTTTGAAATTCCAAATTTTTCGATACGTTTGAAATTCCAAATTTTTCTCTCAAATAGCCAGTGTTCGATACAATTGCTCTTAAGTCACTGGAGTAAAATTCGAAATTTTTCCACTCGCTTGAAATTCCAAATTTTTCCATTCGCTTGAAATTCCAAATTTTTCCATCTAATAGCCGGTGTTCGATACGATCGCTCTTAAGTCACTGGAGTAAAATTCCAAATTTTTGGATTCGTTTGAAATTCCAAATTTTTCGATACGTTTGAAATTCCAAATTTTTCTCTCAAATAGCCAGTGTTCGATACAATTGCTCTTAAATCACTGGAGTAAAATTCAAAATTTTTGAATTCGCTTGAAATTCCAAATTTTTCCATTCGCTTGAAATTCCAAATTTTTCTATCAAACAGCCAATGTTTGATACAATCGCTATAAAGTCACCCGAGTAAAATTCGAAATTTTTCCGCTCGCTTGAAATTCCAAATTTTTCTCTCAAATAGCCAATGTTCGATACAATTGCTTTGAAGTTACTTGAATAAAATCCAAAATTTTTCAATTCGCTTAAAATTCCAAATTTTTCTATCAAGCAACGAGTGTTCGATACAATCGCTGTACGTATCACCTGGATAAGATTCCCGGGAAATTTAGGTGAAAGTTATTCTTAGATCGTGGATCTATTAGTTAATAGAGTCCGTAGATGGCACGATCTAGATGTAAAAGGTAGAACGAAGGAAGGTATTGCAAGCTCATGGTTGGTAATCAGACCGATTAGTCTTCCTTTATTCACGCACGTACACCAAACGAATCCTTTAGGAAGTTAGGCTGCTACATATGTATATTCGTTGCCCGACACCGAGCGCGTATACCCATTTACTTCCAAGTCACCCGGGAATTATGCTTCTACTTCTCTTCGCGTAATTCTCCCTCCCATTAAGCCGTTTCAATTATTTACACGCAGTTTAGATTAATAATAGGATCATACCTATCGCTATTGATACCCTCATCGACACATATGGCCTTCGGATTGCGTTTCCATCGCTATAGGCTTACGAACTTGCATTTGTTTGATCAATTTTATTTTTGTAACGTCGTTGAGCAACGTGGAGATCGGATGTCGGATAAATTTCTGAATAATTTGGTAATTGATAGGTTTAATTAAATTTTTGTTTAAATTAATTTGTAAGTAACGTGAATATTTGTCTCTTGGCAATCCTCTAAGTTCTTTATTTTTATTAACGCCAGTGACCGGAGGGCCTTAAATGTTCAGAGTAATTAAAATAAAACGAATGTCGTCGACTAAAAATTTCGAACGTCACAACTAACTAGACGTTATTTTAATTAAAAAAATAATAATAAAGCATAGTAAGCATAATATAATACTATGCTTAGAATAATGAAAATTTTCTTCTGGCCCCATGAGCGAAAGATGGAAATCTCGCGTGACAATCAACGTGTTAACCTAATCCAAGACCAGCGGTGCTTTAAACTTGTAGAATTTTTTTCAGCGTTGAAAAGTTCCACCGTTGCTAAAAAAGTTGCGAAAAAGTTTAACGCTAAAATAGTCAGCGTTGAAATAGTCTACTTTGTACTTGGGATTGAGAGGCTACTCTTTGGAATGTATGAAAATGAGAAAATCGTGGATTTCTGGTACGAAATCTCGAGCTTAGAGGGTTAAGCAGAATGAACGAATCGTTTGAAAAGCGCATGATAATGATATTTTTTAGAGAAACAAGTGAAATAAACACAGAGAGATACGAGGAATACAGTAACAGTCCTTGGTGTAGACGGTAAAGAGGGTGTATCGTGTGTACCTGTCTCCCTAGTCCACTAAATCGACCAGTTACGTTGACCAATGTAGCGGGTGGAATAGTAATAACCTGTTAATGGATACAGATTGGTCGCCACCCCGCTAATTAATACGAGGATCACGAGGATTAGAGACGGTCCAAGTTCCATCCATTGATCAACATGTGTCGCAATTTCGACATAGTTAACCCTTTACCTGTAAATTTTACATTTTGCATAAATAACCATTCTTTCTGTACAATTCCGCCTTGACTAACGCTGGATTAACCCTTATGTTCAATAATCTGCTACTCTTTCGCACATTTTCTCACTTAAAATATTTTAATAATCCGGCTAAATTGTTGTTATTTCGCATATTTCCTATCCGCGTTTGCTTCAAGTTTAGAATTTCTTACCGGAAAGCTACTAAAATTGCGCGATAATTGCGAGTGCAGCTCCATTTCCACCAAATTGCTGTTATTTCGCATATGTCTTATCCGCGTTTGCTTCAAGTTTAGAATTTCCTTATTGGAAAGCTACTAAAATTGCGCGATAATTGCGAGTACAGCTCAATTTCTACTTCGAGTAAATTAGAAAAAAGTGTTTAGAAAATTATTCTTTCGACTTAACCCTTTGCTACGGCAGCTTTTAACGCGCAACGTGGATGACTGAGGGTAAATTATTAACCACGGCTGGAAAATTTCGCATTTTTCCTTCATCGTTTTAAATTTCGGTTCGTTAAATTAAGGTAGAAATGCGTAAAGGGTCAAAGTAATTCTTCGTTTTGACTGTACACTTCAGACTTTTGGGTGGAAAAGGACCTAAGACCTTGTGTGCAACATATGAACCTAGACAGTAAACGTTTAAAATACTGTTAAGGAACGTAAACTTGATAACAGCAAAAATGACTAAAAACATAAAAAGGCGGTGGGTCAAAAAGGACCCGGCGACCGCTCTAGGGTTAAATAAGGCTTCAAAACACCAATAATCGCCAATAGTAACGAAAGAGTTAACGCTAAAAAGAGAGCACTAATTGAAAAAATATATATTTTTATTATTAAATTCGCAAGATTTCTTCGATAACCAAAGGGTTAACTCGAACGGCACCGAAGAATATCCCGAATTCGATCTGGCGCTCCCGTAAAAACGTTGCTCCGCGAACGGGGAGAAAGAGAAGAAGGGCATTTCGCCGCGTCAGGTGGGTGGAAAATGGACCTTGCATTATTAACCAGCCTCTACTCCGGAATTCGGGGATCAGGGAGACAGAGATAGCAGGATAAAGACAGAGGGGCGGGGGAGAAAATGAGAAGAGCAGAGGGAGGGGATGGTGGAAGCTGGTTGTGAAAGAGAGAAATAGAGAGAGAAAGAAGGAGAAAGGTTCTCGTCTGAGAGTGGACGAGTGGAGGCCGTCCTCTTTTCCCGTGCAACCCTTCTGCGCACCGCCCCTGACCAGTCCCGGCAGCTTCAACCCTTTTCCTGCCTCGGCACATCGCCACCGGTTTCATCAGCTCGCGATTAATTTTAATCTAAAACTACCCGCAAAGCCTCTGGCCCCGCTTGCACCGTTGAGGTCGACCCCTTTCGCCCCTCTTTCCAGAGATAGTGCCAGATTGGCCCGCAGCTTTCGTCCCCTTTCCTCTCTACTTGCTCCTCCGCTGTCTGTCTCGTCTACACGAGATCGTGATCCGACCGACGTTTGCCAGCCAGCCTGCTAAAGCTAACTTGCCGACACGATTAACTTCGACGACCCTTCTCTCTACTCCCTCACCTCTTCGTCACTCGGATATTCCTATTAACATTCGTGTATGTGTATACACGCTGTTGAGGTCTCTTCTCTTCTCTTCTTCTGTTCTTCTTTCTCGCGTCGTGCTCGTTCTTTGTCTCCGAGTGAAACAGAGGTTCCTGAGATTTTTTTGGAAAAGTGTGCAGATTGTATATGTACTATGGTACAGTTTATCGACGTTTACTTAGGAATTTGTTTACAGTGTTCTTTACTTCTGGGAGCGGTTTAATTTGTACGGCGGCAGTTGTTAATTGGAATATTAACCCTTGGACAGTTTTGACGAGTGAGACTGAAGAGTTTAACTCAAGAGAGACTTTTAGGAAGACAGTTAGAAAGAGACACTGCGCTTTAAAAATAATCACACACACTTGGTTAGGTTCGTAATTATATCAGACTCTCAAAGGGTTAATTACAATCTAATTACATTAACACCGATTAATGCCCAAATAATCGGTTACGAAATAAAGATATTTTTCCCAAAGAAATACACATGATTGTCAATTCGATATAGGAAACAACTACAGAAGATAGCCTTTGAATAGCAATAAAAAATATTATTGTCAATCTGACCAGGCGTGGTAGGATTACTATTATTTTTCCTCTGACTATTCATCTAAGCGCCAGCCATTTACCGTAAGTTTTACAAACTAAAACGATAGTTAGGATTACACTTAATTTCCCTTACATCTTGACCAGAATCTCGACCACAAATCTGACACGTTGTCGTAGATTAAAGGGTTAAGAAATTTCTCCGATCTTCGACGTCCTCATTCTTACGAACGACTCGGGAGCGGGTTAATCGAGGAGTAAAAAGACGAAGGATATCGCAAGCCGTAGCCCGTGGTGCATCGAGCTCGATGTCGAAGGGGGGTGTGGAGGCTTCTCAATTTTTCAATATTCCCCGTACACGACTTGGAACGTAACCGGATTACGGTTCGAGAATAGCTTTTTCGGCTCGAGGGACCACGAGGGCGGTGGCGGC
>NW_017100293.1:381043-390831 GCF_001263275.1 Habropoda laboriosa | reverse complement strand
GGTGGCGGCGTGCTCCCCGAGAGGAGAGCACCCGATTAATATACATATCGCGCGGAGCTCCGCGCGGTATTTCAGGCGGTGCTTGCTATCCGCGAGCTCAACCCCGTGGGCTTTGAATATCAACCAATTTCCTGCCGATATTTGTGTGACGAGCACCACTTCACCAGCGACCGCGCGTGAGTGCAATCGCTAATACGCCGCTCTTCACTTTCCTTCTTTTTCACGGAGAACCACAGATCCTCTGCCTCTTCTGCTCCGTCCATCTCGCTCCTTTCTCGTCTTTCTCTTGCTGGAGATTCGCTAAATGTGTACTTGGACTGGTGAACGATACTTTTGTCTCGTGTGTCGTGTCTAAATTATGTAGGAACGAAGATGAATGCAGAGTGTAGCTAGTTTCACTCGTTGATAAGCGATTGGGTAGTTTACTATTCTGAGACATTTTGGTCCATACTGTTCTTGGATATAACGAATCAGAGTATAATTTGAAACGTTTAGTTTTCCCAACGCAAAGGTTTTCTATCAGTTTTCTCAGAAATCGTTTTACCGATCTTAGACATTTATTATAATGCAATTCGTTCGTTTGCATTGTACGAATGTCGACTATGTATCGGATCCATTAAACCGATTGGGTAGATCTATCATTTTCTACCGTATCACTGACAACGAATGATATTTCATTTTCTTATTGCTGTTCGGAGACATTTTGTTTCGCACTGTTCCTGAATTTAACGATCCAGCGTTCAATTTGAAATTATTAATTTTCCCAAAAAACGTTTTCCCGATCTTAGACATTGTAAGTAATGTATTAACACGTTAAAATATCGACAGTATATTGACAATGGATTGATCAATTACCGCCGTGATATCAAAAGTCGATACTGTCCCCGTGTGATCGTCAACCACCACAGAAATCCTCGTGACAATCTCTTGTCTGCCTAAGAGTTCCGAATTGGTAACACACGGCACGTCCCTCACGGTCTTCTCCTGGCAGCGAACGTGTTAAGAAGATCTACATATCTAAATATCCAAACTTAACAACACCAAAATTCTCACAGGCAGCAATTTAGTCTATCAGCAGCAGCAGCAGTACGGAAACGGAACAAGAAACACCAGAGGCTCGCCATCGCCCAACAGACCAGCCAGCACCTCTTCCGCCGCCTCTCAATGGCAATCCACAGTGTCAGCTTCGAGCGAAGCTTTCTTCCCGCGACAGGAGAACTGGAGCTCGGATGTGTATGGAAAAAGAAGCGTAACGCCCACGTGGACCGAGTTAGGCGTGCAATTAGACGGCAGGAACTCGTCGTGGGAGAGACAGAGCAACTGTTACCAGAAGAAAGGCTCCCCGAGCTCGTGGAACGTGGACTACGCCGGCAAGAGGCCGCCTTCGACGACAGGAGTGTCTCCTTGGAGCGAGATGTCCGTTGGATACCAACAGCAACGCCGAGGATCCCTTCAGCTATGGCAATTCTTGGTCACCTTGCTGGACGATCCTGCAAACGCGCCTTGCATCGCTTGGACTGGTCGCGGAATGGAGTTCAAGCTGATCGAACCGGAAGAGGTAGACGATTGCACTCCCCGGCGAAGATTCGTGGATGATTAGGTAGAGAAGTAAGACGGTTTTATGGTTGTTCTACAGGTGGCTCGTAGATGGGGAGTTCAGAAGAATCGACCGGCGATGAACTACGATAAATTAAGCAGATCGTTGAGGTACTACTACGAGAAAGGAATAATGCAGAAGGTAGCTGGGGAGAGATACGTTTACAAGTTTGTCTGCGACCCGGAAGCGCTGTTCAACATGGCGTATGGATCTGGAGGATCGTCTAGCCTTCCCAGTGAAGTTCAAAATGGAGTCAGAAGTCAATCTATATCCGGGAAGATTTCCTCTTCCAACGATGCCTCTGATTTAGGGAAACATCCTAGCACTGGATACGGCGATGCTGTTCTTGCCATGTACTCTAATACTGCAGCAGGTGAGTACGTTGATCTGTAATAATTATTGGCTTAAGTGAAATTTGTTCAACTACATATATGTAGAATTTTTATTATCTGCGAGGGATTAAAATAAAAATCTTGCATTTTGGGGGCTCAGCCGGGATATCTCGGAAAACGCGCGAGAAACAGTTGTGATTATCGATTCGGAATTGTGTAGCGTCTTTATGTATGCCTATTCGTTATTCATTTCTTTATAGTTTCTGTTATTTTTCCCACAAATTAAGTATTTCGTTATTCTCCCTCGCAGATAATAAAAATCCTACATATGTGCTATTTTGTTCCGCTGTCTCGCTATCTTTGAGGCAGTTCCATGATTCCATCCTCCTTAAATTTGGCATCATTCTAGACGATGAACTGGTCCACGTTGTTTATTCCAACCCAATATTGTAATCCTCTGCTCTACGAAAATATTAAAAAAATGATTTATATTTTCAACACCGTATTATTAATGTTACTCACACTGTATAAAATCGAATTTTTGGGTAACAGTGTACGGACCATCAAGCCTGCACCATCTACACCAGTATCTAGGTGGTAACGAGGGCTTCAAGACTCCACCGAACAGATACCATCCCCATTATTCTCACGAATACAACAGCAGTCCCCATCATCCTCCATCCAGCTACGCAGAGACCTTCCTGAACTACGGTCGCTTGTCGTCCCACGACGCGTCCACCGAATCCAGAAGCCAGGAACTAGCGAGGATCCCGTACACGCAGGAAACAGAGGGTATCAGCAGAGAGAGAGAGGCGTCATCGATTTTGTACGACGGCGTGCAGAGAACGCAATTACCGGCCGCTCCTACTCTCTCTCAGCCCACCTTGCTAGACGCTACCACCACCAGCTCGAAGATCGAGCAAACTTCGTACGCCTGCCTCGGCGTAGGCAGCTGCGTCTGCTGAATCCCTCTCGTCTTTACCGGAAGACGAGAAATCATTCGAGGAAAGCTCTCTAGATCGTACAGCTGTGTTATATGACGCGTAAACGCGTACAGGTGTGTTAACGTGGAACGTGTGATCCGATAAACGAGACGACAGTTCGTCCATTCCGTCTGATTACATTTCGACAAATACGAATGTTCGGATTTCGGATGACACGTGCCATGAATCATGTAAATACTTCGAAACATTTCGACAAATACGAATGTTCGGATTTCGGATGACACGTGCCATGAATCATGTAAATACTTGGAAAAAAAAAAGATACGTACGATCCATCGGATCGAGGAAGAACCCTTGTAGCACGGGAGATGAAAGAAAATCGCTTGTGATCGTTGTTACACGCGCGAGTCCAAGTAGTACGTACACCAGGATCCTTGTAACTTCTGTAAATACCAAATAAATCTCTATCAGAACCGAGCGTCACAGTCGAATTTATCTGCCTACGTAATCGGGAAATATGCGCGTAAATTATCGGCGACTTTATTAAAAGCAAACACGAGGCGAAGTGAATTAACATAAGCGATTATGCGAGCTTGACCTAGACACACAATTCGGACGGCACTCCATGTACATCCTTCTTCCCGCGAGCGTATTAGCAGCCAGTGACGTAAACCCAAGACCGCGGACTGAGGTCGCCGGCGTATTTCGGGCTGTGACACATAGTAGATATGTTTATATCGACCCCTCTCTTTTCCGCTGACTAACAAGTAGCAGACCATCCTTGTTCCTACTCTGATGCCTTCTTGGTGAACGTCGAAGCCGGGTCCCCCGTAGATCGACCACTGTCAGTCGCGCGATCAACGTAGAGAAATCGAACGCGTTGATTTTCTTACAAGTCTCTGCGTAGCGATCTGTGTTCCTCGACCGAGAGTATCGGTTCCATTCAACGATAGTGTCATTGGCCCTATTCTGTTGGTAAATTCAACGAAAGTAGTGGGATTTTACGCGTAAACTTCTGGTAAGTATCTCCTAATGTGTGTTTCGTATCGTTTGCTATCTGTGTTATCTCGTATGAATCATTTCTGAAAATGTCACCGTATCGATCTTGGTTTTTGCGTCGAAAAGACACATTCTACGCTTAAAATACGCAACTTTCTGTCTGGCTTGTATCGATTCTTGTACAATCCAGAAGTATCCAGAAAGTACGTCAACGATAAAACTGACATGCTGGCGTCACACGTTCATCGTGTCTCTCCTCCTCGGTTTGCCGCTTCTGGTGATTGGCCGCTGGGTTCGATCGATCGCACGAATGTGCGTCGCGGCTCACGTGCTCGGAACACGTTGCACGCGACCTCGAGGTCCACCTGTGATCGGCAGCTGACGAGAGAGACGAATTATTACTCTCGGATGAAAATTAACATTTTTTTAAATTTCTCGTTCTACATTCCTTCGATTAAATATAATCGACGGATAGATGAGACTTTCCTGATTAAAAGGAGCCCAAACACAACCGCATTCGGACAACTTTTCTTATTCGCTTCTAAACTCGACGAACACCCGGTATATTGCCCTTGACACAAAATTGTCCGAATATGATCGTGTTTGGGCTCATTCTAAACGAGAAAACCTCACCTATCCACCGTTAATTTTCTCATGAATATGAAACGAAAAATAAGCAAAATTTTTTATTTCAGCCATGGGGCGAAGCAAATCCTCCGAGCCAGAAGAGTCTGCGATGGGCTTCAAGGACAAGCAGAAGGCCTTGGACACTCTGAAGGTCCTCGATGGCCGAGATATCAGTTATCAGTTCCACGTGATCACGAGTTTCGTGAGTCGTACGAAAAGAACACTGCAGATTACCAGGGACGGAGAAAAGTTAGCCAATCTTCGCGAGGCTCTGAAAGTCTTCGAGGATTGGCTGGTGGATTACAGAGAGAATAATCGTAGCAAAGAGA
This sequence comes from Habropoda laboriosa, assembly GCF_001263275.1. Classification (NCBI taxonomy): domain Eukaryota; kingdom Metazoa; phylum Arthropoda; class Insecta; order Hymenoptera; family Apidae; genus Habropoda; species Habropoda laboriosa. The sequence goes on along the minus strand of NW_017100293.1, from coordinate 386,003 downwards.
ACCTTGCCTACTTGCCAATCGAGACCATAAAAGGCTTCAGGACTCTTGCCAAAAAGTACGACGTCCTGGAGGAAGAGTTCTACAAGTAATTATCAACCAAAACTCTTCTTCCCTCTTTGATTCTATACCGTAACAGTTGCAAACCCGAGTAATCACGGTGAGAACTACTTCGAAAATAAAGTAAAAATCTTTCCCTGATATTCCAGCGTCTACAAGAAAGAGAAAGGGGATTACAAGAGTCTCAGGTCCGTGAAGATCCCCAGCGGAGAAACTACTTGGGACATCGAGAGGAATCGAAGGTTGAAGCAGATCATCGATAAGATCAAACAGGAGCACGTACAATGGTACGAGACCGATATGGGTGACTTCCGGGGACTCCCTACCAGGGAGCACGTCCAGTGTATCATGCTGGGTTACAGTCCGGATCCGTCGAAACTGAAAAAACTCGTGGTCCAAGTCGAGGAAACGTTCGGACTTGAAAATCAAGAGGAGATGGAGGTGACCGAAGAGTCGAAGGACAAGGGCGTGAAGAGAAGGCACAGCAATTCTTCGAGTAGCGATACCGAAAGTGACGAACCGGAGAAGAAGGTCGTGAAACGATCAGCTGATGCAGAAAAGACGGAGAAAGAGGAGAGCGGACTCAGTTTCAAAGATAAGGAGAAAGCTTTGCAGAGTATTAAATCGCTAGACGGAAGGGACGTGAGTTATCAGTATCACGCGATCGCCGGCCTGGTGAAAAGGGCCGAGCGGGTGATATCGTGCACAAAGGACGAGGAAAAGATCAAGAACATGAAAGAGGCCGTCGAAGTGTTGGAGAATTGGATCACGGATTACAACGTGAATGGCAGGTCGAAGGAGAACTTTAATTATTTGACCATTGACTTGGTTAAAGCTTTCAAACCGTTAGCTGAAAGATACAATATCGAGGATAATGGTTTTCTCAAGTAAGTACGCATCTGTTTTTATCGAGGTTAGGTTAGGTTTTATTAACACGCTAAGTGAAACGTATTAAGCGTACTGTAGAAACACTTAACACCTTCAACTCGATTCATTTGTCCGAACAAATGTTCAAATTGAAAAGATGCAACGTGTTAAAGTACGTCTGGCTGGTAAGAATGTATCTTGCAATTTTTCCTTTTGATTTATTCCGAAGAGCATACGAAGAAGTGGATGGAGATTACAAGAAGCTGAGAAGCGTTCAAGTTCCAGACTCGAGTGTCACGTGGGACATAGAGAGGAACAAGAACCTACGTAGTCTAGTGGAAAGCATCAAAGAAAAGAATATTCAGTGGTTCGAGACAGACGACGAACTTCGTGGTTTGCCCACCGTGGAACATACTCGGTGTATAATGTGGGCTTTTAGTCACGATGCTGGCAAACTCAAGAAACTTCTGCCTACGTTGGCTCCATATGTACAAAGGAGTTTAGTTACATTTTTTCTTGTTCAAAGATATCTCTAATAAAGGTAATTTATTTTCAATATTACAAGTGTATTATGTAACTTTTTCGAGGTATCTTTATTTACACGATTACTCACGCTCGACAGGCCGCGCGTGTGGCGCCATCTGACGGACGTACCGGAACGTTTCGTGTGCCGGCTCGCCATCTTTGTTTTCGTCGTGCTCGAGAATTCCAAGATGGCGCGAGCTGTCAAAGATTTTTAACCGCGGCACACTCAATCGATAGTTTTTATTACCGCTGTACGGCTCGCGGGGGTGGGTGAGCCTCGAGTCCGGTTTTGAGGTTAGGGTTAGTGACTCGGTGACACTGGAAAACGGCGGTTACGGGTTCTCTGTCGTGCGTGCGCCGCGACACCGGAAACACGAAATTGTTTCACCCTTTTCGACCAAGTCCAGTGACAAGACGAACGCCCATGCATCTTCGGAAGGTTGACGGATCGTGATAACGCGTAAAGTATCGTGCTATGAAAATACGTTCGCGAGAGAATGGCCCGCTCGTTTGCAGCCGATCTGTTTATACCCTATGCGCCAGCCAAGTCCTCTGGAACAAGGGAATCTACATACTTTAGGCGGTCTAAAAATAGCCGTTGCTTCCACCGAGGTTCGTAGACCTTTGCGTTCTTCGAACGTGATCGCGGAGGCGATCGAGTGTACGGTCTCGCGGAATCGATTGACGAGAGATCGCGATGCAACACGTGACTTAACGATCGACCGTGTCTAATACGTCACGGAATCGTGTATTTCGCGGTGGCAAAACTTTCGAAGGACTCGTGGTCGGCTCGCGGTGTCAGAATTATTCCCCGAAAGATGTATACACCAGGGTAACAGAAGGAATCTGAGACGCGAGTAGCGGTATAGCGTAAGAGACGGCCACCTTTTTCGACGTGACAAAGGCGGTACGTAAGGAAAGATGGACATGAAGCAACTGGGTAGTGCGCGGATAGTTCGTCACAATGGATAAGCGAAAGGTAAAGTGAAGATGTCACAGATCGCGGATGCTGAGAGTGAAGCAGGCTCCATCTGCGACGAGGAACGCGTCAGGAAGCTGTTCCAAGCATGCGACGGCGACGGAGATGGGTTTATCGACAGGTGAGCCACGTCAATTTGCATACGAAATACGCTTTGAGTTTTAAACGGTGAAACATATGGCTTTGGAAAGAACCCTAACGTTTTGACGTACTTTGAAATTTTCCAAAGCGAGCGTATATACGTTTTCTCGACGAAAATGATCATTGGAAGTATCCTGCCCCGCGCGAGAATCTATAGGCAAAGTTGAATAGGAAAGTTCGCCGGGTAACACGGCACGCACATCTTTTAATTATTAGCCCGATTAATTAGCCTGAATACATCGCGATGCCACGAATTAAACCGGGAACGCGTACTGTTTTCTCGCTACCGGCGGATGAATAAACTCGCGAGATAATGCGGCTACGGGATGCACACGCGATCCGCCAGCCACGGTTTTTCATTAAACGTATAACCGTTTCCTCGATATTCAACCGTTTCCCTATTTCTCTCTGTTCCTCTCGTCCTCCGTTCCACCATTCTCCGTTCCTCCGTTGCTCCCGCTGCGACCTACTGTATTCAGTGCTTTTTAGCGAAAATTAGCCGTCAATTACTCTCCGCAGCTACCGAGCCCGCGTTTCGCATTTTTCTCCGCCCCGAAGCGAGCGAGTTTGTGCGTCAAAGCGCGGATCCATGCGCGATCACGACAAAAGGGGGCCCGATGTTGGGTTAGAAACTTCCTTCCAGAAGTTTCGTTTCATTCTCTCTACAATTTCACGCTGCTACGTTCCTGCTTTTGCGAATTAACGTAGGTTGCCACGCGAGAGTGTACGTTTTTAGGAAAGAAATGTAGGCTGCGTACGCTTTGAACGCTGTCCGTATTGAAGCTTCAAAGGGACGTGTTTTCAAAGTGGCGACAATCGTGTCATAGATTAGAGAATAGAGAGCACGTAACAAAATTCTACACGAACGAAGAATAGATTTTTAGTAAAAAAAAAAATTAACGAGTGTATACTTGTACGACGTAAATTGTAAAGTTTATTTTCGCAAATAAATAAATCAGGAAATTTCAAGAATCTTCTGTTTTCACTTAAAACCTAAATAGAACGATTAGTTTATCGTCTCGACGCAAGTGGTGCGTGGCGTGGCGCACGCAAGTGTATAGGCTCTTACGAAAACATCCACGTTGCGGGACTATTGACATTTCGTGCGCCCGGCCAGGCAACTGCTCTCTTGTCCGCGCCCGTTTATGATTTTTTGTTTCCTCCGTGTTTTTCTTCCCCCATGAACCGGCCACTTGTGGGTATACCATTTCGTGTCGTGCATGACACGAAAAATGTTATCGAAGAAGCAGTAAAGTACGAAGAATTCTGCAAGAAACTCACGGAATATGGAAAGAAAAACAGCACGCACTTAGTCAAGAAACAAAGGGCCACTATCGTCGTAACGAGGTTGACGCCATTATGCGTTCTGGCGGGAAACGTCGAGATGTAAATTTTTTCCTACCGCTTCGCGAAAAAAATGGATTTTTAACAGGTACGAACTCAGGCATAAATCCTCGACGATAAAGTTAGCCGTTAGTTTTTGTCGTTCGATCGGGTTGCAAGTTCTCGCTAACATCGTTGCTTTGTAGCTAGCGCGCATTGGTGTCGCGAAAGATTTATCGAGCTTGATCGTATCTGGTTGCAGAAATGATTCTCGGTATGGCTTCGCAACAAGTTCCCCGATTGTTTTTAACCGCCTAGCTATCTCTGGCAATTAAGTATCCACCCCTCTGTTACATCGATTTCTATGGCATCGATAATTATTACCAGAGGGGTTAATCCGTTAAGTAACCATTATTTATCGAACGATCCTCGATCGTTATCGTTGTTGTGCTTTGTGCATTATTATCTGGAATTTATGCCGTTGGATACAAACTCTGCTGCTAAAATACGCGTAGCACAAATGCTTACGCCTCATTTTCTAGAAAATCAAGGTAGCTGTCGATTTTGACAAAGTAGTAGCGTATCGAAATATCGAACGACGCCATCTTACCTCGAAAAATATCGAAATTTACGAAGTTAAACATTTTTACGAGAAATCTAAAGGGCTTTATTTCACATAAGAGTTATTCGTATTTAAAAAATCGTTTATCGGTGTATTACAAAAAGTACGCAATAACAGATAGGGTGGGAAATTTAAAAAAGCACTTGTTTTCAAGCGGTCGTTTTCATATCTTCGCCCATAGGTCAGCTGTTGCCGAGGGGAGGGTCTACGAGAGACTGACTTTAGCCAATTAAACTCTCCGTCGCGAGGATGATATTCGAGCGTTCTCAGGCAATTTCCGTTGTATGCACAGACAGACAGAGCGTTCTGTGCGTCGATAATAAAGGCTTTCTGTAATTCGAGGGGCTCTGGAGCCACTGGTGGAACGGGATGGAAATAGAAGAAGAGGAACGAAGAAAGGGAGAAGAAGAAAAAAAGCAGGAAAGAGCAAGACTGGTAGAAGGAAG
>NW_017100293.1:376755-381005 GCF_001263275.1 Habropoda laboriosa | reverse complement strand
CTCTGTGTGTAAAACTCGACCGTTCCTCTGCTCTCTACCCCACGTACAAATCTCTCTCTCTCTTTTACTCTCTTTTCGAAGAGGTTCTCACCCTTCGACTTGTACTACTTCTAAACGCTCCCCCGAAAAGGTTCTCCCCCTTGTCTTACCTCGCGATTACCGCTCGCTCCCCCATTTTCCCTCTTTGATATATCGTAGAAATAGGCAATAGGAATACGAATTGTACGATGCCTGCCTGCCTGCCCCTCTCTCTCCTCTCGACTTCCTTCCCACCTATTTTCTTCCCTCTCGGTTTTTTTTTCTTCTCTTCTTAGGCGAATCAGTTTCACGGATCGATAGCTCCGCGAGATTATTCCGCGCGTCGGAGCTGCGGAAAATTCTGCTCGCGCCAGGAAGGATTACCGGCGTGAAAACGACCGGTTAGAAGTCGGAGTCGATTTTCTCGCAGACTCGTGGAATTTATTAATCTGTTTGCTAATATCCAGGGTATATTGTTACACGGGGCAACAGGCACGTGTAATCTGGCGTTAATCGAATCCTGATCGATTCTAGTAGACAGTGTAATCGCTCGATACCCCTTCTGGAAAGCAGCTTACACAATTACGTTGATACGTTTACTGTGATAACAGCTCGAAAGTGGGAGGGAGGCTTTGTGCTTGGTAAAACGTGATACACCGGCCTCGTATCTTGTGCGTAGGGTAGCTATTAACGATACGATTGAAAATTGAGACATTATCGTTCGAAAAAAAGAAAAAAAAAGTAGAATTTCTTTCATTATGAAAATGTTAACATCTTCACTGAGAATTTTCGTTACTTTAAGCATATTTTTAAGTATTATTTTCCTTTAATTCAAAATCCACTAGTGACAGTAAAATGTTACTGACACCGGTAAAATGTAGGATCGGCCTACATTCACGTAAAAAGAAAAAAAAAATGTAGAGTCGATTCCACTAGTAACAGTACAAGTGTTACTGTACTTTGTCCAGTTTGGTGGAGAATATCGTTTAAATGCTATTGAAGTTTACCTGTGTTTTTCTGAATTTCAAAAATTCAGACAGAATTGTAAATATTATACTGTCTCGCAACGTAAATTTAAGTAATTTAGGTTGAACTGCATAGAAAAAACAAACGGACGCAGCATAACGTGTAGCTATAATTGTTATGACATGCAAATAGAACGATAAATTTAGTGTAAATTAAGAGAACGTATAATATAATTTATTTCATGGTATTTTAACAAGCAAACGTTGAATAAATTCCTAATTCGTATTAAAAAAATTATTTAACACAATAATTTCAGCTTTATTATGATTATTCTTGGTAAATGGCCACAGGACAACTTGATTTTTAATCGTTATAATCTTTAAATTCAGTGTGAATAGAGAAAATGTGTAATACAATTCATTTCACGATATTATAACAAACAAACGATGAATACATTTTTCATTCGTGTAAAAAGAATTATTTAACACGATAAATTTAGCTGTACTATGGTTACTTTTAATCTACGACCACAGGTCAACCTGATTTTTAATCCTTAGCAAATTAATTAAACCACCAGTAAGTAACGAGGACATTGAAACGTAGTTATCCATTGAAGAAAGTTATAGAAACGTATAAATGATTCTATGTAGCGTTATAATAGATTGTTGCAAGTAATAAATTAATAATAAAATTGTGAAAATTAATAATTATACCGTGTTACAACATCATAATAGAAGAACAGAAATTTCCCGCGAAAAGTAATCGGTTTCCCGCGAAAAATAGTCGATTCCCGCCTGACCTAACCGACGATTTTGCTAATGACTTTGGGGAGAGGGTACCGCAGGTATATAAGGACCCGCTGATGTCCCGCGAATTTATTCACCCTTTATACTGGGCCATAGACACTTCGCGGCGTATTTTGACCTGAAGGTTCTGAGATGTGAATAGAGTGGTCGGGGGCTACTAGCTAGCCTATGTCCACCCTGTACACACTCAGCCTTCTTGTAACACTTGTATACATTAGAATCAATTAGAATTTCTATTACTAATTATTAAACAAATTTTAACAATTACCGGCACTCGCTAGGCACGTAATATCAGACTTTAAATACTCGACTTCGAACTTCGGTTTAGTCATAATTCTATTAATGTTATAATAACGTATAATTTATTAATTTTCACAATTTTATTATTAATTTATACTTCCAAAAATTTGTTAAAACATTACATATTATTATTTATACATTTTTGCAAGTTTCTTTGACAAATAAGTACGTTTCAACGATCTTATTACTTTCTCGTTGTGAAATCAAGTTCGGAGGATTAAAAATCAGGTTGACCCTTGGTCGTAAATTTAAAATAGCCATAGTGAAGGTGAAATTATTATTTTAAATAAATGTTTCTATACGAATTAAGAATCTATTCAACGTTTGTTTGTTGCAATACCATGAAATAAATTGTATTATATATTTTCTCAGTTTAGACTGAATTTAAAGTTCGTAAGGATTAGAAATCAGGTTGACCTGTGGTCGTAGATTAAAAATAGCCATAGTGAAGGTAAAATTATTACGTTAAATAATTGTTTTTATACGAATTAAATATTGATTCAACGTTTATTTGTTGCAATACCGTGAAATAAATTGTATTATATATTTTCTCAGTTTAGACTGAATTTAAAGTTCGTAAGGATTAGAAATCAGGTTGACCCTTGGTCGTAAATTTAAAATAGCCATAGTGAAGGTAAAATTATTACGTTAAATAATTGTTTTTATACGAATTAAATATTGATTCAACGTTTATTTGTTGCAATACCGTGAAATAAATTGTATTATATATTTTTTCTGTTTACACTAAATTTAAAGTTCTGTTTACATGTTATAACAATTAGAATGTAGACGTTTTGCCGTTTCACGGTTTTTCCTCTGTTAATTATGTGTTTATAAATCATTTCAAACTAAAGCAGCACCATGCCCACCCTTAATTAAACCGTCTCAGTAGTTTACCGTAATTAATAATCTATTTTCGGAATTTATACGAGAATTTTTGAATTTTAGTAAATACTAGAGTCAGTGCATCGCGTATTGAAATAATAGCTTATACAGATAATCTTTTGAAATTACTCTTAATTAGGGAAAATCTTGAATCTTGTATGGAAGATGAAGATTTTCAGGAAATATTTATTTTTCAACAATGAATTTTTGTTTTATCGATTAATAACGTACGAAATGATTTTTGGAAAATTTTCTTCGTTTGAACGTTCGTTTAAGGTTCGACTATGATTATCAAATCTCTCGAAACACCGTAGAATGTTCAATTTTAAAAGTAACTTCTTCAATTTTTGGATAATCTGGGTAACGTGTTAGTGTTGACGATACACTTTCGAGTATAGACGTTAAAGTTCATAGAGTGGTCGGGGGCTACTAGCTAGCCTATGTCCACCCTGTACACACTCAGCCTTCTTGTAACACTTGTATACATTAGAATCAATTAGAATTTCAATACAATAGACTGAATAACAATTCATTTTAACTAATACCTATTAGAAATTTTCCTTTTAAAACAAATATAAATCATTTTACCAATTACTGGTACTTGCTAGACATTTAATATCAGACTTTAAATATTCTCCTTTCGGTTCTTTTAAATACAATCAAATAATTTCTTCAATTATCGATACTGACTTGGAATACTCCGCTTCGAATAAAATATTTCGAAATTATTTTGAAGGTTTAGGGAAATAAACATTTGAATTTTAGTCATCGTTGTTCTTCAGACTTGTCGAATAGGATATTGAAATGACTTTGAGAGGTTGCCTTTTCGTTACTTTTCTTCCAGCAATTGAAATTAATTTGAAATTTTTCATATATTTTCTCTGATATTGAATTTTGTTTACTAATAATTTACCATCCAACGAATTTGCATGAATTGCATGTTAAGTAGTTAGTTGATTTATTATTGTATATTGTGAGCTGATTTGGAACGAGTGCACTATGCCCACCCTAAATTAAACCGTCTCAGTAGTTTACCGTAATTAATAATCTATTTTCGGAATTTATACGAGAATTTTTGAATTTTAGTAAATACTAGAGTCAGTGCATCGCGTATTGAAATAATAGCTTCATCCCTAGTTCGTTTATTATTGAATATTTTTACGCGTTTAACTTATGCTTCTCCCCAATTCTCGTCGCGTATTTTATTCAAATTTTCTTATATTCTAGAATCGAAAAAGATACGAATTCGCGATTTTTCTTTTGATTCTTTCAATT